>NC_091988.1:4400416-4700833 GCF_044704955.1 Pristiophorus japonicus | reverse complement strand
CATTTAAGTTCATCAAGCTGGCTCCGACCTGAACCTGTCAGGAATGACATGGAGGCCAGTGGAAGAAAGCGGGATTTTGGGGGTCAGGAAGCTGCCGCTGGGGATCAGGCAAGGTAAGTCAATCTGGATTTTGCTGCCGACAACCTGACTGTGCGATTCGCCTGATTCTTTATTGATTCTTACTGCAGTTATACAGGGCCTCGGTGAGACCACACCTGGAGTATTGTGTGCAGTTTTGGTCTCCTAATCTGAGGAACGTCATTCTTGCTATTGAGGGAGTGCAGCGAAAGTTCACCAGACTGATTCCTGGGATGGCAGGACTGACATATGAAGAAAGACTGGATTGACTGGGCCTGTATTCACTGGAATTTAGAAGAATGAGAGGGGATCTCATAGAAACATATAAAATTATGATGGGACTGGACAGGTTAGATGCAGGAAGAACGTTCCTGATGTTGGGGTAGTCCAGAACCCAGGGGTCACAGTCTAAGGATAAGGGGTAAGCCATTTAGGACCGAGATGAGGAGAAACTTTTTCACTCAGAGAATTGTGAACCTGTGGAATTCTCTACCACAGAAAGTTGTTGAGGCCAGTTCGTTGGATATATTCAAAAGGGAGTTAGATGTGGCCCTTACGGCTAAAGGGATCAAGGGGTATGGAGAGAAAGCAGGAATGGGGTACTGAAGTTGCATGATCAGCCAAGATCATATTGAATGGCAGTGCAGGCTCGAAGGGCCGAATGGCCTACTCCTGTACCTATTTTCTATGTTGCTATGTTTATTAAAATTGCATCATAGGACCCAGATTTTTGAATATTGATGAGACACCCACGGGCAGTACCCAACCGCCATGTTAAAGCCCCCACCCACGCTGGGTGCGTAAGGTTAAAATAGGGGCTACAGGTTGATGCAAAATTCTCCTAAATGTGTGCATTTAAGAAGATACAAACAGATTCAGAATATAGTTTTCTCAGCCAAAATGTGGGAATTTTTAAAGTTACTTTTGAGAAACCTCGCTGAAGGATGAAGGGCCATAGGACTGGGCAGCGTTGACATTGAAAAGACAAGGTCAATTGTGATAACCTGGCGCCAACCTTAAGTTTGAGGTTTTGTAGGTTGTCGGGAAGAATAAATAAATTATACAGTACACGGTGATAATTTCTTAGTTAACAAGCATGCAAAAATAGTTTAACATTTTTTTTTAAAAAGCTGTGCATTTGAGCATCACCTTGAACTTTACAGTTAACAAAAAATAGTAATGAGCTTAAAATTTCACCCAAATGTCACACTTTCACAGTTTGCATGTCTGAGTCATGCAATGAAATTACAGAGGTAATGTGCATTGCTAATAATGAGCAAAGGGTGCCGACTCGAACTTCCTGTGGCCGGTTCTTCAAGGATCAGCCAATTTCTTGGAAAAAATACTGCAATTATAGAAATAGTTTGAAGACTTCTTCCGCAGCTATTTGCCAAGAATATGCTGATACAGGTTTGCGCAGCTAATTGCAGAATTGTTTCCCTTTTAATCCTGAAATTGGCTAACACCTAGATTTGTGATTTTCCATTAACTTTCAAATTAAATTTTGGCCAATCGTAGTCATCAAGATAATTCAAGTGATCGCGCTAAAAATGCTCTCAAATATACCAAGTTCCATTGTGAGGCATCGTTTACAGTTGTACATCTTTTGCATTTTACATGTTTTATTTCCACTAAGCTGATCACACAACATACCTCAACAATGGAATCTGGAGAATGGATACTTCACGATCAATCAAAGACTGGCAGCTCATGACACCACGGGTAGGCTAAACAAGCAGCTTGAAGCTAACCAGTTTTCTGGTAGGCTGCGTGGTTTTAACTAGCTACACTCCAGTACCACCAATGTGCACACTTGTGGGGGCGGGGGGGGGTCTCAAAGCCTTAGTTCTGCCAACCTGCATTTAGTGTCTCTAGACTTAAGTAAGTAGGGTGTGTCCCAACAGTGTACATCATCAACATCGTAGACAGTCCCTCGAACGAGGATGACTTGCTTCCACAAGAGTTCACAGATGTTTCAATGAAGGACCCGATGTTCCAGTCCTGAACTCCAGTTGAGGGGGTGGAAGATGCCTGTGCGTGGATTGTTTTAACGTGGGGTGACCGTTGCACATCAGACACCACACGGGACTGACAGAGCTAGGTCTTTATCCAGTAGCAAGGGTTAACCAGGAAGACTGCAAACCTGTTCTGCTGCACGGACCTAGTGCGCACACATATCGCAGTGTGGGCTGGGCCCGTGCTGCCCCTGGGCCCTCGGCTCTTCTGGGCCCCGTACCCTCATTCACCGCACCTTCGTCCACAGTGTTCCAGGGCCCAGCGCTCCAGCTCTATTTGTAGCCCCGACCTGCGGTGATGTTCTCACTCAGGCAAACAGAAACGGTGCCTCTGGAAATCTATACAAGTAGAGTTTCCTGCATGTGTCAGACATACAGCCAACCACAAAGAAACTGCATCTCTATTTTCTTTCCAAAATAATTGTGTTTTGGTACTTTGCCGTGTAAGGATGAGACGTTGCAGGGGAAAGACAGAGAATGGGAAACAACGTTGCAGAGGCTGCCTGATGAATAGCAGTAGGAGACAGGAACTGGGATGGGACATGAAACTAGTACCAGAGATATGAGGCTTTAAACTAGGAGCTAGAACGACTACTAACAAGAAACACACTAGGTGGCCACGTGGAAAACATTTCCTGAAAGCTTTTATTGTTCTGTATTTGGGTATTCATGAATACATTTCCAAGCAAATTAAAAACTGTTTTAAAAGTTTTGTTCTGTTTTATTTTTTGTTTGATCAACTCAAAGATCCTGAGCTTTTCAATAAATTTCAAAATGACAACAGGAAAATCAAGGGTATTCCACAGACCATACACAACTATCAATAAGATGCGTGTTGTGAAACCATGTAATGGGCAAACGCAGTAAGCATTTGGACCAGACCAAATTGCGAACTACAGATAACTAGGAACTACTGGAAAGGACCTGGCCCCCAGAGACCCACTAACACAATCGACCTCGCTGTCAACCACGAGGATGAATGCACCATGCTGAACAATCTGATCAGACCAGCCACGCGGGAGTGCAGCAACAATCCAACCAACTCACCCAGGCCAGGACTTCAACTCAGGCGATCAACCCGGGAACACAGAGCCCCGAATCACCTCAACTTGTAAATAACTTGTATCTAAGACTTTGAGGGGGAATGATGTTATGTATGTAAACACTATCAATGTGTAAAACTTGCCACCAGGGGGCGCACCTGTGGGAGACCCAAGGGTCACCTGCACACCCTGGTGACAAGTCTTACACATTGGTAGTGTTTACATACATAACAATGCGGACATAAAAATAGGGCAGGAGATTGATTCTGATGATCTTTTGGCGTAGTAAGGAATTGGACAGATTATAGGGGGAGTGGTTAAGTTGGAACAGGAAGTGGAAGGACTGGGGATTGTTATGGAAAGTGAGAATTTGGAGGACCCATCATTTGCCAATCTCCTGCCTTAATTTTGTCGGAGCCCTGCAGAAATGGCATAAGCGTATGTTTCCGGAATTTCTCTGGGCATTCTGCCGAAGCTCCAATAAAGTTATGATGGAGGGCTTGGAGAAGCCTTTTGAAATTTTGGGCAAAAGTGTTGAGAGAGAATGGTAAGAACACTGGAGCTGAGAGTCCGTTGGTAGTCAGATTAGCAATGCAGATTGGAAATATTACAGCCAGGATAAGACTGCTGATGAGACAAGGATAATTAAATAAATCAGGTACCTGGAAAACTTGCACTCTGTCTGCAAAACTAAAGTAACGACATTTCAAAAGTGACTGCATTCAAAGTTGGGCTAGTTTTCAGAATTGATTTTATTGTCCAAGTTTCCGCTCAAATTGATTTGCATAATTAAAAACATGGGACTGAAATTGCACACCGCCCGAAACGAGGCGCACCTATCGGTTTTGTTGTGTTCTGCGGCGGCCAAACCATCGAAATTCAACATTTCGGTGATTTTTTGGAGTGGGTGCAGAAGTGGAGCAGTGGCTGAGGCTGTCAGTCATCAGCACCATGCTGGTGACATCATCAGCGTCGCGTGTCACAACGTCCCACCCCTTCAGTTAAAGGGGAGGTCCGCTGTGAACTCTGCAGCCACTTTAGTGGCAAACGCTGGGCCACCAGGGAGGGTTTCGGCCGGGCCAGCGGCCTGGCACACAAGGGGAGGTTCCAGGCTGTCGATTGGCGGCACCGGCCGAACCCCCACAGCCATAATTGTCGGACCAACCTGGTAGTCGGTCGACAAAAAAAAATAACATGGCAGCCGCGGCAATGCGCGCCATCCCCTTTAAGGGCGGCCGGGACAGAGAGTGCACCGATGGTAAAAGCTGTCGGGGGGGGGGGCAGCGATCGGCAGCAGGACTGCTCTCGCGGGGCAATGTCGAGAAAGGGCCAATTTCGCGAGGGGACCCCCGCCAGTCGGTAAGGGGGTCGGCACGTGCATGCCACGGCGGGAAAACGGTCAGAGCGGTCCCGGACACCGCTCCAAAACTGAGCAAAGACAATTTACAAAATGGCAGCCCCTCCGCGGAGAGTCGCCGGCCATTCCTCGCCGCCCCGTGGCGCTGCTTTCAAACGGCCAGAGGCCTTATCGGAAGGCCCCGTAACAGCGTCAGGAACCAGAGCAATCGGGCAGCATTTTACAATGTAATTGGTTTTTGGTTCTTGAATTTAAAATATTCCTTGATATATTTGAGTGGTAGCCTGGTGCAGTTTTATTAACCCAGTCAAAAATGGGTTTAATCACAAAAAAAAACATTTTTAATCAGAGTGTCTGGTCTACCACCTGCGAGTAACGTTATTTTAAATAACTGAAAATGACTTTAAAAAACGATATAGAACCATTCACTGGTTACATTGGTACACAGTGATCAGTTTCTTAGTAAATTAAAATCATTTTGATATTTAAAAGCTTTTAAAAGGTGCTGACTAGTGCTCTTGTACCTCGAAGGCCCGCAAACAGCTGCAATTGGCAGAAACTCGGCATTGTGGTTAATTCCGTCTGGAGGCGGAGCCAGTTTTTGTGGGTGGGGCCAGCTTCCAGCGCAATTTTTTTTAAAGCAGTGCAAAAGGTCGCGGAAGCCAATTTGCACCGGACGTAATTTGCACTTGACATACCAGCCCAACCCAACAGACACCCGACCCCCAAATGTGGGATTGGTAGCACAGTAAAAAAAAACAGGAGAGGAGAGATTATTTTCTCTGGAATGCTTCCAGTATTAGGCAAATGCGAGGGGAAGGCGAGACTGACAGGGACATTGAAGATGTTAGCAAGTGACTAATTGAATGGTGCAAGAACAACAAAGTGAATTGGGAGTTGTTTTCCAAATAAAAAGCTGGGACAGGGGTGATAGGCTGTGACTAAATAGTGCAACAATCAGCAGCCTTGTGGGAACAAAGACATAGCTACTAAGTGCTGTTTAAATTCAATGGTAGATGGACAGATGGAGTCAGGCAAATTGGATGACAGACCATCAGTTATCCTGTTACCTCAACATAAGTACCAGACAATGGCCCAAAATTTCCCTAACCTCTTTTTCTGCCGCCCTCACACGAGCTGCGGCGCTTTTGTCCACCTCCAAGCGCGCCGAAAAAAGACCTCTGTATTTTGGCCACTCCCCAGCCTCTGCTCCGTCGCGGCACAGCGTTGCACAATGGATTGGGGGCGGAGCCAGGTCCCAGCGCTGAAAACAGTGCCGGGACCTCTGCACATGCGCGCTAGAGTCTGCGCGCATGCACAGTAGATCCTGGCAGGCCGTGTCTGCAAACGCTGTGTGGGAGGGGCCCGAAGCAGGCCGTCCCTAGCCCTGGACAAATGGGCTCCCTCATCGGTGGCCAGAGTGTGCTCTGCAGGCTGTGTCATCTGATTGTTTTCTTCTCTTCACATCAAAAGATGATTTGATTCCTTTCAGCCTTGGATTAGGGGATTTACAGATTAGAAACACTTTAAGAAAATCAAGATGGAACTTTGGCCTGGGAGGGGCCCGTGGTGATGGTTCTTGAATCCAGCAGCAGCGATGCCCCTGACCTGATTGTAAAACTCCTGGACAGTTTCTGGGGGTCTGGGCTTGTAACTCTCGACCAGATGAACCGGGTGTTTGATGCCATGCCGTTCATCAGCCTAAACGTGCTTCGCAAGAGGGTACTTCCACCTCCCCCCTCCTCTCCCCCTCCTCTCCGCCACCACCCCCCCTAGCCCTGGCCGAATGGGCTCCCTCATCGGCGGCCCGCTGCATTCCCTAACGTAGGATTTATATTTTTTATTTGTTATTTACTGATTGACTTTGGTGCTTTAGGTGCAGGCTTCCTTCTATTTTATTTGTTAATTAATTACTTATTACCTTTTGT
Source organism: Pristiophorus japonicus (assembly GCF_044704955.1). Lineage (NCBI taxonomy): Eukaryota > Metazoa > Chordata > Chondrichthyes > Pristiophoridae > Pristiophorus > Pristiophorus japonicus. Next base: position 4,694,412 of record NC_091988.1, on the reverse strand, counting down.
GCTTTGTTTGGTGCTTGGTGGTGCTTTAAATGTAGTTACTTGCGTCGATTCCTTAACTGTAAGTAAGGTCTTCCTGTGCAGACAGAAGTGGCTGCCCTCAGTTAGTTTGGTACAACTTTTTTCTGGCCAAATTGGCATAAATTGTGTAAGTAGCTGGGAACGCCCCCTTTTGAAAAAAACACTGACCCAACAAAAAACCTAACTAACTCACTTACACTGGCGCAAAGTAAATGGCCATATTTGCAACTAAAAAGATACACCAGAAAAATCAAGTTACACCAAAAAAAACGGTGCAACTCATGGGGAAATTCGGGCCCAATAAACTTAGATTCCTACATTTTGATTGCTTCTGGCATGCATGTTCAGTGGGTGAACTGGAGACCTGATTGGCCATCGACTCATGATGTAGAAATAACAGACACATAGGTAACCCAAGAAACTTAGAGAAGTGCAGGGCATCAGGAACGGCAGGGTAAACGAAAGAAAGACTTGGATTTATATAGCGCCTTTCACGACCACCGCATGTCTCAAAGCGTTTTACAGCCAATGAAGTACTTATGGAGTGTAGTCACTGTTGTAATGTGGGAAACGCGGCAGCCAATTTATGCACAACAAACTCCTACAAACAGCAATGTGATAATGACCAGGTAATCTGTTTCAGCGATGTTGATTGAGGAATAAATATTGGCCATGGGATCTTTTATGTTCACTTGAGAGCAGACGGGGCCTCGGTTTAACGTCTCATCCGAAAGACGGCACCTCCGATAATACAGCGCTCCCTCAGCATTGCACTAGAGTGTCAGCCTAGATTTTTTTTTGTGCTCAAGACCCTGAAGTGGACTTGAGAGCGAGTGCTACCCACTGTGTCAGAGGTGAGAGTCAGAGGTGAGAGTCAGAGATGAGAGTGCTACTCACTGAGCCACTGCTGGCACTGAGAGATAGGGAAAGTGAAGGTTCTTTGATATGTGAAAGACACTCACTTGATTCGGCTATTGAGCCAGCATCACAGGAACAAAATGTACTGTCAAATTCCCTCATTGGATATATGCAATAGGTAAACACTTGGGATTTGCTGCACACATCCAGACCAAATAAGGTTGTTCACTTTGTGATAAGAATGCTTATTTACTTGATGGCCAGGTTTGAAGAGTGAATGAGAATAAGAAATTGGTCCTGATGAGGAATTTCATCCAGCCTAAAATAATTGGGAATGTCTAAGAGAATGTTCATTGAGCACACATTTTCATCTTGGCTCAGTATATTTGGGAGCCCTCGTGAACCATCTCTCTTCCAGACTTGATTCTTGCAAGTGACCTTGATACTATTCAAGAAATTGAAGTAGTTGAACTGGTGGGTGATGGCAGTTACATTTCGCTGAATGAATTGCAACATTCCACGTGAAAACACATTGAAAAATACTTTGTCAATGGGAAAATGAATTGTAAAATTCTTTACAGTAACCTAAAGTACCAGTTAGGCTTACAGGTGATTGGGTTTTTTCCAATGTTAAATGTCACATAACATTGCTTGTTACAACAATAGCTGATATATGGTATAATGAGAGTTAACGGTTAAAAAAAAGCTTGAGTCTCTGGAGCAGCCTATTCCTCTGAAGTACCATTCTCTCAACTAGCAACCATGTTGGTATAGATAAGGAAAGGAAGGTAAGTAATGAACACAGCTCCACTTGACATTCTGCCACCGCATCCTGATTTCTGACTGTATTTCAACTCAACAAACACTAAACAATTCCCTCTCCCTACTCTCCCCACCCACATCTAAAGTGACTCTGTGCCCACAGCCCCTACTTCATTTAATTTTTGTTCCATGCAGAGCAGAAACAAGATTGCTGACAGCCCCTTCCCCACTGGGTACCATACAGTCTCTAACCGTCCGCCATTGAACAAACCCACACTCTCCCAATGGACTTCTTTGGCCTACAACTCTTCACTGCCCAAAATGAGCTCATTTATGACACCCCACTCACAAACACCGAGCCCCAAACCACCCACTAGGCTCAACAGCATTGCGACCTTTTCTTTTCATTCTCGACACTAAGCAACACCATTATCACCCCTATGTTTCTCCACTTCCTCCCTTGTCTACTGGTCCCAAGTGCTGCTCCCCCCCACCCAAACATTTGCAGTTCCCACTCATCCTCTATCTCCTGCATACCTTCCCTATCCTCCCCACTATCCCTCTCCTTCTCCCCACCCCCCTCCTCTTCTCTCTCCCCCCATCCAGCTTCCTCATTCCCCACAACTCACTCTTACCCAGCTCTGCCTCTCCACGTTGGTCTTCCCCCACACCCCAACCCTCTTTGCCTTGGGCCCTGAACTTGGTACTGGCACTGCTTGCTGCTGCTGAGTATTTTGGGCGGTCTCCCCTTGGTCCTCTGGGCCTCCGGAGGGGGGTGAATGGGGGGGGGGGGGGGTGCCACTGGGGACCGCCCACTGATGTCTGCTCATGCTCAAGGCGCATAAGTATCCTCCCGCCCGCCGAGTTGCCAATTTGCTCTGGGCAGGAGCAGGGGGAAGGACTCCTGTGTGGAGACAAGTCTAACCCCAACGGTAAGTATGATGGCCTGCAAAAAAAGGTCAGTAAACTTTCTTTTTTCAGCGATTCAGGTGGATGGGATCCCCTGATGGTTTTCCGATAGTTTTTTTTTGTGTATATTTTTATAATTATGTGCTCCCCCCCTCCCTGGGCACGACTCAATCCTCGGCGGCACTTTGGCGAGGATTGCATTTGCTGCCGAGATTGGGAGCTCCCGCTGCTGTCGCCCACATTTTGCCGCTGGGTGCTTTTTGCAGATCTTTTGGAGGAATCTCCCAGCCAAGATTCCGCCCGGTCTCTCAGCTTTGACCAAGTTCAGGTCCATGGTCTCTCCATCGACCCCATTAATGGAATGAAAATCCAGCCATTTCGATACAGGACATGCAATTCACTCCGCCAAATTACTGGTCAGGTATGTAACACTTCCAAAATGTCATTCGGGGAATTAGCTGAAATGGGTATGATGCTAAGTTATTGAGTCGGGTGCCCCAAGCATTCATGCAGGTACCGTTGTGTTGTTGGAATAAATGAATGACCTGTACTCTCAATCCTTGTGCAAGGTAGTTAAAATTCACAGGTAACACCAAGCAAAGGAGATTGTCGATTCAAAGGATGCAGCCAATATCTCTGGGTTTGCACATGGCCGATCGACGGCAAATCAAGGTCAATATGAACAAATGCAAGGTACTATATAATGCAAAGAAAAATACAAGTCATATACCATCCAGAAGTGGGAAAGGATCTGCCAAGGGAGAAGTTGAAAGAGACCGAGGGTGTTGTCTGACTCATGACTCGCATGCAGAAACAGTGCAAGGCAGAAATATTCAACGTGAACAGCATGTAAGATTGCCAAACAAGGTACATTCAATGTCCAGCAATTATGCTGAAGTTTACAGTGCTCTGGTCAGACTATTTCTCGAGTACAATTCATATTTACATGAAATAAGGGGTCATTTAGACCTCAGATGGAATACAGCGGACAGCAGTGAGGACGATCTTTGAAAGAATCACTTGGATTTATATAGCGCCTTTCACAACCATCGGATGTCTCAAAGCACTTTACTGCCAATGAAGTACTTTTTGGAGTGTAGTCACTGTTGTAATGTCAGAAACGCAGCCGCCAATTTACACACAAATGGCAATGTGATAATGACCAGATAATCTGGATTTTTTTTGTTATGTTGATTGAGGGATAAATATTGGCCAGGACACCAGCAATAAGTCCACTGCTCTTCTTGAAGTAGTGCCGTGGGATCTTTTACGTCCACCTGACAGAGCAGATGGGGCTTCGGTTTAACGTCTCATCCGAAAGACGGCACCTCCGACAGTGCAGCACTCCCTCAGCACTGCACTGGGGAGTGTCAGCCTCGATTTTTGTGCTCAAATCCCTGGAATGGGACTTGAACCCACAACCTTCTGACTCATAGCTGAGAGTGCTACCCGCTGAGCCACAGCTGACACTAATGTCAGAGGATAAGTTACGTTAATGATAGAGGATAAGTTACGTTAATGATAGAGGGTAAGTTACAAGAATAACAAGTTGAGTTGAAGTTTGACAGCCTCAGAAAGTGATGTCTCCAAGACGAGACATAGAGATATGTGATATTTAACAGGATAAAGCAGGTAAACCCAGATCAGTGTTTTTAAATGTGCATGGGCAACAGATTCAACATCATAAAGGAAAAGTTTAGGACAGGCACCAAGAAGACCAATGGCCAGAATGTGTTCTCAGGGATGCTGGTTAAGACTAGGACACCGGACACATTTAAGTAACAGCTAGAATTAAATCAAATGGGACAAATTACATTCTTCATCCAAAGTTATTGCGCAATCTATTAAATTGCCCTTTAGGTTCACGAGTGATATGCAATGAAATTCTTGAACAGTGACTCTGTGATGTCTGGAAACATTAGTCAATGCTTTTAATACTGACAGTAGCATGGTACCTGTACTGAAATAACTTATTCTCCATTTCCAATTCTGCAAAGTGCAGTCTGGAATGCCATGCTAAAAATGTCACAATCATTAAGGTTTGTTAGACCCAGACAGGATGTTGCAATAATCCGTACAATAACATGAGAGCACAGCACTACAATGTGAAGTGAAATAATTTTACTTTTCTAAGATACTGAGAAAGTTGAAAGATGGTCAAATCCAGAAACAAGCAAAGGATAAATATATTGCAGAGTGAGGGAAAAGCAAAGATTCTCTGAGTTGAGAACAAGTCGAGGTGATCTCAATGAAATGTATAACATTCTTAAAGGACTTGACAGGGTCGAGGCTGAGAGGCTGTTCCCCTGGCTGGAGAGTCTAGAACCAGGGTCGTAGGGCTAGAATTCCCACGGCATCGCTGCCTGGTTTTTCGGCGGTATTGGTTGTTTTGGGCGAAAACCGGGTGGGCGAAAATTTCCAGAAAGAGTTGTGCCGGCGGTTTCGAAATACCACTGGGGAGCAAACCGCCAGTGGTCACTGTCCAAAGTCGGCTCGCGCCCGAGTTTTGACTCAGCAGTGACCCGTAGGTAAGTAGAAAAAAAACCGCCCACGAGAAGCAGCGGGAGCTGGGTGGCAGGTAAATAGCCCTGCAAAAAAAGGTAAGTTAAAGGGTTTGGAATAATTATTTTAAAATTCTTTTACAGCGATTAAGGTGAAACGGGTCCTGAGAATGTGTTCTGATTCTTTATTTTACGGTTTTTTAGAAAACATTTTTTTGTGTGTTTTTCTCCTCCTCGGCCCAACCTGCAGCCTCGGTGTAAATTTTAGTAATCACCGCCCATTTTGTTTAAGAACCGACCAATCAGCCCGAGATCGCGTGTTCCGCCGAGAATCGGGTTGCAAGGTCCATTTTTTATCGCCTGGCGGAATTTTTTCCTTTTTTAAAAGGAATCTTTTGGCAGCGGTAATTTTTAAATCTTAGCGGTATTTGGGCGACAATCCGCCACTGGTGGATTTTTTGGAACATGCAGCCCACAGTCTCAAGATACGGGGTTGGCCATTTATGACTAAGATGGGGTGAAATTTCTTCAATCAGAGGGTTGTGAATCTTTGGAATTCTCTACGCCAGCGGGCTGTGGAGGCTCAGTCAATAAGTATATTCAAGCCTGAGATCAATAGATGCTTGGGCACTAAGGCAATCATGGAAACATAGAAATTTACAGCGCAGAAGGAGGCCATTCCGGCCCATCGTGTCCGCGCCGGCCGACAAAGAGCCACACGGCCCTCGGTCAGCAGCCCTAAAGGTTACATATAAACCTATGAACAATGGCGGAAAGGCAAAGAGCACCCGGCCCAACCAGTCCGCCTCACACAACTGCGACACCCCTTATACTGAAACATTCTACACTCCACCCCAACCGGAGTCATGTGATCTCCTGGGAGAGGCAAAAACCAGATAAAATCTCAGGCCAATTTGGGGAAAAAAAATCTGGGAAAATTCTTCTCCGACCCATCCAGTCGATCGAAACTTGTCCAGGAGATCAGCCTGGCCGATTTCGATTCCCGACAGTACTTACCATTATATCTGCGCCATCCAAGAAAAGGTTATCCAGTCTAATCCCAATTACCAGCTCTCGGTCTGTAACCCTGCAGGTTACTGCACTTTAAGTGCCCATCCGACCATCTCTTAAAAGTGGTGAGGGTTTCTGCATCCACCGCTCTTCCAGGCAGCGAGTTCCAGATCCCCACAACCCTCTGCATAAAGAAGCCTCCCCTCAAATTCCCTCTAAACCTTCCACCAACCACCTTAAAACTATGCCCCCTCGTAATACACCCCTCCACCAATGGAAATAGACCCTTACTATCCACTATGTCCAGGCCCCTCAATATTTTGTACACCTCGATGAGGTCTCCTCTCAACCTCCTCTGTTCCAATGAGAACAAACCCAGCCTATCCAATCTGTCCTCATAACTAAGATTCTCCATTCCAGGCAGCATCCTAGTAAATCTCCTCTGCACCCTCTCAAGTGCAATCACGTCATTCCTATACTAGGCGACCAGAACTGCACACAGTACTCCAGCTGTGGCCTAACCAAAGTATTATACAATTTAAGCATAACCTCCCTGCTCTTATATTCTATGCCTCGGCTAATAAAGGCAAGCTTTCCGTAAGGCTTCTTAACCACCTTATCCACCTGGCCTGCTACTTTCAAGGATCTGTGGACTGCTTAATATGTATACCCTTTCCTTATTAGCCCTCCCAAAGTGCATCACCTCAAACTTCCCTGAATTAAATTCCATTTGCCACTGCTCTGCCCACCTGACCAGTAGATTGACATCCTCCTGCAGCCCATGACTTCCCTCTTCATTATCAACCACACAGCCAATTTTAGTGTCGTCTGCAAACTTCTTAATCATACTCCCTATATTCAAGTCTAAATCATTGATATATACCACAAAAAGCAAGGTCCCAGCGCTGAGCGCTGCAGAACCCCACTGGAAACATCCTTCCAGTCACAAAAACATCCATCAATCATTACCCTTTGCTTCCTACCTCCAAGCCAATTTTGGATCCAACTTGCCACTTTGCCCTGAATCCCATGGGCTTTAACCTTCATGACCAGTCTACTATGTGGGACCTTATCAAAAGCTTTGCTAAAGTCCATATATACTACATCGTACGCATACCCTCATCGACCCTCTTGGTTACCTCCTCAAAAAATTCAATCAGGTTAGTCAAACACGATCTTCCCTTAACAAATCCGTGATGACTGTCCCTAATTAATCCTTGCCTTTCCAAATGTAGATTTAACCTGTCTTTCAGGATTTTTTCCAATAATTTTCTCATCACTGAGGTTAGGCTGACAGGCCTGTAATTATTCGGCCTGTCCCTTTCTCCCTTCTTAAACAAGGGTACTACATTTGCAGTCCTCCAATCCTCCGGCACCGTGCCCAGATCCAAAGAGGACCGGAAAATGATGGTCAAGGCCTCTGCTATTTCCTCTATTAGTTCGCTCAACAGCCTGGGATGCATTTCATCCGGGCCTGCCTGGGGACTTACTTACTTTTGAAGCTACTAAACCCCTTACTACTTCCTCTCTCACTATATTTATTTCATCCAGAATATCACACTCCTCCTCGATAGCAGTATCTGCATTGCCCCTTTCCTTTGTGAAAACAGATGCAAAGTATTCGTTAAGAACCCTACCAACATCTTCCGCCTCCTCACAAAGATTACCCTCATGGTCTCTAATAGACCCGACCCTTTCTTTAGTTACCCGCTTATTCTTAATTTATTGAGAGAACAGCTTAGGGTTTTCCTTAATTTTACTGGCCAAGGGACATGTGGATAGGCCGGGAAAGTGGAGTTGATGTAGAAGTTCAGCCATGATATTACTGAATGGCGGAGCAGGCTCAAGGGGCTGTATGGTCTACTCCTGCTCCAATTTCTTCTGTTCTAATATTTTTTATTAAGTTTACAGGTTTTTTTCTTCTCGTAAAATTTGCTTTGAAAATACGATTTTGCAGATAGCAATGCAATATATTTACAACAATTCACATATGAATTATTTGATATACATCAAAATGACATGCAGAGTCAGCATACCATCTGTTTGAAGCAGTAGCCCCATACAACAGCTGGAAATACAAGCATATAGCTTCCATATTGCACCTAGCCTGTTCCACCTCTCCCCCGCTCCCTTAAAATTATAATCAAGTAATAACGAATGCTCTAGATTTAGAAGTGAAGCATGCAAGTGGTGATCACTTTACGGAACTTCTGCAGCGAAACTGTGGATGGGTTTCGTCAAATTGTCAGACTGCTTGTCCGACATCCAGTCCTGGATGAGCAGAAATGTGATCCAATTAAATATTGAGAAGACCGAAGCCATTGTTTTCGGTCCCCGTCACAAACTGCTTTTCCCTAGCCATTGACTCTGTCCCTCTCCAACATCTGTCTGAGGCTGAACCACATTGTTTGCAACCTTGGTGTCATATTTGCCCCTGAAATGAGCTTCCGACCACATATCTGTGACATAACGAAAACCGCCTATTTCCATCTCCGTAACATCGCCTGTCTCTGCCCCTTCCTCAGCTCATCCACTGCTGAAATCCTCCTCCATGCCTTTGTTAGCTCTAGACTTGACTATTCCAACGAACTCCTGGCTGGCCTCCCACATTCTACCCTTCTTGAGCATCCCTGATTATAATCGCTGGTTACCGTGCCTTCTGTTGCCTCGGCCCGAAGCCCTGGTATTCCTTGCCGAAACCTCTCCAGCTCTTTTCCTTCCTGTAAGACACTCCTGAAAACATACTTCCTTGACCAGGCTTTTGGTCACCTGCCCTAATTTCTCCCTATCTTGTTTGATGTTAAATTCTTTATCTTATAATGCACCTTGGGACGTTTTACTGTGTCAGAGATACTATATAAATACAAGTTGTTGTTGTAGTTATTGTGTTCTGAGTCAAGTCATGGCTATTTATAGTCTTTCTTAAATTATTAGGTTTTATTAGGTTTTTCTCCAAATAATCAAATGGGAAGGAAAAGCAAATTAAAGTCAAACAAATCAATTTACTCTTGGCAAGCGGGTTACACATTGGAAATGTTGAGTACCTATATTTTTACTAGAAGGCTATGTCTTTAATTCTTTGGCAATAGATTCATCACCATGCTAATGATATGTTTTAAATGCAAACTACCTGGCCAACTGGTCTTCCCTCAGGGAATAAACCACAAATAAATGACCTTCAGAGATTCAGATGAGTTTTCTGAGGACAGATCTGAGGACAAATGAAAATTATACAAAATTGTTGCCATGGGACACTCTGACTTAAGATGCAGAGAATCCTTGAAGCTAAAGTATAGCTCCAACAACATTTCATTAAACTAAAGCACGAGATCACAAAACGTGCATGACTGATCAGTTCCACCTATTTCAGGTTAACATTTACACTCTCAAGGATCCTTTATAAGTGGCTTTTCTTAACCAATTATTTAAATAAACAATCTCATAAATTACGCAGCCTACAAACAGGGTTAAAATGCCATTTGTAATTAACACTCACTGCTTGTGGAGCGACCAATGAGTTGATCAATACTGATATTGATGTTCATTTCAGCATCACAGTGCATGAGCTGAAAGTAAACAAAACCAGTTGCTTCAGGGAGTTGGGAATGGACCAAGCTCTATCACCCGTCTCTGTCAGCTGCCCGCCTGATCTCACTCTCCATCTCAGCCTCGGACTGCCTTGTCCTGGTCACTGGCTGACCTTATCCCCACTTGCCCAGTGTTAAATTAGGAAATAGCAGTTTGATTTTAACATGCTTATAATGCTTTGTGTTATAAAACAAATCATGGGTTTCGCAGCTTATTTCCGGGAAAGCAGCTTTGCTTAGATTTCGGGTCTACTTAGACTAGGGGATTGGCGAGTGTGAGTATAGAAAAGGGGAAATGGTGAGGTGGATACGGTTACACAAAGGGCGATATAATGGAAAAAGTGGTCATGTCGGGTCGCTAGGGTTAGTAGGTGGGGAAACAATGGGGTGTAAGATGGGGAACAGGGAATCCTGAATGGGGGATAAAAAGCAGACAGGGTGAGGGCACAGGAGGCAATGGGATTCAGTAGGCAGTAGAAAAGGGAGGGGGAACAGGAAGGTAAAAGGGATAGGCAATGAAATAGGTCTAAATGGATGAGGTGGAAGCAAGAGTGACAAAGATTGGGGATGGGAACTATTGAGGGCTCCAGACAACAATTGCTTTATAGGTGCTACCACAAACTCTGGCTCGAGACGCTCTGCATCTCCCTTTCCCACCACTGGCCACAGGCTCACAGAAGACACAGGCTGGCTGGCTGCAGGAATCAATGGACAGCGGGCCAGCCAGCCGGTGTGGGAGGCCACTCGACTGGGGATAGGTGCGGGCGGGACGACCGGGCGGGAGAGCACAGGGAACTGGCCGATTGCCAATGTTATTCGCTACTGCGCATGCGCGAACGCTCCAATGCGCATGCGCAGCGCCTCCGGCACTCTTTCACGTGCAGGGCCCTAGCTCCGCCCCCCAAATCCACTGGCCACGCCACGCCAAACCCCGAGAGAGTCAACAGAGCAGCCAGAATCCGGGGATATCTTTCTGCCGCCGTTTTCAGCCTATGAAGTCGCCGCATCTTTGGTGAGTGCGTCGAAAAAAACGGGTGGTCCAAATTTGGGCCCAATGCCATGCCAACCTCACACCCCACTTGAAAAGAAAGAAGAAAAGAAAAAGAGAGAAGCAGGAGGAGACAGATAAACAGCTATATGAATGTTTCGGTAATGAAGACACCATATCCTCTAACTTCCTCCATTCAATAACATAGGAGATCCAATTGTTTGTTAAAAAAAAATGTAAAGTATTGAACAGGAACTATTCCACAATTAAAATATTCTTGCCAGTCTGATGGCAAGAGAGAATCGCAGGCGTGCGTTAGATGCTAAGCACAACTCACATTCACATGCTGGTGAAATTATTGACACAAATGGTCCATGGGAAAACTGAGCTGTTGGCATCTTCATTAAAATCAGAAATGCGTAACTTCAAGGTTCTTTGTCTGTAACATTCACCAGTTTGACTTATAGCTCTGGGAAATAAAGAATAGCAACACTGCTCCTTATGTGGATCTCTAAGTCGTTGAGGGTAGCAAGGTGTACTGAATGACAGCTTTCCTTCATCACTACGTTAGCTCTTTGAAGCATTTTTCTGGTATGCTCCATATCATAAAATAAGAATTGTCTTCCTCTCTGAAGCTAAATTCTCCTCATCCAACACACCTCTGGGACCTATTTTCTTTCTTTGAGTTGAAGAAGTTTATTCGAACCAGTCCGGAAGGAAATAAATAAAAGATTATGGGCCGGAATGTGATGGACTCACCGCCCACAGCCACCAGCATTCTTCTTCGGGTCCTGCGGTGCCACTTTCAATTTGGGCTGGAGCGGACGGGAGGGGAGAGCGTCCGGGAACCGCCCGCTGACGTCAGCGGACGGCCGAGTGGCGTAAGTAGATTCCCGCCCGCCGAGATGCCATGTTCCTGCGGGTGGGAGTCGGCAGCAGAACGTGGTGGACCACTGCGAGGAGGCTGGTCTGTCCCCTAACGGTGAATATCAAGATCCGAAGAAAAAGGTTGGTGAACATTTTTTAAATATTTTTTTCACAGCGACTTATCTGATTGGGGTCCCCTGAACGTTTTCCGATTGTTCATCTTTTTTATTCCCGATGCTTTTGGTTTTCAGGTCTTCGACCCTCCGTGGGCCCGGCTCCATCCACGGTGACACTTGGGCGGCAAGCGCCTCTGCCGCCGAGAATGGTAGCTCCCGCCGGCTGCCGCCCAGGTTGGTGGTGTAAGTCTCTCATTTGCCGCCCGCCGACCTTCGAGGGACCTTTTTGATGAAAACCCCGCCCAAAGTACCGTCCGGTACCTCGGCGGCCATCGGCGGTCCTTTGGGCGGGCGGGGGCCTTCATCAAATGCGGGCCCTAGAACTATTGCTTTCTGCCGTTGAACTATGTCCTGAATCCACGCAATCCTAGGCATGGAGGAAAGACTAGGAAACACATTGTAAAACTATTTTCATCTGACATTTTATGATATCGAGGGTGGGTAAGGAGACTCCCGCCCACCACGATGCCATGTTCCTGTGGGCGGGAGTCGGCGGTAAAACGGGGATCAAGCGAGTCGGGATAGGTTTAAGACGGTTGAAGATAATTACAACCCTTATTAGAAATCCTAAAAAGGCATTGTGGTTAAGTGCAGCAGCAGTGATAACGTTTTTTTTTTATCCAGTTATGTCAGGAGCCAGAAAATGATTGCACACCAGATAGAAATTTATCAGATTCGGTTAATTAGAAGGACCAAGAAATGTCTGAAGTGCTTAATGGATATTTTGCACCTATTTTCACGACTGAAGATGATGCTCACATGTCTATGATATCAGATTGGGATGTTGTTAATATTAATTTTAGACAATTAAATGTACAAGATGATCTTAGCTAGGAATAAGACACTTGGGTTGATTGGCTCGGTGACACTTATCCCAAAGTACTGAAGGAAATGGATGGATTATTTTCTGAGCCATTGGCTCATATATTTAACAGCTCTTTGAAGTCTGGGCGAGTTCCACAGGCTTGAAGGAAGTCTCGTGTGATCCCAAAATTGATGAAGGAAAAGAAATCAGACCATTCAAATTATAGCCCTCCAAGTTTGATGGCTCTTATATGAAAGATACTGGAAAGTATGGTAAGGGATGTGATTTGCAATCAACTTAAGTGGTTGGCAGTTATTAGGCATTCCAATATGGCTTTCGAAAACAGAGGTACCACCTCACTAACCGCAGTTCTTGAGAAAATTGTCAAATTAGTGAATGACTGGATTCCAGCAGAAATCATTTACCTTCAATAAAGTGTCACATGGGCAGCTATTGGCAATAGATTTCAACACTTGAGATTAGCGGCCAGATAGGAAAGGTTGGAACGGTCGTTGGTTGGAGGTTCCCAGGTAAAGGGGCATTATCAATGGTAGTTGATCTGCATGGAGCCAAGTCATGCTGGGCTCTATGGTGGGACCATTGTTGTTCCTCATCTTCATCAATAATTTGGATCAGGGCATCCACAAATTTGCAGCTAGCATAGAAATGAGCAGATTCAAGATAGGGGAGTAGGTCTGTGTGTCTGGATAACTGCAGTGCTCTGCAGGTGGGCCTGGGAGACTCCAGACATGCATGTACAAGGCAGGGATACCTGCTCTTGTTTATGGAACAAGAGAGGAACCTGGGATATGTGATAAATTACTGAAGGTGCAAAAGCAAGGTGATGAGGCCAGTGGGTATTGTCAGACAATGCAATTTAACACTGAGAACACAATGGCCCTGAAATTCCGGCCTCCCCGGGTCTGTACGGAGTTCCTACGGACCTGGGAAGGCTTTGGAAATGCCAGTTTCCAGCGCACAATGCACATGCGTTGAAAACCGGCATTTTCGATCTGGCTTGACAGATCTCGTGCACATCGGGAGCGAGGACAGTTGTAAGTGGAAATTTCCAATATTTACGCATACAAATGTCCTCAAAAATCTTGCGCCTGCTCATAGCCGACTTTTGCTGGCGTAAGTGTTTTAAAAAGCACAAAAACATATAAAGATAAAGTTATTAAAACATATTTTATCATTAAAAACCCTCCCCACAATGGTAAGTTTATTTTAAAAACTTTTTTAAAAAATCAGAAAATTATTTTTTTTAAAGACATTAATAACTTTAATTTAAATGAATGTAGTGTAATTATTTTCTATATTTTATTCGTTTTTTGGGGCTGTGTTTTGGGTGCTTTGAGACCCTGCGGAACTCCGATTACTATGATACTTTAGCTAATTGGCTGCCCAGAGTCATGTGACTCCAGCTCAAGGCCTGCGCATGCGTCGACGTGCACGGGCTGTGAATCGCAGTTGAAGGAGGCCACAGCATCGGAAAGTCCAACGTGGGCACCAGCTTAAGGTAGGTGCGTATTTTTTCTCAAAAATGCCCGCGGGAAGGCCAAACCGGAATTTCAGGGCCAATACTTTAACTGTACAAGGCCCTCAGGATAGGTCCAAGCAAATGAGGCTATTTTCATTAGAGAAATGCAAACTCAGAGGAGATATGATTGAGGTTGTTAAAATAACGAAGGGATTAGATTCCATCCAGTCAGTTAGGTTTCTGGCTGAGGGGGCATGCATTAAAATAACGGTTATGATTATTGTTTTAAATAATGGCTTCTCTTCCAACCCCTGCACGATTATCTCCAGTGTGTTCCCAACAAACTTTCCTCAGCCCCTTTCATCCACTTACTCATCTAAGATTTTCCCCTTGGTGAAATAATTCGTAAGCACAGGATCAGCTTCCACACATGCCGAAAACATCTACCTTTCCACCACTTCCTCTGAGCACCTCTGTGCTATCTGACATGAAATCACGATAGAGTCTAAATTTCCTCCATCTGAACATCAGGAAGACCCAAAGGTATTTGTTTTCAGTTCTTGCCATAAATTCCCCTCACTTGTCACAGACTCCATCAGATTGCGTGATCACTCATCAGGCTGAACCAGACCATACAACATTTTGGCAACCTGTTCAACCCAGAGCTGAACTTCTAATGACACGTCTGATCTATCACCCAGACAGCTTCCTCCCACAGCTGCAGTATCACCCGCCTCCACTCCTACCTCACTGTCACTGCTGCCAAACCCTTATCCATGTGTAGTGATTTCTCCATTGTCCTCCCTGCTGGCTTCTCATCCTCCATAAATCCAACTTGTTCAAAATTCAACAGCCCATATCCTGTCTCACACTCAATTCAGTTTGTCCATCACCCCAACCCTCATCGACTGACAATGGCTCCTCGACCCCGCAATGCATTTAATTTAAAATTTGTGGTCTTGTCTTCAGGTCTGTCCGTGATCTTGCTCCACTCTACCTCTGCAATCACCCCTCTCCTCGCCCCATCATTGAGGGCAGAGACTTCAGCAGGTGCATCAACATCAGTGTCCTCGACCAGGCCAACATCCCCAGCATTGAAGCACTGACCACACTCGATCAGCTCCGTTGGGCAGGCCACATTGTCCGCATGCCCGACACGAGACTCCCAAAGCAAGTGCTCTACTCGGAGGTCCTCCGCGGCAAACGAGCCAAAGGTGAGCAGCAGAAACGCTACAAGGACACCCTCAAAGCCTCCCTGATAAAGTGCAACATCCCCACCGACACCTGGGAGTCCCTGGCCCAAGACCGCCCTGAGTGGAGGAAGTGCATCCGAGCACCTCAAGTCTCATCGCCGAGAGCATGCAGAAACCAAGCGCAGGCAGCGGAAAGAGCGTGCGGCAAACCTGTCCCACCCTCCCCTTCCCTCAACGACTGTCTGTCCCACCTGTGACAGAGTTTGTGGCTCTTGTATTGGACTGTTCAGCCACCAGAGAACTCACTTTGGGAGTGGAAGCAAGTCTTCCTCGATTCCGAGGGACTGCCGATGATGATGACGCTCAGGAATGTTTTTCTCAGCCCCTGCTCTCCTCCTTTAAAAACCTTTACAAATCGAATCCTTCCAAACAAGCTTTTGGTTAACACTCTTTCACTCTCGTTCTATTTTTTGATTTTTGTTCTCTCCCCCATTCTCCAGAAACTGCCCTGGAATATTTTTTTACTATGATGGTTCATTGTAAATGCGCAATGTTGTGACTGTGTACAATAACATCCGAAGGCCTGAGCCCTGAGGCAGCCTGTACATCACCTCCTTCCATGCAAATCCAGCTCCGTGTGCAGCTACCCTTTTCCCTGATTCCATCAATTTCCAATCGACTGCTCAAGCACACCCTTATTCCGTGTCTTCCAAATTTGTGGACCAATCTTATGCATGGCAGCCTTTAATACACTTTTCTAAAATCTAAACATTTAAACCCACTGTGATCTCATTGTCCGACAAGTTTGCGATACTGCAATAGATATACTGGCTCCAGTCATCATCATCATAGGCAGTCCCTCGGAATCGAGGAAGACTTGCTTCCATTCTTAAAATGAGTCCTTAGGTGGCTGAACAGTCCAATATGAGAACCACAGTCCCTGTCACAGGTGGGACAGACAGTCGTTGAGGGAAGGGGTGGGTGGGACAGGTTTGCCGCACGCTCCTTCCGCTGCCTGCGCTTGATTTCTGCATGCTCTCGGTGATGAGACTCGAGGTGCTCAGCGCCCTCCCGGATGCACTTCCTCCACTTAGGGCAGTCTTTGGCCAGGGACTCACAGGTGTCAGTGGGGATGTTGCACTTTATCAGGGAGCTTTGAGGGTGTCCTTGTAGCGTTTCCGCTGCCCACCTTTGGCTCGTTTGCCGTGAAGGAGTTCCGAGTAGAGCGCTTGCTTTGGGAGTCTTGTGTAAAGGCATGACGACCTCCTTCAGGATGTTCTCTTACGTTTATCCTTCTATACATGTATGAATCACTATCCTGTAGCTCCCCAAATTATCTTCAGGCCATTTTTAAATGAAAGGATATTTTATTTACGTGCTTTCTTACATTGTACATGTCCCCTCCGGTGATTTGCGCTTTTCATGAGTAAGCACTAACATTTTTTGCTGACACATTTGTGTCAAGCGGTGTTGCACTTGGTGGCCAAATGTGAAAAAATATAGTATAGATTGTAAGCAGTGTCTTGCAATTATCTTCACAAATAATGGATCCAAAAAGGACCTCCAAATGCTTAAAATATATATGCATCATATAAAGAGGATAGACATCGAGATCTTATGGGAGAAATTTCCACTTCCGCCCAGAATGTGCACGAAGGCAGCAGAGTGACCTCACTGTCTGCCCGATGCGTTGGGAGGCCTGAATTATTTTTGGTAAATGAATTCCGCTGCAGCTTGCCGGTTGCGATAGGGCAGGAAATCAGCTGGCTCCTACACTGAGCCAGCCGACAGCTGGGACCAAGCGAGGAGCCAACCTCAGAGGGCTCAAACATGGGCCCAATGAAAGGATGTAGGCTCAAATTGCGAATCGCAAGTCAGTGAGCAAGGAACGTTGATGTCCTCAACTCCTCACCAGGCTCCAGGCACAACACCTTCAGAGTCAGCCAAACGTTACTCAGCAGACGCAGCCTCGCACTCCACATCACACACATCCGGGCATGCCATACCTTCCACGGCTAAACACTTACTGCCACATCCCATCGCCTTTCCATGCTGGACATATGGAGCGAAAAATGAGGGGCTGGTAATAGTGGGGAGCATAGGAGTTATCAATGCTGCTGAGTATTGGGCATCACACACAAGTGGGGTTATTAAAGACAGGTAGCACACAGGTGGTCAATAATGCTGAGTAATACATAAGTAGGGTGAGGTAATGAGGTAATGGCTGAGTCCTGTCACTTTTTGGTTTAATTTCCGTTTCTTTGTTTCTTCTTCCCCAGATAAGCTTAACAATCTTGGTCAATTCACTAAAATGATCATAGTGGAGAAAATCATTTTGTATTGGATCAACTCTAATCCATCGTATCAGTGGCAGATTGTTCCAATGTCCAAGGACAGTTCTTACTCATTTATAATAAAATTTGATTATCTCTACAAACCTAATAAACACCGTGCTTAAATACTTCATACTCTGAAACCACAGAAATAGGAAGCATGGATGATGGAAGCAGGTAGCACAAGAACAGGCTGTAACCACTTCAATAATAAACCTGAAATACATTCCACTTGTCACAATTCATCACAGTTGTTCACTCCACTAAAATAGACACATAAGGAGTCCCGTGTGGAGGAAAACAATTTAATTGCACAAAAATAATGTCGAGGTAAGTGCAATCATTCTTTGTACGTTACCCTACACTAAAATTCCCTTTAATGATGAGCAGAACACTGCTCGAATGTCTCATCTATTTTTAATGAGCCCAACTGTTCTGGGTTAATCATACTCCCCAGAGCCAACTGCAAGGAAATAGCTACATTTTTTGTCAGAATTTTAAAATATGTGTCGAGAATTTTTTTCTTTAATTAGGCGGCATGATAAAAGGGTGCAGACAGAAACCATTTGGGTCATTCCAATTGTCTCACAAAATTAGTCCTCATAGTTGCGGTGAACACAGGGAGAATTGAAAATACTGTACTGGGAAACGAAATGAATAGGTTTCCCATAGCCGAAAGCATTGGTTCAGCAAGTAGTGGTTAACTCTGAATTTAATCTTTTAGCATTCAAAGGCTGAGTTCGAAGTGCTAAAACTACCTGTGAAAGGGAGCCACTGCTGCCAAGCTGGACAGTTTCAGAAACAGATAATAAACTGGAAAACAGCTAGTCCCTTCGATAGAAGTTGTACCTACGCCATCTGGTTAGTAAATCTTTTCATGATTGTATTCTTCAAAAGACTTAGGGGCCGAATTTCATCAAGGCCCCCGCCCGCCCAAGTGCTGCCCAAAGTGTAGCCGATGGCCGCTGAGGTACCGGATGGTACTCTGGGCGGGATATTCATCGCCAAGGTCCCTCGAAGGTCGGTGGGCAGCAAATGGAAGACGTACGCTGCCGGGCCGGAGCTCTCATTCTCAGCGGCAGAGGTGCTTGCCGCCCAAGTGCCGCCGAGGATGGAGTCGGGCCCACGGAGGGTCGAAGAGCTGGAAAAAAAATCGCCAATAAAAAATACAAAAGACCTCCAGGGGACCCCATCCAGGTAAGCAGCTGTTGAAAAACATTTCTTAAATGTTCACTGACCTTGTTTTCAGATTCTTCAGACTCACCGTTGGGGACAGACCAGGAATCTGGGAGCTCGGCGGGCGGGAGCTCAGTTGCGCCATTCTGCCATCCGCCGGTGTCAGCGGGTGGTTCCTGGTGGCTCTCCCTCCCGCCCGCTCCGGGCCACCCCGAAAGTGGCACTGGGCGGAAATCAGCCCCTTAATTTTCTTCTGGATAATATTGCTTTGTTTCAGTGTGATATTTACTGTGGTGAGAGCTGTGGCAATTGGATTTGAATTTTAGATGACTTTTTAGTCAAGATTATGGTCAATTACTTAAGAATGATGAGGCTGGGCCAAATGTTCGGACAAAGATTTGACCATCAGTCCTTAAACCCTGCCTAAGAATCTTACAAGTAGCCTAATGATGCTCAACATTATGTCTGCTTTTGGTAAAATTGATGTGGTTGCCTAATTCAACATTTGTGGTCATTTTCTCTTAGTTTTTGTCTAATCATATAACGATGGACACTTTGTCACCCACCACTTTATAAAATTCTACCCGCAATAGTCCTCCTAGCATCTTTCCTGGTGCAAGTAGGTGCTTCGTGGTCTGACTGATATTGATACTACCAAATTCTGATGGGTTTAGACAGGTTAGATGCAGGAAGAATGTTCCCGATGTTGGGGAAGTCCAGAACCAGGGGTCACAGTCTAAGGATAAGGGGTAAGCCATTTAGGACCGAGATGAGGAGAAACTTCTTCACCCAGAGAGTGGTGAACCTGTGGAATTCTCTACCACAGAAAGTTGTTGGGGCCAGCTCGTTAGATATATTCAAAAGGGAGTTAGATGTGGCCCTTATGGCTAAAGGGATCAAGGGGTATGGAGAGAAAGCAGGAAAGGGGTACTGAAGTTGCATGATCAGCCATGATCATATTGAATGGTGGTGCAGGCTCGAAGGACCGAAAATGGCCTACTCCTGCACCTATTTTCTATGTTTCTATTTCATCATACTAGCAAGGCGTAAAGGAATATGCCTGTGCTTGTTCCCCAAACTTATGTGCTACTCTGTAAAATACCTCTGAAGAATCTGAACACTTTCATTAAATCCCTGATGTTACAAGTCATCTGCTCTCTCAGCTATGCTCATTCTAGAATGAAGTTTCAGTGTTCCTTAATCACCTGGTTAGTGACTGTCTCCTTTGTCCCTTTCCATATACAATCTTTTGTCTTTTGTTGGCATGCGCCGATACCTGGTGCTAGTGAGCTTTGGTCAGGTCTGGCAGAGGAGGGTCGGTTGATATTTTTACTCTTTTTAAATTCTGATTCCAGTTAAATTATTATTTTTCTCTCTCTTTTTTTAGGTGAAATAGATGATACCATTTATCCATCCATACTGTGGACAGAAAGTCCGTCAAAGCTATCCCATTATTAATGTATTGTTCCACTGCTTACTTTATGAAGGATAGAAAATTCAAATTCTGCAGTTCACTATTATGAGTCATCTTTTATTTCTGGCATTTATTTAAGTGACTCTCACTCAAAGTACTGAATACACAGAGCTGCCAATCTCGACCACAATTTAACAGTCGTCCCTTTTTCGAGCATCATTTGATTTTCTGGGGGAATGAACTGCATAAAAATATGCAATAACCTAATGCCTGAAAGCATTTGGCATTACACGGATCTCCAATATATCCATTTCACTTCTCTTCAGCTCATTGTTTTTAGATAACTTGGGGTTGCAGAGTTATTTTAATATATATTATTTGTCACAATACTTCAATTGCTTTATATTTGGAAACTATGAGGGCAGATTTTCAACTTGCTGTCCAGGTGTAAATCTGGCGTGGCACTGTTATAGAAACCACACAATTTTTATTTCCAGTGATAGTTTTTAAAACTATTTGACTATAGGAGGCATTACAAATAAGCCTGAACCTGTCCCCTCCGAACAGCAAGACATTTACATTTTCCAGCAGAGGTTGTTAGCGAGCAGGGACAGGAACCCTATATGATTTGTACAACATGTATGACTTTTTTCCCCCTAATCCAGAGGTGCTAAATTCTGGATGTGATAACTTTTAAAGCAACATTATTCAAAAAATATAATATTGAAAATAAAACCTACTCTATATTAGTTCAATTGATACATCAGACCAGTATTTAAAAATAGACTGAATTTGTCTTTGTTAGTAAATAACTGCCAGACCAGTGCTGTTTTAAGATGAAGCCAAATGGTATTCGAAGCAATGACTCTTCAGTTTGCTGCAAATCTGGAAAACTTTGCTCCCCTGATTTTATAGTATTTTGTTTACTGCCAACCTAATTTGCCCTTAAAAACTGTGTTTTATTTTTTTTGCCTCGAACTGGTTCTAAATGAGGCTACAAAAAACAATATATGCCCCAGATAAAACGACTTTTAATGCTCCATTTATATTCCAGTTAGTGTTCTGAGACTGGTATACACTGGTTGGAACTGCAATACTGCTACCCAGAAGGAAGCTCTGTCATTAAAATGTGAATAATTTGAGTGCGATGGGAAGAAGTGTCTGTATCTCTGAATATTTAAAGTAACTCCAGGCAGGGTTAATTGGAATCACGGCGGTTCAAGGGACCCCTCTCTCAGCATTGCACAAATTTGGCTTGATATGGCACATGAGTTATAGTCCATGCAGTGTCAAACATAGGCTGTGTGCGATGGTCTCCTTCAGGGAGTCTCACACCACTTCACTCCTAATTATATCAATCCTGAGTTCACAGCTATACTGGCTGGGAAAAACACCACCACTGCCCAGCATTATATGCAGGAATATATCAAATAAGTTTAGCCCAAAAATGCTGAATACGGTCTTATTTTATGCAAGATTTTACATTTAAATTGCATTGTCAAAACTTATCAGTTATACCCTTTACATCAGCAACACTTTCAGGAAAACAGCCTCCTCCCCTCACACACACCCTTAAATGAAACTAATGCTCTCTCTGAACTAAAATTAACCAGCTCTCGCTAACTAGAGCAACTTCCGATCGCCCTTTCTGGATAAGACACAGTACTTATATTTAAGCTTTTTATTTTAAATGACAGTTCATCTCCATCCAACATATATGAAGAAAAACCTTTTCTTTTCATCAAGGTGAATAATGGAGGCATTGTCCTTGCTGGGTAAAGGGCACTTCAACTTTTGTCACTTAGTGTGAACATTCTGTACTCCCAGGTCAGGTATAGCACTGTCCATACTGTAGTGCATGGAGAAAGAGCCAGACTGAACACTGCGAGCTCAAAGTAAAGTGTGACCTTAGTCTTTTACTGCAGGTCTCCAGCGTGCCTCTCCAACCTGCGAAGCTTCCTTAAATACCTGTGCTCCCAAGGGATTATGGGATCCCTTTGGACTCCAAGGGATGAACTGTCTGGTGGCTGTACAGAGTAAATACAAGTCCACATATATAATAACACTCCCCCCGAAAGTCAACAGTGTAACTATTTACAATGTGAGTCGATCTGGGGCCCTTCTTGCCCTGGTTGATCGTCTCAGTGTGAAAGCTGGTGATGTTGAATCATTTGTTGGGCCCTCGCTGGGCTGCTGTGCAGCTGGCCTTGCTGGGCTGCCTGGTGTGTTGGGTCCTGCAGGGCTGCTGTGGATGATGGGTTCTGTTTCGTGGTCAACCGTGGTGCCGGTTGCCACTGGTGTGTATGTTGGGGGATCAAAAAAGGTAGGGTCCAAGGTGGGTTGCTCAGCATAGTCCGTGAATCTGAGTTTGATTTGGTCCGAGTGTTTCCGGTGAATGAGTCCATTAGAAAGTTTGACCCGAAACACCCTGCTCCCCTCTTTGGCCACGACAGTGCCGGGAAGCCACTTTGGACCTTGTCCATAATTTAATACAAATACAGGATCATTGATTTCAATCTCGCGTGACACATTTGCGCTATCATGGTGTGCACTTTGTTGAAGCCGCCTGCTCTCTACCTGTTCATGTAGATCAGGGTGAACTAACGAGAGCCTTGACTTAAGCGCTCTTTTCATGAGCAGTTCAGCAGGTGGGATCCCAGTGAGTGAGGGGGTCTCGTGTGGTAGCTAAGCAGGACTCGGGATAGGCGAGTCTGCAGTGAGCCTTCAGTTACCCTCTTCAAGCCTGGCTTGATGGTTTGCATTGCTCTCTCTGCCTGACCATTGGATGCTGGTTTAAACGGGGCAGATGTGACATGTTTAATCCCATTACGGGTCATGAATTTTTGAACTCAGCACTGGTAAAACATGGCCTGTTGTCACTCACCAGGACATCGGGTAAGCCGTGTGTGGCAAACATGACCCGCAGGCTTTCAGTAGTGGCAGCGGACATGCTAGCCGACATTATCGCACATTCAATCCACTTGGAGTACGCGTCTACAACCACAAGGAACATTTTACCCAAGAACGGGCCTGCATAGTTGACGTGTACCCTAGGCCACGGTTTGGAGGGCCAAGACCATAAACTTAGCGGCGCCTCCCTGGGTACATTGCTTAACTGCGAGCATGTATTGCATCTGTGAATGCAAGACTCTAAGTCCGCATCGATACCGGGCCACCACACGTGGGATCTGGCTATCGCTTTCATCATTACGATGCCTGGGCGGGTACTGTGGAGGTCATTGATGAAGGTGTCTCTGCCCTTCTTGGGGACCATTATTCAGGATTGCCCCACAGAAGGCAGTCTGCCTGTATAGACATTTCAACATTGTGCCGCTGGAACGGCTTTATCTGTTCCTGCATTTCCACTGGGACACTGGACCAGCTCCCGTGAAGCACACAGCTTTTGACTAGAGATAATAAGGGGTCCTAGCTTGTCCAGGTTTTGATCTGCCGGGCAGTGACGGGTGATTGCTCACTCTCAAATGCTTCTATAACCTTGGCTAGATCTGTGGGCTGCGCCATTTCCACCCCCGTGGTAGGCAATGGCAGCCTACTGAGAGCATCGGCGCAGTTTTCTGTGCCTGGTCTGTGGCGGATGGCGTAGTTGAATGCGGACAACGTGAGCGCCCATCTCTGGATGTGGGCTGATGCATTGGTATTTATCCCTTTACCATCAGAAAACAGGGAGATAAGTGGCTTATGGTCAGTTTCCAATTAAAATTTTAGCCCAAACAGGTATTGATGCATTTTCTTTACCCCATAGACACACGCAAATGCTTCTTTCTCAATCATGTTGTAGGCTCTCTCAGCCTTAGACAGACTCCTGTATGCATAAGCAACCGGTTGCAGTTTCCCGAAATCATTAGCTTGTTGCAATACACACCCAACGCCATATGACGACGCATCACATGTTAGTACCAAACGCTTACATGGATCATACAACACAAGAAATTTGTTTGAGCATAATAATTTTCTCGCTTTTACAAAGGCATTTTCTTGGCTTTTGCCCCAAACCCACTCGCTCCCTTTTCTTGGTAAAACATGCAGTGGTTCTAACAGTGTGCTGAGACCCCGGTAAGAAGTTACCAAAGTAGTTCAAGAGTCCCAGAAACGACCGCAACTCTGTCATGTTCTGTGGCCTTGGTGCGTTCTCAATTGCCTCTGTCTTCGCGTTGGTGGGCCTAATGCCGTCTGCCGCAATCCTCCTTCCTAAGAACCCCACTTCAGGTGCAAGGAAAACGCACTTCGAGTGTTTTAACCTGAGCCCCACACGGTTGAGTCGACTGAGAACCTCCTCCAGGTTCTGCAGGTACTCGACTGTGTTCCGACCTGTGACCACGATGTTGTCCTGGAAGATCACGGTGTGCGGGACCGAGTTCAGTAAACTTTCCATGTTTCTCTAGAATATCGCTACCACTGATCGGATTCCAAATGGACATCTGTTATAAACAAAAAGACCTGTGTGCGTGTTGATGCAGGTGAGGGCCTTCGATGATACCTCCAGTTCCTGCGTCATGTAGGCTGAAGTCAGATCCAGCTTCGTGAACGTCTTTCCTCCCGCCAGCATTGGAAAGAGGTCATCGGCCTTTGGTAGCTGGTATTGGTCCTGCAGGGCGAAACGATTGATAAGTACTTTGTAATCGCCACAGATTCTGACGGTGCCGTCTCCCTTGAGGACTGGGACAATAGGACCGGCCCACTCGCTGACCCTGATCGGTGAAATGATGCCCTCTCGTTGCAGCCAGTCTAGCTCGATCTCTACCCTTTCTCTCATCATGTACGGTACTGCTCTCGCCTTGTGATGGATGGGTCGCGCCCCTGGAATTAGGTGGATCTGCACTTTTGCTCCTTGGAATTTCCCGATGCCTGGTTCGAACAGCGAAGAAAATTTGTTTTAAGACCTGGGCACACGAAGTGTCGTCAGCGGGCGATAACACTCGGACGTCGTCCCAGTTCCAGTGTATCTTTCCCAGCCAGCTCCTGCCAAGCAGCGTGGGACCATCGCCCGGTACCACCCAGAGTGGTAGCTTGTGCACCGCTCCATCGTAGGAGACCTTTACTGTCGATTACAGGAATCAGTTCTTTCGTGTAAGTTCTTAGTTTCGTGCGAACTGGAGTTGACTGACCTTGAGGCCTTGTTGCATCACAACCTTTCGAAAGTCTTTTTGCCCATGATGGACTGGCTCGCGCCTGTGTCCAGCTCCATTGACACCGGGAGTCCATTTAGTTCAACATTCAGCATTATCAGGGGACAATTCGTAGTGAATGTGTGCACCCCATGTACCTCTGCCTCCTCGATCTGAGGCCTGGTTCGTCGTGATCCTCCGTGGATCTGTCCTCCTCTGTAACATGGTGGTTTGCAGGTTTAACAGGCTTAGCAGCTCGCCTGCACACTCTTTGGAGGTGTCCCATTGTTGCACAGCCCTTGCAAATGTTCTCTTTGAATCGGCATGAATGGAAACGACGATCATACCCGCAGTGCCAACAAGGTGTTAATGGCCTTGTATTCATCACTCTTGATGGTGGACTCTGAGTCATCTGCAGACGTGCAGCTGCAGCTATGTGTGACCTGCCCTGTACGTTACGATTATAAACAACATCATTTTGTTCACAGTACTTGTAGCAGCACTTGTGTGCTGAGAGATTTGCTTCATATTGTCACTGGTGGTAATGAACGCCTGGGCTATCGCTGTGGCCTTACTCAAGGTTGGGGTCTCTACAGCCAAAAGTTTGTAAAGTATGGCTTCGTGACCATGCCAACTACGAAAAAGTCTCTGAGCATGTGCTCCAATTGTCCTTCAAATTCGCAATGTCCTGCAAGGCTTCTTAGCTCGGCGACATAACTCGCCACTTCCTGGCCTTCAGACCTTTTGTAGGTGTAGAACCGGTACCTCGCCATCAGAACGCTTTCCTTCGTGTTCAAATGCTCTCAGACCAGTGTGCACAAATCGTCGTACAATTTCTCCGTGGGTTTCGCTGGATTGAGCAGATTCTTCATGAGGCCATACGTTGGTGCCCCACAGACGGTGAGGAGGATCACCCTTCATTTGGCAACGCTATCTTCCCCATCTAGCTCGTTGGCCACGCAGTATTGGTTGAGTCGCTCCACAAAAGTTTCCCAATCGTCTCCCTCCGATAATTTCTCCAGGATGTCCACTGTTCTCTGCATCTTTGGGTTCACTATCTGTATCTCGTCGCCAGTTGTTGTGTATGGAGGAAGAGTCAGACTGAACACTGTGAGCTCAAAATAAAGTGTGACCGTAGTCTTTTATTGCAGGTCTCCAGAGTGCCTCTCCAACCTGTGAAGTCTCCTTAAATACCTGTGCTCCCAAGGGATTAAGGGATCCCTTGGAACTCCAGGGGATGAGCCCTCTGGTGGCTGTACACGTCCACATATATAACACATACAGAATGCTATCTCCAGCCCCAACTCTGTCCCTACCACTTGCTTCAGCCACAGTCTCATAGCAGTACATACTGCAACCCGCTTTGCACATCGTAGAATCATAGAATGATACTGCACAGAAGGCCATTCGGCCCATCATGTCGACCCTATGAAAGAGCCATCCAATCAGTCCCAGTCCCTCTCGCTCTTTCCCCAGAGCCCAGCAAATTTTTCCTTTTCAAGTATTTATCCAATTCCCTTTTGAAAGTTATTATTGAATCTGATTCCACCACCCTTTCAGGCATCGCGTTCCAGATCACAACTCGTGTAAAAATAAATGTTTCCGCATGTCACCTCTGGTTCTTTTGCAAATCATCTTAAATCTGTGTCCTCTACATACAGACCTTTACTGGAAACAGTTTCTCCATATATACTCTGTCAAAACTCTTCAAAATGTTGAACACCTCCATCAAATCTCGCCTTAACTTTCCCTGCTCTAAGGAGAACACCCCGGTTTTTCTAGTCTCTCTCTGTAACTGAAGTCCCTCATCCCTGGTACCATTATAGTAAATCTCCTCCGCACCCTCCCTAAGGCCTTGTTATCCTTCCTAAAGTGTGGTACCCAGAATTGGTCACAATACACCAGCTGGGGCCTAGTCAGTGTTTTATAAAGGTTTAGCGTAATGTCCTTGCTTTTCTTCTCTGGGCCTCTATTTATAAAGCCCAGGATCCTGTATGCCATTTTAAAAGCCTTCTTAATTTGCCTGCTACCCTCAAAGACTTCTGTACCTACACTCCCAGCTCCCTCTGTTCCTGCACACAGTTTAAAACGGTACCCTTTAGTTTATATTGTCTCTCCTCATTCTTCCTACCACAATGTATCACTTCACATCTCTCGGCATTAAATTTCATCTGCCATGTGTCTGCCCATTTCACCAGTCTGTCTGTGCCCTCCTGAAGTATGTCACCATTTACTACATTTCCGAGTTTCACCTGAAAACTCTGAAATTATGCCCTGTATACTTAAGTCAAGCCATTAATAAATATCAAAAAGTGCAATGGTCCCAACTCCGACCACTAGAGAACGCCACTGCACACTTCCCTCCAGTCTGAAAAATCACTGTTGACCTTACTTTCTGCTTTATGACACTTTGCTAAGTTCCTATCCACATAGCCACTGCCACTTTATTCCCATGAGCTTCAATGTTGCTAACTAGTTTATTTGTAGGTGACCTTTTGAAAGTCCACATACACAACATCAGCCGCACTACCTGCAACCATCCTCTCCGTTACTTCATCAAAGAACTCAATCAAGTTAGTCAAACACGATTTTCTTTAACAAATCCTTGCTGGCTTTCAATTATTAACCTATATTTTTCCAAATGACAATTCATTTTGTCCCAGATTAATATCCCTAAAGGTTTCCCCTTGCTGATTGGCCTGTAATTGTCGGCTTTATCCCTCTCGCCTTTTTTGAATGGAGTGTAACATTTGCAATCCGCCAGTTCCCTGGCACCACTCCCATATCAAAGAAGGATTGGAAGATTGTGGTCAAAGCCTTCGCTATCTCCACTCTTACTTCCCTCAGTAACCGAGGATGCATCCCATCCAGACCAGGTGACTTTTCTACTTTGAGCGTGGCCAATCTTTTAAGTACCTCCACTTTATCTATTTCTATCCGATCCAATTTCTCTACTACCTCCTCCTTTACTGTGGCATTCCAGCATCCTCCTCTTCAGTGAAAACTGATGCAAAGTACTCATTTAGTTTCTCATTTAGTACCTCAGCTCTGCCCTCTGACTCCATAAGATCTCCTTTTTGGTCCCTAATTGACCCACCCTTCCTTTTACTATTTAAATGTTTAGAAAGGATTCCCTTTTAAATTAGCAGCTAATCTATGCTCATACAATCTCTTTGCCCCTCTTATTTCCTTTTTCAGTTCTTCTGTGTAGCTTTCGTGTTTAGCTTGGATATCTACTGAATTATGAAGCCAAAATGTTATCATAAGCTTCCTTTTACTGTTTCATTTTAATATCTTTAGTCATCCAGGGAAGGGAACGCTAGCTTCCGATGCTCTTACTTTCACCTTGTGGGACTGTATCTAATCTGTACCCGAACAATCTCCTCATTGACGGCCTCCTATTGCTCATTTACTGGTTTACCAGCCAGTCCTTGATTGCAATCAATCTGGGTCAGATCCCTCAACATGCTGAAATTAGCCCTGCTCCAATTGAATATTTTCACATTTGATTTTTCCTTGTCCTTTTCCATGACTACTCTAAACCTAAAGATGTTGTGATGAGTGTTCCCAAATGCTCTCCGACTGAAACACGGCGCATGTCATTGCCCAGAGCTACCTCCAGCCCTGCTTCTTACATCGTTGGACTGGAAGCTTACTGATCAAGACAATTCCTTTGAACACAGTTAAGGAATTGCTCTGGTCTTTTCTCTTATTTTCCCAGTCCCTACTTGGATAATTGAAGCTCCCCATTGTCACTACTCTCAAGGTTTTGCATCTTTCTGAAATTTGCTGCAAACTTGCTCCACGATCTCCTTCCCACCACTCCTCTGTGCACCTTGTATCCCCTCTCGAATACTCCATTCTGGTGCCCCTCCCCCTGCCAAATTAGTTTAAACCCTCCCGCAACGCACCATGCAAGACTCACAGCGCTTGCAGAAACGCCTGTCTCTGCCCCTATCGAATCCCCTGTGTCCTCTGTATTTTTACATTTTGCTGTGCCCCCTGTGCAGTGATTTTCAGCTTTACGGCCTGGGGGGTAATTTGATGGAGCACATCACAAGTCCTTTACAGAACCCAGCCGATTTTCATTCCATTGAAATCAGGCGGTTTCTATAAAAGGTAGGTGATCTGCTCCATCAGATTATCACTCCGATGGTGAAGGTGAAAATGTACGCCTTTGTTACTTCTACAAAATTATATTTAAGAGTGTGATTTGTACTGCACTTTTTTGACCGACAGACGACAAGCCCCGCTCCCTGTCAAGCTCCGCCCTCTGCCATGGAAGGATGCACTTGCACGAGGGTAAGGCACTTCGACTGGGGGAGGCATGCACTTGGACTGGGGCAAGGCACTTTGGCGGGGGGGGGGGGGCGAGGGATGTACTTGGACTGGGGTACAGGACTTTTGTTGGCCTTTGCTGTCTTCTGGGGAGCTCTGTCCTCTGTCGCTTCAGGAAGTCAAAGTGGATCGAGTTACAGTTTGCAAAGTCAGTGAGACCTTGAGATAGGCGGATCCAGTGACACATTCCTGTGAAATTTCAGGGTGTGGCTTATCCTCCAAGGGGACCAATCAGAAACAAAGGGTGGAGCATGGTGGCCATTTTGGCAGAACAAATAAACGGGTCCATAAATATTCGCTCGGACACCAGGTGAATTCCGCAGCTCTTCTACGAATCGTGCCATTGGATTTTTTACGTCCCCTTCGGAGAGCAGACAGGGCCCCAGTTTAACACCTCATCTAAAAGACAGCACCTCTGACAATGAAGGTCAGCTTCGATGGAAACCTGACTGCAGTGGCTCAAACCGGGTATTGTGGAGAGGTGGACACAGATCTGAGCGATGACAACACGTTCAAGGAGACGTTCAAGGCTGTCAGTAACGAGAACAGGGGGGTCGCAATTGAATCTTTGGAGGAAGGGATGGTTGACGGCAGTTTTGAAAAGGAGCTTGACAGTGTCTGAGGAGAGGGAACCATTCACAATGTCAGCCAGCACGGAAGCCAGGAAGGGAAGTTGGGCAGTCAGCAGTATTAGTGGGAATGGGCTCGAGAGAGAGCAACAGGTGCGTCTCATAGACAAGTTGAGCTTGGAGAGGTTTTGAGGAGAGCTGGGAGAGAAAGTAGAACAAGACGTGGGTTCAGGGCCAGGGTAGGAGGGGGAGCTAGGGGACATTTGATTTAGTGTGCAAAGGGCTGGAGGGCAGCAGCAGCTGAATGGATAGTCTCTATCTGGGTGACAAAGGACTCCATGAGCTCCTTGCTCTTGTTGTTCGAGGTGAGGGTGCAGGAGGTGGGGAGAGGCTTTCTGTATGCATTGCTGCCTTGGAACATACAATTATATTCACTTTTATGCACTTGCGACATATTAGAACATTAAAATAAGATTTATCTCTATCAGGGTAAGGATATGTCATCCTCCGCTAAATGGAGAGAACTTCAGTTGTCTTTTTGGGGGACAGCTTTTTATACACCATTTTCCATTATTTTCTGTCAATATATTATGAAGCACTGCAGTACCACTAACGTTCTGCTGACAGAGCTGCAGATATCTCATCTATTCAACACACCAGCACCATCTTCTGGCTGCTCGTGATACTGCAGGTCTTTCACAAAAGAACTGTACAAATTCCTTCACTTTGCCAACTTCACAGCCTGTCACAAAAGGATTTCCTGAGATTTCGATGCCCATCTTGGGACATTAATTTTCCCTGAATTTTCTGCTTGCCAAAATCAAATTCTCCACTTCCCCTCTCCTTTTAGCATTTGGGCAAAATCTTTGCATTTGGGCAGCAAAACACACCACACAGAAATTCACCGGATTTATAATGCTGGGGTTTATTTTTTATAAACATAATGACACACTATTCTTATATAAAGACAGTTCCTGGAAGTAAACCATCATATTACTAATTGGGAGGAATCGACAGGCAAGACTATTGAAGCTGGAAATGATGTCTTTTGCATGATTTTTAAATTGGAAAAAGCATATCTGTTCTTTAAAAATCACATATAGAGTGCTGTTACTAAGCTCCTACTAATGATACATTTTTTAAATGACTAAAGACAAATAATCATGTCTATTCAAACATTAAAATGTCAATGCTGGAACAGCAGGACACTGCTTTTGTACTCCATCTCTCTCGCAATGAAGGCCAACATTCAATTCGCCTTCCTGATTACCTGCTGCACCTGCAAACTAACCTTTTGGGATTCATGCACAAGGACCCCCAGATCCCTCTGCATCTCAGCATGTTGTAATTTCTCCCCATTCAAATAATATTCCCTTTTACTGTTTTTTTTTCCAAGGTGGATGACCTCACACTTTCCGACATTGTATTCCATCTGACAAACCTTCGCCCATTCGCTTAACCTATCCAAATCTCTTTGCAGCCTCTCTGTGTCCTCTACACAACCCGCATTCCCATTAATCTTTGTGTCATCTGCAAATTTTGTCACACGACACTCTGTCCCCTCTTCCAGGTCATCTATGTATATTGTAAACAGTTGTGGTCCCAGCACTGATCCCTGTGGCACACCACTAACCACCGATTTCCAACCCGAAAAGGACCCATTTATCCCGACTCTCTGCTTTCTGTTCGCCAGCCAATTCTCTATCCATGCTAATACATTTCCTCTGACTCCACGTACCTTTATCTTCTGCAGTAACCTTTTGTGTGGCACCTTATCGAATGCCTTTTGGAAATCTAAATACACCACATCCATCGGTACACCTCTATCCACCATGCTCGTTATATCCTCAAAGAATTCCAGTAAATTAGTTAAACATGATTTCCCCTTCATGAATCCATGTTGCGTCTACTTGATTGCACTATTCCTATCTAGATGTCCCGCTATTTCTTCCTTAGTGATAGCTTCAAGCATTTTCCCCACTACAGATGTTAAACTAACCGGCCTATAGTTACCTGCCTTTTGTCTGCCCCCTTTTTTAAACAGAGGCGTTACATTAGCTGCTTTCCAATCCGCTGGTACCTCCCCAGAGTCCAGAGAATTTTGGTAGATCAAAGAACGGGACATTGCCTACAGAAAGGTAAGCATTTACTCTATTGGCTAAATAGGGACCAAAAAGAGAAGTTGGTTGATCAGTAGTTTAGGGAAATGGGGTTAAGATCTTGTGCATGCAATGTGGGGGTAAAACGTGAGAGAAATTAGGGTTCAGTGCTGATGGGGATGGGACTCAGAAAAGCATTGGCTTAACGAACGGGAGAAAGCGGGAAGCAGCAGAGGCAGTAGAATAGATGGTTTCAATCTTAGTCAATTAGTTCTTTGCAATTGATCTTGGAGTGGGGAAGGGGAGCAGGGCTTCGGTTGCCGGGAGAGAAAATATTTGCCCTCGAGGTTGATCCTAAAGTAGTGTGTGGTTTTGCTGGAGGAGAGCAAGGCAATGCAGAGCATGATGTGGCTGTGCCAAATCTGGTCTTTATCTTTTGTCCTTAAGGAAGCAAAGATGGTGCTTTTAGCCAAGGGAACAACTAGAATAAGAGAGGTTGAAGGCTTTGCTGGAGACAGTGAGTTGAAAGGTGGAGATGAGAGAATATTTTAAACAGATGTATCGAGTTGATTGGAGGACCAAAGGATCAGCAGTTGGGAGTTTGAAAGCGCAATTGTAAGCAGCGTGGGGAGAGTTTCTGCCAGGTGTGGTGCAGAGTGAAGTGGGGTTAAAAGAAGATGATGGGTGTGGGTGGTGACTAAATGAGGAGGGGGCTGGAGATAGCCTTGTGGGTGATGCAGACAGGAATGGAAAGGCTATGGGAGATGGCAAGTTCGAGGCACAGTTTCTATGGAGGGTGCCGTTTAAAGAGGACAGGAAGTCAGTGAATTTGGAGAGGGCAGGGGAGGATATCCTGGTTTGATAGGGTTTGGGAGGAGGTGGCACACAGCAACATGTTAAATTAGATGCGTGAGCGATGGTAGTGGGTGGTGTGCATGAAGGAGGGGACAGTGTCAGATGTGTAGAGGGAGAGGACAAAGTGAAGCTTGCTGATAAGGGTCACGTCGCCAATGTGACATGGGTGGGTCAGATGAAAAATAGAGCCAAGTGCAGCGATATTTTTAATGTGATGATGAAACTAGAACAGCATCCACTTACATAGAGACAGGATTGGCAACTAAATATTGCTGGATATAACAGGGCTAAAATTGCAGTCGGAGGCTTCCTGCGTACGAACGCCTCCAACCCGAAAAATATCTCGGAATCCACCTGCTGGTCCCGGAGGAATGTGCATATCCCGGTCGGAGGCCTTCATTGGCTGTGCATCACACGGGGATCTGTCTTCGAGGTACGTAAGTCCAAACTGGAGTCACCTGGGTCTCGACAACCAATCACGATGCAGTATTCTCATTGATAATAAGGGGAACTCCATTTCTCCGCGTTCCCATTACTGTCAATGAGAATAACCCTAAAACACCCAAACACAGCCTAATAAATAAATAAATAAAACACCTCATATTTAAAATTAATTTAAAACTAATTAAATGTTTTAGAGAAAAGAAACATGTTTTGAATATTTTTTTTAATGTGTTTTAATATGGTTTAAAGTAAACTTACTGAAACGGGCAGGTTTTTAAAACATAAAAATGTGTTTTAAAATTTAATATTTATAAGTTTTAAAACACTTACGTTGGTAAAAGTAGACTATGCCCCTGCTTTCACCAGGCATAAGAGTTCGAAGGACATTCACTGGGCATGAGTTGAGCAAATAGCCCAACCTGGGCCGTGCGAATGTCCTTCCTGTGGGGATAAGCATATAAGAACATAAGAACATAAGAAATAGGAGCAGGAGAATGCCATACAGCCCCTCAAGTCTGCTCCACCATTCAATAAGATCATGGTCGATCTGATCATGGACTCAGCTTCACTTCACTGCCCGCTCCCCATAACCCCTTATCATTTACGAAACTGTCTATTTCTGTCTTAAATTTATTTAATGTCCCAGCTTCCACAGCTCTCCACAGATTTTCGGTGCATGCACATCGCACACCGAGAACCA
Organism: Pristiophorus japonicus; assembly: GCF_044704955.1. Classification (NCBI taxonomy): domain Eukaryota; kingdom Metazoa; phylum Chordata; class Chondrichthyes; family Pristiophoridae; genus Pristiophorus; species Pristiophorus japonicus. Next base: position 4,660,203 of record NC_091988.1, on the reverse strand, counting down.
TTTTTTGCACGGACTCGCCGTGTCCATGCACACTTTGTACAGACCCGGCAAGGCCGGAATTTCAGCCCCAATACATTTAGGAAGGAAAGGGAATGCAGGAGGAGAGGTGCAGTTGCTGTACTCGTTAAAGATAACATAATGGCGGTAGAAAAAGATCTAACGAGCCGGGAGATAGATACAAAATCCATATGGATTGAGTCAAAAGGTAAGAAGAGATCCATCACCCTAATAGGGGTATACTATAGACCACCAAATAGTGGAAGGGAATTGGAGAAAGAAATATGTAGGAAAATCTACGAGGTGCATATCAGATAGAATATAATCACGGGAGAATTCAACTGCCCCCAAATAAACTGGCAGGAAGAACTGGTGTAAGGTGAAGAGACTAGTGAGATTTTACAGTATACACAGGATTCCTTTCTCACTCAGTGCCTAAGAAGACCTACAAGAAAAGAATCAATGCTAGATCTTGTAATGGTTGATGAAGCTGAACAGATAGGAGAAGGAAGAGTAGAAGAGCATTTTTCAACAGAGTAAGGTTGAAGATTAGGATTGAGAGTGACATAAGTCGGTCCGTGACTAAGGTAATAGATTGGAAGAGAGCAAATTATGAGGAAATGAGAGTGAACTAAAGAAGGAAACTGGGAGAAAATCTTGAAAAACAAAATCACAAAAACAGTGTGAAATCTTTAAAAGGGAAATCAATAAAGTTCAAGAGAAATATATTCCACTAAAAGCCCCAAACAAGCAGGCTAATTATGGGGCACCATTGGTCAATAAAGAACTAACATGAAAATTGAATCTAATAAAGATCGAAGCAGTACATAGATACTAAAGCAGGCAAAAAGGAATACCAAACACTCAGGAGTGAAGTTTAAAAAAAAATCAGGAATGCAAAAAGAAATTACGAAATCAAATTATCAAGGAATATAAACATAAATAATAAAGTGTTCTATAGGCACATAAATAACTAAAGCAAAATTCTAGTTGGGATAGGGCCACTAAAGTTTGAGAAAGCTAAAATCACAGGTAATGACAGAGAAATTGCAGACGTATCGAACATCTACTCTGCCTCAGTTTTTACGAAAGAAGATAACGAAATAAACACATCACCAGAGGATGAGTATAAAAAGATTAACACAGTTGGGATAGAAACAGAGAAAATAATTGACAAACTAGCAAAACTAAAAGAGGATAGGCTCCAGGTCCCGATGGTATGCACTCAGATATACTGAAAGAACCTAGAGAGGAGATAGCAGAGACACTAGTTTATAATATATATATATATATATATATATACACACTCAGGCTGGAATCTTCCAGCTCTGTGAGGGCAGGTTTGGAGGCCCTGACTGACAGCGGAGCTAAAGTCCGCTCTGAACCTGTCTCCTTGTAAGTTTCTCAACTGTCAGGTCTGCCTGTGGATCACAGATCCAACACCATGCACCTAAGGTGCTTAACAGTTTAACAGTATTTAAGAGGATTATAACTAGGCATGTACCATTTTACCAAGTTTGTGAAGAGTTTTTCAGGTTTCATGCCAGTTAAATGGAGTAAGGCTCTCAATGACTCTCCATTGCTTTGACTAGTTGACAGCAGCAGAAGTGGTATAAAAGCTACCCTTTCACAGCTGTTCACTGTACAATCTCAGAAGCTGAAGCCTTCAGGATTTGGAAGATCTTTTGAGCTTTATGCAGTTTGGAAGTGCCTTCGGAACTCTCTACCCACTGACACCTCCTTGGAGCAATCTCTCTCACCATTGACAGATCACTTCTGTCATCTCAACCTCACCTGCCATCTATTCCAGCAGCATCGATGCCCTTGAAAAAATCTCCCCTTGGTCCTCAGAATCCCACCACGATCAGCCCTAACACCAACATCACTAAACACAGCAGCATCACGAACAACAAAACCAAACTTCTCCGCAATCACCTGATGCTGCACAGGACACAGGGCATCAGCACCCGACCACATTGTTGCCCGGGAGGCCAGTGATGGCCTCACCATGGCCACATTGACTTCACTTGATGCTGCACACCCCGGCTGCTAAATGTTGCACCAGCTTGGCACCACCCCACACCAACAACATAAAGCATTCCTGCAATGCCCAGGCCATTCCTTTCACATTAACCACCATTGCGGGGATTACCGTTATGTCTGACCATTCATTACAACGCTTAAGCCACTTCCAAAGGTGCACACAAATCTGTCCAAGGACACAAAGGAGTGGAAATTCGATCTTCTGCTGCCCCTCTTAGCGCCACGGAAGGGCAGCAATGGCGGTGGAAAGCAGTTCTGCCCGGGCAGCCAGCTTCCAACGCCCCGCTGGGACATTCGATGCTGGTATCGGCGGGGTGCAGAGCATTACTGCCCGGGAGAGACGAGCCGGTGTGCAATGCCCCTGGTTGCGACACCGCTTTGATTTTTGGTTGCCGCCCGACACGTAGTGCTCCGTGGCGCCCCTTGGTGGGCATGCCTGTGAAAGCAGGCAGTCCGAGCTGTAGCGGCCATAGTGAGGGAAATAATATAACCTCAGGTAAGTGCGATTGTTTTGTTAAAAAAAAATTTCTGTGATTTATGTTGTGGTAGCATAAGCTGTGTATTGGGAATGTTTTTGGTGGTTTTTTTCAGAGTTTTCTTTCCTCACTAGGCCTCTGTGAAGGTTGTCTAAGGCCAGCTATTTAGCTCGGGATTTTCCCATGCTCAGCGACCTAGTGCCCGAAAAGGTGTGCAACGCCTAGCAACGCCTGCCTTAGCCCCCCGCTCCAAACTTCAGGCCCAGCTGATGAATTTTGCTGCAGCAGAAGCAAGCCATTTACTGCTCCACCCGGGACATCGCCCCAACTGAGGCGCGACCAAATTTCCACCCCCAAGTGTCCAAAATAAAGATTTCAATGTTTGACAACACATCAGCAGAACCTTTACATAAGCATTGGCTAAAACACCCAAGTGCCTACCCTTGTGTGTTGTTAGTTGGTATGATTGGACTAGGATGAGGGTGAGTGTGAGGGGTGGCTAGTGAGATGGGGAAGTGATAATGTAGATAGAGAGGGGGATGGGTGGAGGTGCAAGGTCAGTTGGTGTGAGTAAGGATGTGCAGTACATAAGAACATAAGAACATAAGAATTAGGAACAGGAGTAGGCCATCTAGCCCCTTGAGCCTGCTCCGCCATTCAAAAAGATCATGGCTGATCTGGCCGTGGACTCAGCTCCACTTACCCGCCCGCTCCCCGTAACCCTTAATTCCCTTATTGGTTAAAAATCTATCTATCTGTGACTTGAATATATTCAATGAGCTAGCCTCAACTGCTTCCTTGGGCAGAGAATTCCACAGATTCACAACCTTCTGGGAGAAGAAATTCCTTCTCAACTCGATTTTAAATTGGCTCCCCCGTATTTTGAGGCTGTGCCCCCTTGTTCTAGTCTCCCCGACCAGTGGAAACAACCTCTCTGCCTCTATCTTGTCTATCCCTTTCATTATTTTGAATGTTTCTATAAGATCACCCCTCATTCTTCTGAACTCCAACGAGTAAAGACCCAGTCTACCCAATCTATCATCATAAGGTAACCCTCTCATCTCTGGAATCAGCCTAGTGAATCGTCTCTGTACCCCCCACCAAGGTTAGTATATCCTTCCTTAAGTAAGGTGACCAAAACTGCACGCAGTACTCCAGGTGCGGCCTCACCAATACCCTGTACAGTTGCAGCAGGACCTCCCTGCTTTTGTACTCCATCCCTCTCGCAATGAAGGCCAACATTCCATTCGCCTTCCTGATTACCTGCTGCACCTGCAAACTAACTTTTTGGGATTCATGCACAAGGACCCCCAGGTCCCTCTGCAGCGCAGCATGTTGTAATTTCTCCCCATTCAAATAATATTCCCTTTTACTGTTTTTTTTTCCAAGGTGGATGACCTCACATTGTCTAATATTGAATTCCATCTGCCAAACCTTAGCCCATTTGCTTAACCTATCTAAATCTCTTTGCAGCCTCTCTGTGTCCTCTACACAACCCACTTTCACACTAATCTTTGTGTCATCTGCAAATTTTGTTACACTACACTCTGTCCCCTCTTCCAGGTCATCTATGTATATTGTAAACAGTTGTGGTCCCAGCACAGATCCCTGTGGCACACCACTAACCACCGATTTCCAACCTGAAAAGGACTCATTTATCCCGACTCTCTGCTTTCTGTTAGCCAGCCAATTCTTGATCCATGCTAATACATTTCCTCTGACTCCGCGTACCTTTATCTTCTGCAGTAACCTTTTGTGTGGCAGCTTATCGAATGCCTTTTGGAAATCTAAATACACCACATCCATCGGTACACCTCTATCCACCATGCTCGTTATATCCCTCAAAGAATTCCAGTAAATTAGTTAAACATGATTTCCCCTTCATGAATCCATGTTGCGTCTGCTTGATGGCACAATCCTATCTAGATGTCCCGCTATTTCTTCCTTAATGATAGCTTCAAGCATTTTCCCCACTAGAGATGTTAAACTAACCGGCCTATAGTTACCTGCCTTTTGTCTGCCCCCTCTTTTAAACAGAGGCATTACATTAGCTGCTTTCCAATCTGCTGGTACCTCCCCAGAGTCAAGAGAATTTTGGTAGATTATAACGAATGCATCTGCTATAACTTCCGCCATCTCTTTTAATACCCTGGGATGCATTTCATCAGGACCAGGGGACTTGTCTACCTTGAGATCCATTAGCCTGTCCAGCACTACCTCCCTAGTGATAGTGATTGTCTCAAGATCCTCCCTTCCCACGTTCCCTTAACCAGCAATTTTTGGCATGGTTTTTGTGTCTTTCACTGTGAAGACCGAAGCAAAATAATTGTTTAAGGTCACAGTCATTTCCACATTTCCCATTATTAAATCCCCCTTCTCATCTTCTAAGGGACCAATATTTACTTTAGTCACTCTATTCCGTTTTATATATCGGTAAAAGCTTTTACTATCTGTTTTTATGTTTTGCGCATGTTTACTTTCGTAATCTATCTTTCCTTTCTTTATTGCTTTCTTAGTCATTCTTTGCTGTCGTTTAAAATTTTCCCAATCTTCTAGTTTCCCACTAACCTTGGCCACCTTATACGCATTGGTTTTTAATTTGATACTCTCCTTTATTTCCTTGATTATCCACGGCTGGTTATCCCTTCTCTTACCGCCCTTCTTTTTCACTGGAATATATTTTTGTTGAGCTCTATGTAAGAGCTCCTTAAAAGTCCCCCACTGTTCCTCAATTGTGCCACCGTTTAGTCTGTGTTTCCAGTCTACTTTAGCCAACTCTGCCCTCATCTCACTGTAGTCCACTTTGTTTAAGCATAGTACGCTCGTTTGAGACACTACTTCCTCACCCTCAATCTGTATTACAAATTCAACCATACTGTGATCACTCATTCCGAGAGGATCTTTTACGAGGAGATCGTTTATTATTCCTGTCTCATTACACAGGACCAGATCTAAGATAGCTTGCTCCCTTGTAGGTTCTGTAACATACTGTTCTAATATGGCAGGAGAGGGAGCAGGGTAGGGAAGATAGAGTGATGGGGATGTGATGAGTGGCACAGCAGGATGAGGTTGAGTGTGGCTTTGCAGTAACTTTCCTGATCTACTGAGATCATTGAAAGGTTTGTACCCCTGCAGCCTGGTCCTCCTGAACACATCCCTGCTTGTGCCCTCCTGTGCAATGTGCAACCAGGCTGCGTTGGTCTCCTGGGGAGGTCTCTTCCGCCCATTGGGAAGAGAACCTCCCTGCATGCTGTGACTCCCTCCATAAACATCTGGAGGGAGTGATGGGAGAGCCTGGGTGCAGCTGTGCCCCTCTGTGCAGTCATTGCAGCTCAATGCTGAACACTGACAGAACAACTGTCAATAAAAGGTTGTCCATGGTCCCTTTAAGGAAACCGGCTGATGACGCATCATCAAATGATGTCATCAGATTCACTTCCTGTTAATTGACCGGGAACCTCCAGGACGGGCTTAACAAGCCCAATCTAGGGAAGATTGTGTAGAGAGGGTAGGACGGAGTCAGGAGCATTTTGCTCACCTGCTATGGATTCCGGCAGCACCGTCGTGGCTACCGAAACCGTGGCCACAAGTTCTATAGAAGAGGGGATGATACCAGAAGACTAGCGGACTGCTAATGTTATTCCTATATGCAAAAAGGGAGGTGGAAAAACTGGGAACTATAGACGAGTCAACTTAAGGTCAGTGAGAACTATGGTACTGGAATCTATACTAAAAGAGCATCTAGAGACAGAAAATGTAAAAACAAATAGTCAGCATGAATTCCGAAAGGCTAAGTCAAGCTTAACTAACCCAACAGAAATTTTTGATGAAGTAACGGAAAGTGAAATCAAGAGCAATGTAGTAGACGTCGTATGCTTGGTTTTTCAAAAGGCCTTCAATAAGATTCCTCACAATAGGCCACTGACAAAAGTTAGGGTGTGCGGAGTCAGGGGACATCATCACAGGCAGTCCCTCAAAACGAGGATGACTTGCTTCCATGCCAAAAAAGGATGAGTTCACAGGTGTTTCGATGAAGGACCTGAACTACATCCTGAAGGGTGGAAGATGCCTGTGGGTGGATTTTTTTAACGTGGGGTGACCGTTGCACACCAGCCACCACACGGGCTTGACAGAGCGAGGTCTTGGTCCAGTGGCAAGGGTTAACTAAGACGACTGGAGACCAGCTCTGCTGCACGGGCCTAGTGCGCACACAAATCGCAGTGTGGGCTGGTCCGTGCTGCCCCTGGGCCCCTGGCCCCGAACTCACACCTCCCCTGGGCCCCAATCACGTCCCTCTACAATCTCTCGCCGCTCCTTCGCCCTGACCTCGCCGCTCCTGCTGTATCTGCCCACGCTCCAATCAGCGACCGGACCTTGATGACATCACTCTTCGCTGCCGTCGCCCTCCTGCACCAGCTCGCGCTGCTCCATGGAGTAGTATGCCTCCACGGTGCTCCCAGGGCCACGCCGCTCCTTTTATGGCCCCGACTTGCCGCTGGTGTTCTGACGCAAGTCGGGGAACAAATAACTGAATGGATAGCAAATTGGCTAAACAATAGAAAGCATTGACTCGTGGGGTCATCCTCGATTTGAGGGGCTGCCTATGATGATGAGTGTATTTATTCAGATTGGAGGAAGGTAGAAAGCAGTGTTCCACAAGGATCAGTGCTGGAACCACTGTTATTCATAATTCACATTAATGATTTGAACTAATTCAATATCAACATTTGCAGATTATATCAAACTGTTGGGAAGGTGTAAGTATTTCTCACTCTGAGGAAAATGCAACATATAGGGCCCAAGTTTCCACATGATTCGCGCCTGATTTTTAGGAGCAACTGGTGGAGAACGGACTATTTTAGAAATCGCAATTCTCCACATTTTTTTTTCTGCAGTTCTAGTCAGGTAGAACAGTTCTAGTTTAGAACAGAATTTTTTCTTCAAAAGGGGGCGTGTCCGGCCACTGACGCCTGATTTGAAAGTTTCCACAGTGAAAATGTACTCCAAACTAAAGTAGAATGGAGCCAGTGAAGATTTTTGTAGAACTGAAAAAACCTGTTCTACACATTAAAAAATCAGGCGCAGGTTACAAATTAGGCGTCCAGAACGAGGTGGGGGGGAAGGGAACTCATTCAATTCGACAATAAATCCTTATTTATACTTCTACAAATATTATACAAATAAATCCAACCTGAATAAACATTTATAAGCCAAGAAAAGATTAAATAAACCATCTTCCTACCTGTGTGAAAGTGCTTCAGCCAGGGAGAATTCTGCAGCTGTTCGTGCCGCTGAGCGGGAGGGGGAGAGAGAGAGAGGGAGGGGGAGGGGAGGGGAGGGGAGAGGGAGGGAGGGAGAGAGGGGAGAGAGAGAAGGGGAGAGAGGGAGGGAGAGGGAGGGAGAGGGAGGGAAGAGAGGGGGGCGGTCGGGGAACAGGAGCGGGGGGGAGCGGGTGTCGGGTCGGGTCGGGGGGGAGCGGGTGTCAGGTCGGGGCGGGGGGGGGGAGCGGGCCTCGGGTCGGGGCGGGGAGCGGGTCGGGGGTGGGGGGGGGAGCGGGTCTCGGGGCGTGGGGGGGTGGGGGGGAGAGCGGGTCTCGGGTCTCAGTCGGGGCGGGGGGGAGCGGGTCTCGGGTGTTGGGTTGGGGCGGGGGGGGGGAGCGGGCCTCGGGTCGGGGCGGGGAGCGGGTCGGGGGGGGGGGGGGAGCGGGTCTCGGGTCTCAGTCGGGGCGGGGGGGAGCGGGTCTCGGGTGTTGGGTCGGGGCGGGGGGGGAGCAGGTCTCGGGTCTCGGGTGTCGGGGGGGGGAGCGGGTCTCGGGTCTCGGGTGTCGGGGGGGGGGAGCGGGTGTCAAGTCGGGTCTGGTCGGCGGGGGTGGGGGGAGCGGGTCTCGGAGGGGGAGCGGGTGTCGGGTCTCGGTCGGGGCAGGGGGGAGCAGGTCTCGGGTGTCGGGTCGGGGCGAGGGGGGGAGAGCGGGTGTCGGGTCGGGTCTGGTCGGTGGGGGGGGGAGCAGGAGCTGGCCGTGGGAGGAGCCTCATTCACGCAGCCCCAGTGAGGCCATTGGGCCAGGGCTAGGGGCTGCGTGCTTCGGGCCCCTCCCACACAGTTCGGCGCCTGGTGCTACTGCACTTGCGTGCCGACTGTAGCGCGCATGTGCAGAGGTCCCGGCACTGTTTTCAGCGCCGGGACCTGGCTCCGCCCCCCCCACAGCTCGTGCCGGCTGCGCCGAGTGCCACAGGACCTGTAAGTAGGTGGAGAATACCGAGGATTTTTTTAGGCGCCGTTTTAGGCGCGAAAAACGGGCGCCCAGCTCGGAGGGGCGCCCGTTTTTTTTCTTGTGGAAACTCGGGCCCAATATAAGAAGACGTTAAAAAACTTGCAGACTGGGCAGTTAACTGGCAAATTAATTTTAACATAGATAAATATGAAGTGATGCACTTTGTTAGGAAAAATAGATAAATCACTTACACCTTAGACAATGAGAAACTGAATGGGCCAGAAGAGCAAAGGGATACAGGTAAACAAATCATTAAAAGCAGCATAGCAGGCCAGAAAAGCAATTTACAACGCTAACAAAACACTGGGATTTATTTCTGGAGGTATAGAATTCAAAGGTAATGAAGTGAATTGAACTTGTATAGGACCCTGGTCAGGCTGTACTGAGAGTACTGTGCACAGCTCTGGTCTCCATACTATCAAAAGGATATGGAAGCACAAGAGAACACGCAAGTGTGACTGACAAGGTTGGTAGCAGAACTGAGCGATTACAACTATTGGCAAATATTGAACAGGCTAGGGCTTTTTCTTAAGAAAAGGGAATACTTTGAGGTGACCTGTTCGAGGTCTGTCAACGTATGAATGGGTTGGGCAGGGTAGAAGTGGAGAGAATGTTTCCACTTGTGGGAGAAGCCAAACTAAGGTCCATAAATACAAGATAGTTACTAATTAATCCAATAGGGAAATAAGGAGAATTTTTCTTACTCAGAGGGTGTTTTGGATGTGGAACTCGCTACCACAGGAAGTGGTTGAGGCAAATAGCTTTCAACAGGAAACTGGACGAGTACATGAGAGAAAATGAAATTGAAAGATATACTGAAAGGCTGAGATGAGGTAAATGGAATGGGAGACGATGAGTGTGAAGAATAAACACCAGCACGGACTAGATGCCTGTTTCCACGCTGTATATTCGATGTAATTCTACGTAATTTATAGTTGAATTGTAAACTATTTTGTGTACAAGAGTTCTACATTTGGCATATATCATAATGGCCTGGAATTTGCGGTCCACGGCAAAGAAAGGCCACAACAAACGCAGAGTCTCTGTGGTGGCTTTGTCGACGCGCAAGCGATTTCTGTGCAGTATAATGGAGGATTCCCTCGTGCGATCTACTGTGACCTCGACAAGCTGTCTCAGCAGCCAATCGCAATGCGGCATTCTCAGGGAAGCAGCAAATGAAGAATCTGCTTTTATTCGGATGTTTTAAAAATGTTACAGAGAGCTTTAGAAATCAGGGTTGCCTAAAAACGTATAAAACGGATATGGATATATAAAACGGATAAGAATGCTGTGCTTAAATCATTCTTTTGAACTTCAGATGGAAAGTCTATTGGAATCAGAGAAATGCTTAGAAACGGAGAATATAGTCTTTTGTACTGTATACAACCTTGCCGTTGCTAAGCGATTATCTTAAGATTTCATTATGTATTTTATGTATAATGCAAAGGATAGGGTTTGAAGCTAGCTTAACAAAACTGCTGGCGAAGATAATGGATGGAAGTTGAGAGTTTACATAAACATGTTGCTACATCGTAAAAGAGTTAATGAAACTGGGGCGAGCAATTTTCTGGTTTGGCTTCATAAGTTCAGAGGATAGAGGATAAGGCTTTGTATTGATTGTACCTGGGCTGAGAGACATCAATGGAATTCCAAGGAAAAGCGTCTTCGAAAAGGTATAAACGATGACATGTGACCATCTTTAAGGTGGGTTCTTGAAACAAGAATCGAGAGAAAGAACTGGAAGTCTTATTGGATATTAAGATTTTTGGGAAACCGCTATAGGTCAAAAGGTCTTGTCAATATCCAAGGTCAGGCCCACCCCTAAAAATGGAATAAAAGTAGCCTCCTCCAGGTTTCTCTTACAGACGGTATGAGGGAAGAGCAGAACCAAAGTCGAGCTGCTCGAACACTTTGAGTGATCCCATGCTTTACTGAAAGACGCTACAGACACAGAAAGAGACTGCAAGCCAGAGAACTGCTTACGTGTGCCAGCTGTTTGTCCGATCGGGATGGGTATGAACCATAGATTGGGCTAATCAAACTGGTAGCAATGCAGTGGAGGAGGATTTCCTGGAATGTATTAGGGATGGTTTTCCAGACCAATATGTCGAGGAACCAACTAGAGAGCTGGCCATCCTAGACTGGGTGGTGTGTAATGAGAAGGGACTAACTAGCAATCTTGTTGTGCGAGGCCCCTTGGAGAAGAGTGACCATAATATGGTAGAATTATTTATTAAGATGGAGAGTGACAAAGTTAATTCAGAAACTAGGGTCCTGAACTTAAGGAAAGGTAACTTTGACGGTATGAGGCGTGAATTGGCCAAATTAGACTGGCAAATGATGCTTAAAGGGTTGACGGTGGATAGACAATGGCAAACCTTTAAAGATCATATGGATGAACTTCAACAATCGTACATCCCTGTCTGGAGTAAAAATAAAATGGGGAAGGTGGCTCAACAAGGGAAATTAGGGATAGTGTTAAATCCAAGGAAGAGGCATATTAATTAGCCAGAAAAAGCAGCAAACCTGAGGACTGGGAGCAATTTAGAATTCAGCAGAGGAGGACAAAGGGTTTAATTAAGAGGAGGAAAATAGAGAAAGAGAGGAAGCTTTCCGGGAACATAAAAACTGAATGCAAAAGCTTCTATAGATATGTGAAGAGAAAAAGATTGGTGAAGACAAACATAGATCCCTTGCAGTCGGACTCAGGTGAATTTATAATGGGAAACAAAGAAATGGCAGACCAGTTGAACACGTACTTTGGTTCTGTCTTCAAGAAGGAAGACATAAATAACCTTCCGGATCTACTAGGGGACCGAGGGTCTAGTGAGAAGAAGGAACTGAAGGATATCCTTATTAGGCAGGAAATTGTGTTCGGGAAACTGATGGGATTGAAGGCTGATAAATCTCCAGGGCCTGACAGTCTACATCCCAGAGTACTTAAGAAAGTGGCCCTAGAAATAGTGGATGCATTGGTGATCATTTTCCAACAGTTTATCGACTCTGGATCAGTTCCTATGGACTCGAGGGTTGCTAATGTAACACCACTTTTTAAAAAAGGAGGGAGAGAGAAAACGGGTAATTATAGACCGGTTAGCTTGACATCAGTAGTGGGGAAAATATTGGAATCAATCATTAAGGATGAAATAGCAGCGCATTTGGAAAGCAGTGACAGGATTGGTCCAAGTCAGTGGATTTATGAAAGGGAAATCATGCTTGATAAACCTTCTGAAATTTTGTGAGGATGTAACTAGTAGAGTGGACAAGGGAGAACCAGTGGATGTGGTATATTTGGACTTTCAAAAGGCTTTTGACAAGGTCCCACACAAGAGATTGATGTGCAAAATCAAAGCACATGGTATTGGGGGTAATGTACTGACGTGGATAGAGAACTGGTTGGCAGACAGGAAGCAGAGAGGTGGGATAAATGGGTCCTTTTCAGAATGGCAGGCAATGACTAGTGGAGTGCCGCAGGGTTCAGTGCTGGGACCCCAACTCTTTACAATATATATTCATGATTTAAATGATGGAATTGAGTTTAATATCTCCAAGTTTGCAGATGACACGAAATTGGGTGGCGGTGTGAGCTGTGAGGAGGACGCTAAGAGGCTGCAGGGTGACTTGGACAGGTTAGACGAGTGGGCAAATACATTGCAGATGCATTATAATGTGGATAAATGTGAGGTTATCCACTTTGGGGGCAAAAACAAGAAGACAGAATATTATCTGAATTGGCGGCAGATTAGGAAAAGGAGAGGTGCAGCGAGACCTGGGTGTCATGGTTCATCAGTCATTGAAAGTTGGCATGCAGGTACAGCAGGTGGTGAAGAAGGCAAATGGTATGTTGGCCTTCATAACAAGAGGATTTGAGTATAGGAGCAGGGACATCTTACTGCAGTTGTACAGGGCCTTGGTGAGGCCTCATCTGGAATATTGTGTTCAGTTTTGGTCTCCTAATCTGAGGAAGGACGTTCTTGCTATTGAGAGAGTGCAGCGAAGATTCACCAGACTGATTTCAGGGATGGCTGGACTGACATATGAGGAGAGACTGGATCAACTGGGCCTTTATACACTGGAGTTTAGAAGGATGAGAGGGGATCTCATAGAAACATATAAGATTCTGACGGGACTGGACAGGTTAGATGCGGGTAGAATGTTCCCGATGTTGGGGAAGTCCAGAACCAGGGGACACAGACTTAGGATAAGGGGCAAGCCATTTAGGACTGAGATGAGGAGAAACTTCTTCACTCAGAGAGTTGTTAACCTGTGGAATTCCTTACCGCAGAGAGTTGTTGAAGCCAGTTCATTGAATATATACAAGAGGGAGTTTGATATGGTCCTTGTGGCTAAAGGGTTCAAGGGGTATGGAGAGAAAGCAGGGAAGGGGTACTGAGGGAATGATCAGCCATGATCTTATTGAATGGTGGTGCAGGCTCGAAGGATCGAATGGCCTACTCCTGCACCTATTTTCTATGTTTCTATGTTTCTATCTGTTACGGTTGTATGTTTTTGCTGTATAACTAATGTGTTATATTCCATCAAACTCTGATTCAACACAATATACGCACCAGATTGATTTACAGTCGATCCTGATTATTAATGTGATCACAGATGGACTTAAACTTGGCTATTTTTAACAAGAGCAAAACAAAGATGGGGGCTCTCACATGGGAATAAGGTAGAACCTGAAATATCATGAACAAACTTCAAGAAATCTTTTCAAGTTTTTTAAAAATTGTAATTTTTATCATAATGGAGAAACTTGATACTCAAAAAATTAAAATGTGTTTTTTTTCAGGCCCATAACGTTTGTTTAGCAGTCAATGTGCAGTTAAAACCCTAGTTACACCTAATCCAATATGACCTACATTTAATGGGGTATTTAACAGTGATATTAGTGCGGAAAAGCTTAAGACCTCGAAATTCGGTATCGCCCCATTTGGGGGTGGGAACACTCGGGAGGTACGAGACTTTGTGCCCGACTGCCCCGCTACACGCTCCCTGCAGCTATCGCTGTTACCGCCCGGCGCAACTGCAGGGCGCGAAGCTCAATCCTGAAGTTACGGTCAGTGTAACACGGGTAATAAGCACGAACGCTGTTAATTTGCCATTATTACCCCACCGTAAATTCCGTGCCAATACCTTTGCAGCAAAATTTGACAAAGAATGGTGCCATGTATGTTGTGTTTTGATACACTTTCAGAAAAAATTACCAGTACTGAATTAATTCCAAAATAAATTGTACTTTGAAAAAAAACACAAGGACATATCATATCGGTAAAAATATACCCGACACCAGAGTGGGCTGTTGCAGTTTTTTATGTATCATATATGCTATCGATGCCTGTTATCATAGATAATTTTGTGTTTAGCTTACTAAAGCATTACACAAGCAGCTTACAATCTATTCATTATGTTATCAACAGAACTGGATTCGTTTCATAAGCAAAGTCTTAATAATTAAATATCTGTAATATCCTTGGAACCAAGATCAGTTAAAATAGTTCCTTGATTTTTAAACAACAGTGGAACTATTTTTAACATCGATTTCAGGAATGGATTCACCAATATTATAGAATAGAAAAATAAATCACAGCTCAATAGACAAGATCGACTTACCCCTGACTTCTAACATACTGGTCGTGGTGTCATTGCCTAATACATTAGATGCCCAACAAGTATAGAATCCTGCATCCTCCCTCTGAACATCCTTCATCTCCAAAGTACCATTTTTATGCACAAAATAATTCTGGCCCTCAAGTGCGGTCTCCATGTCTTCCTTTAACCTAGAAAGAACAAATACAGAAATGACTATTAAATCAGAATATATAAACTGTATAATGAAGAAAATACATAATTTTTCAGAGGTTATAATCTACAATACATTTTAAAGCAGAATTGATGGTAGATTAGTACAATATATATTTTCTTCTTGACTAAATAAGTTCTTACCAAAACACTGTGGGTGCCGGAGAGCCAAATACTTTACAGTGCAGATGAACTATTTTTCCTTCGACTGCAATATATTTCTGATCATCCGGGGTCAGCATCATTGGTGCAAGGTCTGTTGATGAACATTGTTAACAATTAAAAATAAAACACTTTGTCAAAGTCTGTTTATTGATTGGGACCTCTACCGGTGTCTGAAGCTTGACTCTACATTAATAAAGCTGTTAACCATTTACCATTACCGTGCCTGTACTCCTTGGAACTCTGATCGGCCAAATTGCTATTGTCTTCAGTACTACAGTTCACACTTTGTGACACTCAAAATTTATGGTTAGAAAAAACTACTGACATGCCAGAAGTAGCTTTATTTCCAGCGAAGGTGGACTTAGGGGCTTGCAATGTGGCCAAGGAACCCCAATCAACCATTGAGCTCACGGTTTACCAATCGGTGTCTCACTTGTCTGTGAGTAAGGGCAGTGTTTGGGAAAACAATGGAGTGGGATTCTTCAGGTGTCAGCAGTACTGCACACATAAATCGGGTGATTTAACTGACACAAACTTCACAGAAGCTTGAGAAATTTGAATCAGCTGAACGGGCTGATTTTAATCATGCAATGCTGCCAAGAACTGAAGAATCGCTCTCCATCAATTTCCCTCAATGCTGCGTCATCCTCTATCCCCGGAAGAGTACCAGTAAGTTTACAATGAGTGTTATGGAGTACCATTGAAGCAACAGTTCAGCCTAATAGAAAGCTATACTGCGAGTCTGTGCATCAATCGTTTAATATGCATTTGGGATAAATGCAACTGGATGCGTCAACAGTTTCTTGTTAACATCCCAGAAAAACAAAATGTTTTACAGCATTCCGACAGCTGAAATGGATGTGGTTCCTACTGAAAGCCTAGATAGTTCAAACTGCTCCCAATCACTGCAATTTTTATTCTAAAGAATCCTAAAGTTAGCAAACTATGGCTCAGATCTGCCTTCTGTTTCCTTCCC
Organism: Pristiophorus japonicus; assembly: GCF_044704955.1. Classification (NCBI taxonomy): domain Eukaryota; kingdom Metazoa; phylum Chordata; class Chondrichthyes; family Pristiophoridae; genus Pristiophorus; species Pristiophorus japonicus. The sequence continues at coordinate 4,644,467 of NC_091988.1, read as the reverse complement.
GATTTTATATTGCGGGCTCAACCCCGCTGTACGTTTTCAAATTGGGCCTCGGAATATTTAAAATCTGTGTTTAATTGGCTGAAACTCTCTTCTGAAGGACATTATTTTCAATCAAATGGATGAAGACCATTGTAATTTGACCTGTTTGCAACATCAAAGTGTGACTGGTCACAATTTTCAGCAAACCTCTCCACTCCTATATGTATAGGACATATAATGAGATAAGCGAGGACAATACACTGAAACAATTTATCTCATCGGCAACTTGATGAGGATTATAAGCATGACATAATTGTATGTTTATATTCAAATTAACTTTCAAGGTCATGAAACATAAGATTTTATTAATTAATAAGATTTCAAGTTTAACAATGCATTTTAATTAATCAAGCTGTGAACTTTATTCAACCAATGCTAGATTTGACATATTTATAATTCATGCAACTTTTGATCTCTGTTGAAGATAATAATGTAAAGATTTTACAGATATCCAAGCTGATTTTGTAATTTACGTCACGGGTAAAACAATCTCCCTGGGTGGACATGGCTCGAATGCTGGGAATTATCATCCTACCACCTCACAATTGTTCATGCATGCCATCATCCATTTAGATAAATGTTCAACATGCAAAAAGAATGCAGTGAAGGTGTCACTTGCAGGGTGAAGATGGAAGAGGAGAGATTCAGCAGGATTGGCTTATTGAGAAAGAATGAGAGATCAATAATCTTCAGACACATTGCAAAATTCTGAAAATCTCACTTTTTGCTTTGAAATTAACTTTTCAGGTGTCCAATGCATCATTTGACTACTTAGCAACCCATTAATAAACATTTTTTATTATGAAAGATTCCCTGATGAACCTAACTCCACAATGTTTTCATAATTTTGCAAAAGCAATAAATATGAATTATACAGCACGTTTCTGAGTGCTAAATTTGATAGCAAATGCATCAGAAAAATGTTTAAAAAGCACTTTAAAAGCTTCTGAAATAGTGAAGAAAAAAAACAGAATTATCATTCAGAATGTTACGCAATTATTGTTGTCTTTCAGTGCTGTAATTGTATCAGCGTCAATCCATTTATAAAAGCGTTGCTAAGAAAAGGTTTGCACCTTTTTTCCAGGTGATGCAGCTATGTGACGTTTTATGGACATCCTTTAATACATTTTTCATAACTGCTGTTTTAAGTATCAGTCAACTTTTAGCAAAAGAAATTCAAAGGATTATTGTATTTGCTTTAAGAATTAATCTTACATTAATTGGCAACCTATTGATGAGATATGCAAACTTCAATTAGGTTATTTCCCAATGGCATGAAGTGTTTGTATATCTATAAGTTGCATTGATAAGAACACATTGAACAAGTAGTTTGACAAATACTGTGCCTGTGGCTTACAATAAAGAATCATCATTCCACATTGACACTTACTCAGGACATTGACAATTGCATTGGCAAGAATAGATCCATGCTTGTTAGAAGCTTCACACTGATAGACTTCGCTGTCATTCAGCTGCAGATTTGTGAGTGTGATAACACCTTGAGAAACCTTGCGATTAATGGCAGGTTTAGTCTCTGTAATACATAAAAATGTCTTTCTTATTAACAGTCATCAATTTTGTTACAAAGCAATTTTCATTTTATACTACTATTGATTTCTGGTGATAAAGAATGGTGAGAAAACATATTGCATTCGGCTTCTTCAATTAGTTCTAGGAAGGGTATCAAGGAGATGGTACAACTGAAATATCAATGCATCTGCTTAGTCCATAACCCCCAAAAACGAGCGCAGGGATCGCGATGTGCAATTAACCCATGCCTGTTGCTCCCATTGCAGGTAGCACACCAACTTCATGCCGGAAGAAGTTCAATGACATCACATGGATGGTCAAGGTAATGTATCTTCAAATGACATATCCTACAAACTGCAGCACAGGCCTCACACACTGCTCAATGCACCACACCCCTTTCACTTACCGACCAACAATCACGATCAATCAGGACTCATACCTAATATTCATAGCTTCACCTCGCTCTCTCATACTTAGCAGTGCTGCAAGCCTCACACACATCTCACAGCTTGTATACACTGCCAGCTATTCAACCATGACAGCCACAACACCCAACAGATTGCACTACACTCACTGACACACTTCCCTCTCTATTGCATAACAAGGTGGTGAACAACCAGAGGCAACAGGAGCCCACCGGCGGGGACAGGCATGTCCTTATGGAAGACATGGTGCTTGGCATTAATGGCCATTGCTGAGGCCATGGCCAGCGACGTGGCTGAAACTATAGAAGATGACGGTCCCCTCATACCTAATCCTTCTCACATCACACTTGCCCCTCATCCCACAGTTTCTTCTGACTTACAAGCTGCAGATGGTGAAAGCACGCACCTCTTGCTTTCCCCCCTCACCGCAACCCTACCCTTGTGCCTTTCTCCTTTCAGATATCCAAGAAGTGCAATGCTAGTGCCAGCCAGCCCAGACTGCTGCCGCCCATGCTGGGGTGGTGCAGTCTGCAGCTGGACCTTCTCGGCCCACGGCTGCTCGAGGGTATCCTGCAAATTCATCTGCAGTGTCCCCCCATGGAAAGTCAGCGGCCTTCCACCAGCCACACTGCAGCCACTGGGGTCGCACTGCGTAGGAGCACTGGGACAGGCACAGGCATGTGGGAGGCAGGCACTAAGGGAATGCGCAGGGTGACTGGTTTACATTTGTATGCAATATTGTCTGCTTTGATTTATAAATTTAGTTTGGAATGTTTATTTTGTGCTGGCTTTTATTTTTGCATTGTGGCCAGGCAGGCGGTGTGATCGTCAGTGACAGACGGAAGGTAACATAAGAACATAAGAAATAGGAACAGGAATAGGCCCCTCGAGCCTGCTCCGCCATTCAATAAGATCGTGGCTGATCCGATCATGGACTCAGCTCCACTTCCCCGCCCACTCCTCATAACCCCTTATCGTTTAAGAAACTGTCTATTTCTGTCATAAATTTATTCAATGTCCCAGCTTCTACAGCTCTCTGAGGCAGCGAATTTCACAGATTTACAACCCTCTGAGAGAAGAAATTTCTCCTCATCTCTGTTTTAAATGGGCGACCCCTTATTCTAAGTCCATGCCCCCTAGTTCTAGTCTCCCCCACCAGTGGAAACATCCTCTCTGCATCCACCTTGTCAAGCCCCCTCATAATCTTATACATTTCGATAAGATCGCCTCTCATTCTTCTGAATTCCAATGAGTAGAGAGAGGCCCAACCTACTCAACCTTTCCTCATAAGTCAACCACCTCATCCCCGGAATCAACCGAGTGAACCTTCTCTGAACTGCCTCCAAAGCAAGTATATCCTTTCATAAATATGGAAACCAAAACTGCACTGAGATGAGGAGAAACTTCTTCATTCAGAGAGTTGTTAACCTGTGGAATTCCCTACCGCAGAGAGTTGTTCATTTAGTTAATTTGATATATTCAAGAGGGAGTTAGATATGGCCCTTGCTGTTAAAGGGATCAGGGGTATGGAAAGAAAGCAGGAAAGGGGTACTGAGGTAAATGATCAACCATGATCTTATTGAATGGTGGTGCAGGCTCGAAGGGCCGAATGGCCTGCTCCTGCACCTATTTTCTATGTTTCTACGTTTCTATTCCAGGTGTGGCCTCACCAATACCCTGTATAACTGTAGCAAGACTTCCCTGCTTTTATACTCCATTGCCTTTGCAATAAAGGCCAAGATTCCATTGGCCTTCCTGATCACTTGCTGTACCTGCACACGATCCTTTTGTGTTTCATGCACAAGTACCCCCAGGTCCCGCTGTACTGCGGCACTTTGCAATCTTTCTGCATTTAAATAATAACTTGCTCTTTGGTTTTTTTTCTGTCAAAGTGCATAACCTCACACTTTCCGACATTGTACTCCATCAGCCAAAATTTTGCCCACTCACTCAGCCTGTCTATGTCCTTTTGCAGATTTTTTGTGTCCTCCTCACACATTGCTTTTCCTCCCATCTTTGTATCGTCAGCAAAGGTGTGGTACTGTTGGTGAATGGAGAATTGGGGTTGCGGTTACTGGTATCAGAGTCAGATGAGTTGATCATGGACAGCCCAGCCAGAAAGGGGCTGTCTAGGTTGTTTCCTCTCTTCCTCCTCCTCCTTCTGCTCCTCAGCTGGTGGCAAGAGCTGTGTCCTCCTGATGGCGAGGTTGTGCAGCCTACAGCAGACCACCATCAACCTTAACACCCGCTCTGCCGAGTACTGCAGGGCTCCTTCGGAGTGATCTGGGCAGCAGAAGCATTGTTTCACCCTGAGAATGGTTCGCTCGCTCACATTTTGTGTGCCAGCAAGGCTTTCATTGTACACCTACGTGCTTGGGGGTTACGCAGCGAAGTCATGAGGCATGTCGTCAGCGGATATCTAATGTCACCCAGTCACGACCCTTTTACTTTTTACTTTGCTGCCACTATCACTTTCCACCCCACCTATAAACAACACCCCCCTCAATGCCCTCCGCAGAAATCATTCACATTCGTCGCTAGAATCCTGCACAATACTCCAGCCATGTACAGGAACCATGAAAAAAACCTACAGAAATAAAATTAACCTCTGATTAGCCTCATTTTCGCTGATATTTGTTTGTTCTTAAAAAGAAATATTATGCATCTCTACAGAGCAATCTGTATTGGCCTAACCCGCCACTTTGCCACATCTGGTGCTGGGGAAAGAGGCTCAATCTCAATTATAGTGATGGCCATAAACAAAGATTGAAGGAACAACAGTCTGGAGGCACCCCACTGCCCTGCTCTAGGAGACTAAGCAGAGAAAAATACAAGTCAATACAATGTTGATTATATCTACACTCGATAATGTGTGAAATAAATTCAAGCAATCTGAAGGAAGGTAAAGTCACATTGTTATGGAGATTGAGTAGATTGACCTGAGGGTGACTGGGGGGTGAGGGGACGGAGAGGAGGAGGGGAGGAGGGAGGGAGGGAGGGAGGGTAGGGGAAGAAACCAGTAATTTCCGCAGAGATTGTGTTGTATTTCTGTAGCTGATTTAGTGTCTTTTTTTAAGCACGCAATACAGACATTTCCTTTCCCCTCACACAGTTAGATGTCAGATCTAGCCAGGTGTAATACAAGCCGTAACTTTTCTGCAAAAGTCGATCTTGTCTGGATCCCACACTGGGAAATCAGAGTGCATCAAGCACCTTAAACACTACTGGGAAATCAGAATGATACAGCCATAAAACACAGCTTCAATAAACTGAAATGTTCGCAAAGGTTTGCTTCTCCACAGTGGCCATGCTAAGGCAGTACTCAGCAGCAGGGAAATAGCAGGAGCTGGCTGGCCTGGAGTACAAAGATGCTCTCAGGGAAAACCACATACCTTGCGGAGGGCCCTGGCTATGGCCACGCTCTCCGTGCATTACTGCTCCGAGGCATCAGTGGGACTATTCCAGAGATATTCCAAAGCTGTACAAGTTGCTTGAAACTGAGCTACCAAACTCAATTTGTGGGCAAGCACTGTGGAGTCTGAATCTATGGGCAGATCAGAGATGGCACCTTTGGCCTGCTGGACTACATTGACAATTGAAAGGCATAAAAGGTAGTTACCAAGCACTGACATCAGAGATATGAAGGCAGATTACAGACATTTAGCTTTGGAAGGGTGATGGCCAGTAGCAAGCAATTGGAATCAGAGGTATGTGAGAATATTCCAAATTCATGGCGAAAAATTGGGTGTGTTTCTTTATAGGCATGCATTCCAACCCATCCACTTTGCCAAAATCATTATGCACAGACCCAAGAAAATCTCCCCTTTAATCTATGACCATTATGCTGGATTACTTTTTAACATCAAACAGACTCTAGTTATTGGCCTGTATTTTTTCTTATTAATCTAATTTTTCTTTTGTCTACAAAACGTTCTTACCGTTCAAAGGTTTCCCATTCACTTTCCAATGAACTTCAGGCTGTGGCTGACCACCAATTTCACATTCTAATTCAGCATTTTCCTCAGAAAAATATACTTTACTTCTGGGTTTTTTGATCCAGTAAGGGGCAGCTGGTAAAAACAAAGTTGGAAATAAAAAGAATTGCTGAAGATTTACAATTGATATTTCCATTTTAAAGGTATAACATGGTCACCTGCATCACAAGCACACACAGGAAAAGCTGGTGTACAATAAAGGGAACGCAGGATTTCCTATAACATAAGATTCTGAATTACACATTGTTTATTGGTCTTATTTGATGGGTTAGTCATCCTGTTCAATGCTTGCCAGAAACTCGACATGCTAGCCACTGACTCCATCTCCTTATGTTTTTTCTCACTCAGGCTGAACCGTGCTTGTTCAGTCTTAGTGTCCTTCTGTTGAGCCAAAGACACGTAATCAGGGTAGGGTAATTGGGAGCTCAGCAACAGTTATTGTTCTGGCACTGACAGATATTTCGTTAGCATTCATCGTTGCTTCTGATTTAAAAGCTCTGCAGGTCTCAATATCACCCACATCAAGGAATTTGAATCTCAATATTTTGACACTGAAGATCTTGACACTGACCAAGCAGGATATCTGCATTGTAACTACAGGAGGTAATGCTGGTTTGATCAAAATCAATAGAATTGGCATCAATTTCTTTGGTGCTAGATTCTGGTACCAGGCATAAATTAATTTCCTGACAGCTTATACCGAAATCTGACACCACTAAAACTCCAGAAGGGAAGGAGCATGAATTTGAAAGAGTCCTCTCGGGCCGAATGAAAAGTAAAATTGTAGCATTTTGAAAAGTCGGCAATCCCTTACCTAAAGAGGCAATGAGAGGCAGTGGAGCCCATTCATCAAAATCTCCTGTGCAGTTTTAGAGGGTAGTTTAGGAAGTGTATGCCTCCAGTGAACGCAGCAAAAAGCTGAACATACTCGCAGTTTCAATTTCGACATCATTGTAACCCCGGAGCAGTACAGGGTTCGAAGGTCAATGCCAGGTCTAAACCACCGATTCTGGCTAAAAGCTTCAAAAATCGGTAACGGGAAGCTGGGCTTCCAACAAAGCCAAGCACATGCTGTTAGCATCCTGGAGATGGAGGTTTCTTGGCATGAATGCTAATTCAAAACTTGAACAGTACGGAATATCGGAAAATAGAAAAGTGAAAGCTATTTAAAAGTAAAAGCTATTTTAATAATAACTGAAACAAAATAAATAAATACATTCTTTTGTCTTTTTTGGAGTCAAGCTACTTCAAATGAAAAACTGACAAAATATATATTTTTTACAGAGCCTGACGCCAAAAATTGTCAAGATTAATTTTAAACTTTAAGCAATTTACAGTAATTATTTTCTATAAGTTGGTGAAAAATGATTCTTGCGATTTGGGCATTGCTGACAAGGCCAGCACATATTGCCCAGCCCCAGTTACACTTAAGAAAGTGGTAGTTGGCCTTTTTTTCGAACCACTGCAGTCTCTGTGGTGAAGGTGCTCCTACAGTGCAGCTCCCCCGCGAGTAAACAATCAGCAATTAACATCCAGTTATTATTTGACAGGTTTGGATTTTTTTTCAGCCTACAAGTAGTTATGCTACAGGAAGGAAAGTGGATTCATATTTTTAGCTAAATCTACATTTATTTTGCTATTATCTTGAAATAACTTTATTAAAATATTATAAAAGGTTTCCACTAGATGGAGCACTTTAGCTTAAAATAAGGGAAGACAAGGAATTTGAAAGCTGTAGTCATACATTTACCAATACTAGAAAAAACAAGAATCATGTCCCTTCTCGCAGTACATGTCAAACAATTCATGTCCAATCCTTTGCTGTGTCCCTCTACCCAACAGAGTGACATCATCGAGGTCCAGGTTAGTGATTGGAGTGTGGGCAGATACAGCAGGCACAGCAAGAGTCTGTGGAGGGATGTGATCGGGGGCCCAGGAGAGGCGAGGGCCCAGGGGCAGCACGGGCCCAGCCCACACTGCAATATGTGTGCGCACTAGGTCCGTGCAGCAGAGCAGGTCTCCAGTCGTCCTGGTTAACCCTTGTCACTGGACCAAGACCTCGCTCTGTCAAGCCCGTGTGGTGGCTGGTGTGCAACGGCCACCCCACGTTAAAAAATCCACGCACAGGCATCTTCCACCTTTCAGGATGTAGTTCGGGATCTGGAATATTAGGCCCTTCATTGAAACACCTGTGAACTCATTCTTTTTTGGTGTGGAAGCAAGTCATCCTCGCTTCGAGGGACTGCCTATGATGATGACCCAACAGCTCAAATGGCAAACTCTGACAATGTGCTCAGTGATTATTTCACAGCTCATCATGTTGCTCCATGCTCAAAGTACAACATCCTTGTTCTTTATAAATATGCGGCACTTGAAATCAATTACCAATTTTAGAACATCTCTCTTCAGGACGCGTTCTATATCAAGGGTGGGGTAGAGGCAGAATAGAAAACTGCGAGGCCCAGGTATTCTTTTAAAAATAGGTTTTCCTAGGTCTGTTTTCACAGCACAATGCCTTCAGCAATTTCCTTGCACATTCTCAAAGTACCATAACTGGTTAATGGGATGTATTTTCACTGATATCTACCTCTCCCCAACATATAGACCAATCAGCAGTATTCTAGGCTGACGTCAGCATTTTCTGGCAAAACTCAGCTTTGATCAGGTCCATCTCCCCGCTACCAGAAGACCGTCTATCTGCTGATGGAAGACAGCAAGCCACTCACCCCTCAATTCTTTAAATGATTGAGAACTCTTGTGGGCTAACTGGCTCTCTCACTGCTCCCTACTGCCTCCCTTGAGTGCTACACCATTGCATATATATTGTCAGACTGCTTGTCCGACATCCAGTTCTGGATCAGCAGAAATTTTCTCCAATTGAATATTGGGAAGCCATTGTTTTCGGTCCCCGTCACAAACTCCGTTCCCTGGCCACTGACTCCATCCCTCTCCCCAACTCCTGTCTGAGGCTGAACCACACTGTTCGCAACCTTGGTGTCATATTTGATCCTGAAATGAGCTTTCGACCACATATCCACAGCATAACTAAGACCACCTATTTCCAGCTCTGTAACATCGCCCGTCTCCGCCCTTGCGTCAGCTCTTCCGCTATTGAAGCCCTCATCCATGCCTTTGTACCTCTAGACTTGACTATTCCACCACACTCCTGGCTGCCTCCCACATTTTGGTGCTGGTGATCATAATTCAGTCAGATTTAGGGTAGTTATGGAAAAGGACAAAGGTTCTCAATTGGGGTGAAGCCAATTTTGCTGAACTGAGATGGGATTTGGCCAAGGTGGACTGGAAACGGCTACTTGACGGTAAATCAGCGACAGAGCAGTGGGAGGCATTCAAGGAGGAGATCCGGAGGGTTCAGAGCGAGTATGTTCCCTTAAAAAAAAGGGTGGGGCTAATAAATCTAGCGCCCCCTGGATGTCAAGAGACACACAGGGTAAGATAAAGAAAAAAAGGGAAGCTTATGACAGATACCGAAAACTCAATACTGCAGAAACTCGAGAGGAATATAAGAAGTGCAGGGGTGCAATTAAAAAAGATATCAGGAAGAAAAGAGAGAGCATGAAAGAATGTTGGCAAGTAAAATCAGGGAAAACCCAAAGGTGTTTTATTAAGAGCAAGAGGATAACTAGAGAAAGAGTGGGGCCTATTAGAGACCACAAAGGAGATGTGTGTGTGGAGGCAGAAGATGTGGGTATGATTCTATGAATACTTTACATCTGTTTTCACAAAAGAGAGGGTCGATGCAGACTTTGCAAAGAGGGAGAAGTGTGGAATATTAGACGAGATAAACATAGTGAGAGAGGAGAAGGGCTTAGCCGCTTTGAAAGTGGATAAATCCCCAGGCCCCGTGAGCTGACCCGAGTGGAACACCACCAAGCAGCACGCGAGTAGCAGCAGACCGTAAACAGCCCAAACACCAACTGACCCAAAGACAAGAAGTAAAAAGCACCAAAATCAAAGTGTGATGTCACATGAAAGATGGGATGTGATTGGTTGGTGAGCTTTTCTCTCTTTTCTGGGGCATTGGTTTGAATTAAGAGCTGGGATTAAAAACAAAACCTGAAAACTTAATTCATTAAATATATTAGCGATGGCAGGGCAGGCGATGTGTTTGTGCTGCAGCATGTGGGAGCTGGTGGACACCATTGAGGTCCAGGCGACCACATCTGCAGCAAGTGTCTGCAGGTCGAGGAACTTCGGCTCCGTGTTGATGAGCTGGAGTCCGAGCTTCAGACACTGCCACACATCAGGGAGGGGGAGAGTTACCTGGACGCCACGATCCAGGAGCTATTCACACCAATTAGATTAATTAATTCAAACTCGATCCGTGGTCAGGTACAGGAGGGTGTGACTACGAGTGAGGGAGGTATGGGGATCCAGGAGGTAGTGATGGAGGAGCCTCGGTCCTTGCTCTTGTCCAACAGGTTCGAGGCTCTTGCTCCGTGTGTGGACGAGAGCAGGGACTGCAGGGAGGATGAGCAAACTGACCACAGCACCGTGGTGCAGGGGGCCATTCAAGTGGGGGGAGTAAAAAGGAATGTTGTAGTGGGAGGGGACAGTACAGTTAGGGGGATAGATACTGTTCTCTGCAGCCGAGAGCGTGAGTCCCGAAGGCTGTGTTGCCTGCCCGGTGCCAGGGTTAAGGACATCTCCTCTGGGCTGGAGAGGAATTTGGAGTGGGAGGGGGAAGATCCAGTTGTCGTGGCCCACGTAGGTACCAATGACACAGATAGGACAAAGAAAGAGATTCTGCTGAGGGAGAATGAACAGCTAAATTAAAAAGCAGAACCACAAAGGTAATAATCTCTGGATTCCAACCTGAGCCACGAGCAAATTTACACAGGGTAAATAAGATCAGAGAGTTAAATATCTGGCTCAAAGACTGGTGTGGGAGAAATGGGTTTTGGTTCTTGGGACACTGGCACCAGTACTGGGATAAGAGGGAGCTGTTCCGTTGGGACAGGCTCCACTTAGACCGTGCTGGGACTGGTGTCCTGGCAGATCAAATAACTCGGGCTGTAGAGAGGGCTTTAAACCAATTAGTGGAGGGGGGCGGGGTTAAGGTGAGCGAAAATGTAAAAAGTCAAAGAGTAAGGAGAAGGCGATGGGGCAGGGGAGCACGGGGGGAAATGATAACCAGAGCGTGACAGGAAGGGACAGAATGTAGAAACATAAAGTGGGGTCAAATTAGGAAAAAATGGTAAAAAAAAAAAAAATTTAAAAGCTCTTTATCTGAACACACGCAGCATTCGTAACAAAATAGATGAGATGACGGCACAAATAGGTACAAATGGGTATGATGTGATAGCCATTACAGAGACGTGATTGCAAGGCGATTGAGGCTGGGAACCGAATATTCAGGGGTATTTGATCATTTGGAAGATCAGACAGAAAGGAAAAGGAGGTGGGGTAGCTCTGTTAATAAAGGATGCGATCACTGCGTTCATGTTGGGGTAAGAATTAGTGGGTGCATAGCTTTAAGAAGAGAATGATGGGAAAAGATATCAAGTAAGCTAAATGTAAGACACAAAGGTAGATTAAATGAGTGCCTGAGACAAAAGGGAAGAAGCCACAGGTGCAGCCAGAGGAAAGCTTGTGGAGTGATCGTCGCTGATTGTATCGAGAAACCATTCCAATTAAATAAACGAGGCAGTTCGGAAAAGCTTGGCAGCAGAGACAGGCCCAGACAGGGAGATCAGATAATGCAACTCGAGATAAGTCATCATCATCATCATCATCATCATAGGCAGTCCCTCGAGGAAGACTTGCTTCCACTCTTAGAATGAGTCCTTAGATGGCTGAACAGTCCAATACGAGAACCACAGTCCCTGTCACAGGTAGAACAGATAGTCGTTGAGGGTAAGGGAGGGTGGGACAGGTTTGCCGCACGCTCTTTCCGCTGTCTGCGCTTGATTTCTGCACGCTCTCAGCAATGAGGCTCCTCGAGGTGCTCAGCGCCCTCCCAGATGCACTTCCTCCACTTAGGGCAGTCTTTGGCCAGGGACTCCCAGGTGTCAGTGGGGATGTTGCACTTTATCAGGGAGGCTTTGAGGGTGTCCTTGTAACGTTTCCTCTGCCCACCTTTGGCTCGTTTACCGTAAAGGAGTTCCAAGTAGAGCGCTTGCTTTGGGAGTCTCATGTCTGGCATGCGGACAATGTGGCCCGCCCAATAGAGTTGATCAAGTGTGGTCATGTATGTGCGCAGACACAGGGGTCGTCCACGTACTGTAGCTCAACAACACAGGTTGGGATGGTGTTGGACCTGGCCTGGAGACGGCGTAGGTTGAACAGCTTCCCACTGGTTCTGTAGTTAGGTCCACTCCAGCGGGGAGCTTGTTGACTGTGAAGTGGAGCATGGCGGCGAGGAAGATTGAGAAGAGGGCTGGGGCGATGACGCAGCCCTGTTTGACCCCGGTCCGGACGTGGATTGGGTCTGTGATGGATCCAGTGGTAAGGATCATGGCCTGCATGTCGCCCAAGATTACTGGGCCCACGGACCATCAAAACCATTGTGCGATTAACTTGAAGACAGGATCTGTATGCACATGAAACCTCCCGGAACAAACACAATGTCAGCGTTCTATAACTGATAGCAGAATTGTATTTGATTGCGAAGGTGGGAAGAGACATCGAGATCTCTCCTGGGCATATGCTCGAGAAATAAAGATCTGATGTGAATTAAGACCAACTCGACTCGACTCATTCGAAGAACCAGAGGTGGCCTCGGTTGAAAAGCAGCTGAGACAATGCGAGTGCATTTCACCCAGACAAGGTCCGGTCTCTGAAGTGTTACCTCAACAGTTAGTGAGAAACGATATTGGCTCAGAAGATCAAGATGTTGAATCAGTTTGGGTGGAGATAAGGAATAATAAGGGGAAAAAGTCACTGGTGGGCGTAGTCTAGAGGCCCCCTAACAGTAGCTACACTGTTGGACGGAGTATAAATGAAAAAATAATGGAGACTTGTAAAAAAGGTAATCATGGGCGATTTTTACCTTCATATTGATTGGACAAAGCAAATTGGCCAGGGTAGCCTTGAGGAAGAGTTCAGAGAGTGTATCCGGAATAGTTTCCTTGTACAGTACGTTGCGAAACGAGTCCATAAATAAGAAAGCAGTAGCTGGACATTTGGAAAGGCATAATTCAATCAAGCAAAGTCAGCAGGTTTTCCGAAAGGGAAATCATGTTTGACAAATTTGCTGGAGTTCTTTGAGAATGTCCTGCTACAACTGTACAGGGTATTGGTGAGGCCACACCTAGAGTACTGCATGCAATTTTGGTCTCGGTAGTTAAGGAAGGATATACTTGCATTGGAGGCTGTTCAGAGAAAGTTCACTCGGTTGAATCCGGAGATGAGAAGGTTGACTTATGAAGATAGATTAAGTAGGTTGGGGCTATACTCATTGGAGTTCAGAAGAATGAGAGGTGATCTTATCGAAACATATAAGATAATGAGGGGGCGAGACAAGATGGATCCAGGGAGAATATTTCCATTCATAGGGCAAACTAAAACTAGGGAGCATTGTCCCAGAATAAGGGGCCGCCCATTTCAAACTGAGATGAGGAGGAATTTATTCTCTCAGAGGGTTGTAAATCTGTGGAATTCTCTGTCCCAGAGAGCTGTGGAGGTTGGGTCATTGAATATATTTAAGGCGGAGATAGACAGATTTTTGAGCAATAAGGGAGTAAAGGGTTAAGGGGAGCGGGCAGGGAAGTGGAACTGAGTCCATGATCAGATCAGCCAAGATATTAAATGGCGGAGCAGGCTCTATGGGTCAAATGGCCTACTCCTGCTCCTATTTCTTATGTTCTTATGTTCATAAATGTATTCCATGCTGTTAAAGAGAAGCAAAAGAGGAAATAGCAGAAGCTCTGACCATAATTTTCCAGAACTCTCTGGCGACAGGTGTGGTGCCAGAGGACTGGAGGAGTGATAAAGTTGTGCCTTTGTTTAAAAATAAAGGGATAGACTGAGTAATTACAGGCCAGTCAGCCTAACCTAAGTGGTGGGAAAATTATTGGAAAAAGTCCTGAGGGACAGGATAAATCTTCATTTGGAAAAACATGGATTAATCAAGGACAGTCAGCATGGATTTGTTTCGGGAAGGTCGTGTCTGACTAAATTGATTGAATTTTTCGAGGAGGTGACCAGGAGGGTCAATGAGGGCAGTGCGTATGATGTAGTGTATATAGATTTTAGCAAAGCTTTTGATAAGGTTCCACATGGCAGACTGGTCACGAAAGTAAAAGCGCATCGGATCCAGGGCAAAGTGGCAAGTTGGATCCAAAATTGGCTCAGAGGCAGGAAGCAAAGGGTAATGGTTGATGGGTGTTTTTGTGACTGGAAGGCTGTATCCAGTGGGGTTCCGCAGGGCTCAGTGCTGGGTCCCTTGCTTTTTGTGGTATATATCAATGACTTGGACTTGAATGTTGGGGGTATGATTAAGAAGTTTACAAATGGCACTAAAATAGGCTGTGTGGTTGATAATGAAGAATAAAGCTGCAAATTGCAGGAAGATATCAATGTAATGGTTAGGTTGGCGGAACAATGGCAAATGGAATTCAATCCGGAGAAGTGAGGTAATGCATTTGGGGAGGTCTAACAAGGCAAGAGAATACACGTTAAATGGTACGACACTGAAAAGTGTAGAGGAACAAAAGGACCTTGGAGTACAGGTCCACAAATCCCAAACGATAGCAGGCCAGGTAGATAAGATGGTTAAGAAGGCATATGGAATACCTGCCTTTGTTAGTCGAGGCATAGAATACAAGAATTATGCTTGAACTATATAAAACACTGGTTAGGCCACAGCTGTGTGCAATCCTGGTCACCGTATTACAGTAAAGATGTGATTGCACCAGAGAGGGTACAGAAGAGATTTACGAGGATGTTGCCTGGACTGGAGAATTTTGGCTATGAGGAAAGACTGAGATACTGGGTCTGTTTTTTTTGGAACAGCAGAGGCTGCAGGGAGACCTGATTGAGGTGTATAAAATTATGAGGGGCCTGAATAGAGTGGATAAGAAGGACCTGTTTCCCTTGGCAGAAGGGTCATAAGAACATAAGAACATAAGAATTAGGAACAGGAGTAGGCCATCTAGCCCCTCGAGCCTGCTCCGCCATTCAACAAGATCATGGCTGATCTGGCCGTGGACTCAGCTCCACTTACCCGCCCGCTCCCCGTAACCCTTAATTCCCTTATTGGTTAAAAATCTATCTATCTGTGATTTGAATACATTCAATGAGCTAGCCTCAACTGCTTCTTTGGGCAGAGAATTCCACAGATTCACAACCCTCTGGGAGAAGAAATTCCTTCTCAACTCGGTTTTAAATTGGCTCCCCCGTATTTTGAGGCAGTGCCCCCTAGTTCTAGTCTCCCCGACCAGTGGAAACAACCTCTCTGCCTCTATCTTGTCGATCCCTTTCATGATTTTAAATGTTTCTATACGATCACCCCTCATCCTTCTGAACTCCAACGAATAAAGATCCAGTCTACTCAATCTATCATCATAAGGTAACCCCCTCATCTCCGGAATCAGCCTAGTGAATCGTCTCTGTACCCCCTCCAAAGCCAGTATATCCTTCCTTAAGTCAGGTGACCAAAACTGCACACAGTACTCCAGGTGCGGCCTTACCAATACCCTATACAGTTGCAGCAGGACCTCCCTGCTTTTGTACTCCATCCCTCTCGCAATGAAGGCCAACATTCCATTCGCCTTCCTGATTAGCTGCTGCACCTGGGCCAATTGTGGAGCAGTGGAGGCGTGGCCTAAACAGTTGGAGCTGTGAGCAGTGAGAGGAGGAGCTGCTGCTTTTGCTCCTGGCTGGGCCTGTGAATCAGCCCAGGAAGAGAAGGAAGGAAGGAAGGGGCTTCACCACCAACTTTCACCCAGAGGGAGAGGAGGAAAAAGCAGAAAACTTGAACAACTTCACCATTTCTACAAAGAGTTGGAGAGAGGGGGAAAGACCAACAACAACATCCAGTGTGGAAGGAGGGAGACTCTACCATTCTACAGGTGGGTGTATTGGTGCAGTCCCTAAAAGACTTTGCTGTATCGGTGGGGGGAGGAAAGAAGACCAGTCTGGGGCCGGAACATCGCGGGAGGTGTGTGTGTGTGTGGAAGTGTGTGTGGGGGCCTTGCTTACAACTAGGCCCCACACACCTTTGAAGCACCCCTCCCCCATTGCCTAGCCTGGGATAGCTGGAGCTACCAGGCTGAAGAAACAATTAATCCACCCGAATTAACATCGTTGGGAGTGTGTGCCTGTGTGGCTCCAGTTGCACCAGGTGAAGACATCTTCTCCCCTCACCTGAAGACCACCCCAAAGACTATTTTTTGTTTGCCATCTGGGGATTGCACCCACCCACAGCTGCGAGGGGAGACCTGCCCTCGCAGTTCCCCCCCCTTCCCACACTCCTCTCTCTTTCTCTGTTACTCTCTGTCTCTCCCCTCTCTCTCTGAGAGCCCTTTCCTCCCAAATTGATTGGAAAAATATAAAACAATTAAGACAACTGAGCAGAGGGAGCAAGGCCCCTCCCCAATTGCCAACTAGGGGAGAGGTGTGCCTCGTTAAGAGCTCCTCTGCTCAGTGTATTAAACGAGGCCATTTAAAGACCATTAAGGCCTGTGACTTTGGGGTGGGTGTAGCCCTTAAAGGGACCCCGTGATGGCGACCCCATCCACGCCGGTGGCAGGGCCAGCAAGGACATATGCGCAGGTGGTGTCCACATCCACGGCACCTCCTACGCCACCCGCTGCCCTGCCACCATTCAGACTTATAACTAAGAAACACGGGGTCAAGAGCTACACTCACCCCACAATGAGCATTGAGGAGTGCGTGCGGGCGATGGCTGGGGTAGTTGGCCCCTCGGCCATTGTCGCAGCCTCCAAGATGTCTGGGAAGGCCGTGTTCTTCCTGGGGTCGGAGCGGGCGGTGTCCCTGGCCATTGAAAAGGGGCTCACGGTGGGCGGGGCGTTCCTGCCGGTGGACCCTCTCGAGGCCACCACGCAGAGGGTCATTCTATCAAACGTCCTGCCCTTTGTTCCCGCTGAGCTCCTCCTCCCTCACCTACAGCAACTGGGGGAGGTAAGGTCGGGGATCAACCCCATACCGCTCGGCCTCAGGGAGAGTGGCCTGCGCCACGTGTTCTCCTTCCGCCGCCAACTCTTTGTCCGGCTGGCGCGGGAGGACACGACGGAAGGGCACTTTAATGTGGTGCACGAGGGGACTGCCTACCGCGTCTTCTGGACGTCGGACGGCGTGCGGTGCCATGCCTGCAGGGAGGTGGGGCACGTTCGCAAGAACTGCCCCGCCTCCAAAACCGCCAAACCACCGAGGGCGGCCAAGGCTGACGCCGCCGCCACCCCTCCCCCTAGTTGTGTCCGCGTGCCGGGAGCTGTAGGTGCGCGGGCATCGTCGGGGGCCTTTGTTTTCACGGCCTCCGGCGGGGGGGAGAGCGTCCGGCCGGAAAGAAGGCGCGGAAGAAGGCGAAACACCTAGAGGCGGGTCCCCTCAGTGCGCCAGACAAGCTGTTCACCGCGCTCGGCCCAACCCCGTCACCGGCGAGCGCGGGGTGCCCTGAGCCCGTGCCCGAGCCCTTGAACAACACCACAGAGGGGTTCGGGCACGGGCAAGACAAGAAAAAGGGGGGAGTGGAGCGGGAGGCCTCGGCAGACATGGAGGTCTCCCTGACTCCGTGCCCCCCCAGGAACAAAAGGAGGCGCCGCTCCAATGAGTCGGAGGGGGAACAACATCCCTCCGCGGAGGAGTCGGTGCCCGCCGCGTGTCCCGCGTCCCCCACCGGCGCCCCCAAACTGCGCCGTAGGCACGAGGAATCTGTTCCCGGGGAGGGTGAGACAGTCGAGGCTGCCCAGCCGCTGCCTCCCGGGGATGGCGTGGAAGATCTGCCTGTCGTGGGGGGCGTGGGGCCAGTGGAAGAATGCGTAGCCGCCGGGCCGGGCGTCCCGGGGACTGAGGCGGGCGGGGCCGAAAAGGCCGAACCTGAGCCCACCCAGCCAATACACAACTTCCCCCGGGAGTCGCTCGACTCGGCAGAAACACAAAGTATTAGCACTTTTAATGAATCTGTACACGCTGGGCCGGGGGGTGGCGGCGGGGAGGGGGAGGAACACCCACCCTCGCCCCCTACTTTGGAGCTGGAGTGCTTGGGGAGCATGGGGATTTCCTATGGCCGGGTCTCTCCTTGTTCCCTGGCTCCTGGGGCGGAGGGGGAACCCCTTCCGCTGTCATTTCCCGACCCAGCACCAATTCTAAAAGAGCCCAGTGGGGACTCCTCTGCCGACGATCCTGGGGGTGGGATCGGGGCAGAGCCAGGGTCGGATGGAGTGGCCGGGCCGTTTGCCGTACCTCGTGCGGTCGACGGGCCGGCTGCTGGCGGCGACCTCCCGGAGGGGGACGGGGACTCGGTGGGGGACGCGGGAGAAGATCTCGAGTCCATCGCCAGTGAGGCGGTGGATCTCCTTGTGCCCAGCGCTGAGTCCCCCCTCATTCCCGTAGAGGATCTCCAGAACTTTTTGGTCGAGAGCCAGGGTCGCTGCAACCGAGCCCATCGGGCCCGGGAAAGATGGTCCGAGCCGGGGCTGCTCATTGCTTCCGTCCGCGCCGCCGCTAAAACCATGGCCGCGGGCGGGCCCTTATCAAGGGCGCAAGGCCTTGAGCTGCGCCGGCTCAAAAGGTTCCTCGCTGGGCTGCTGAAGGAGTGGAGGTCAACAAACGACTCCACTCCCCCCCCACAATAGGTTAAGGTAGAGGTTGCATTATGCTTTTGCCATGAAGATAACCATAGCCAGCCTCAACATCAACGGCGGCAGAAGGGCATGTCGTAGATTTAACAATTTTTCGCTCCTGCGGGAGGGGAAATATGCGGTGTGCTTCCTGCAAGAAACCCACACCGTTCCAGGAGACGAAGTCACGTGGCTTCTGGAATGGCAAGGAGAGGTCCGCATGAGCCACCTCACCGCCACTTCTTGTGGGGTGGCCATCTTGCTGGCCCCGCATTTTCAGCCGGAGATCTTGGGGGTTGAGGAGCCCGTGCCAGGCCGCTTGCTGCACGTAACGGTTCGCCTGGGGGACGTGCCGCTCCATCTCGTGAGCGTGTACGCCCCTCATCCCGGCCCGCAGCAGGCACGCTTCTTTGAAGAGGTGTCCGCTCTTCTTGGCTCCGTCGACGTCGGCGACTGCATTGTCCTCGGGGGGGGATTTTAACTGCACCCTCGAGGCGAGGGACCGCTCCGGTGCCCGGCAGAGCATGACGGCGATGGAGAAGTTGAGGGACCTGGTCGGGTCCTTCGACTTGGTGGACGTCTGGCGAAATCTCCACCCCGACTCCAGCGCCTTTACTTGGGTGAGGCCTGGAGTAGGATGGTCTAGAGTCGACCGCCTTTACGTGTCTCGGGCGTACGTTTCCTGCATCCCGGCGGCCTCCATGCGGCCGGTGCCGTGTTCGGACCACCACCTGGTGTGGGCGGAGCTCGCTTCGCTCCGCGCGAGGACGGGGTCCGCGTACTGGCACTTTAACAACCGGCTGCTGGAGGACGTGCGGTTCCAGGACTCGTTCCGTCGATTCTGGTCCGACTGGAGAAGGAAGCAGGGGGGCTTCCCCTCCTTGAGGCTATGGTGGGACGTGGGCAAGGCTCACGTCCGCGTCTTCTGTCAAGAGTACGCGAGGGGGTCGACCAAGAGGCGGGCGGCCAGAGTCGGGCGCCTAGAAAAAGAGGTGCTCGACCTGGAAGCCCGTCTCGGTCAAGTCGTCCAGGACCCGGCCCTGCGGACGGTGTACGAAGCTAAGAAGGCCGCGCTGAAGGACCTGCAGCTCGTCGGGTCCCGAGGCGCGTTCGTGAGGTCGCAGATCCGGTTCCTGCGGGATCTGGACCGCGGCTCCCCCTTCTTCTACTCGCTGGAAAAAAGGCAGAGTGTCCGTAAGCAGCTCTTGACGCTGCTGGCAGACGACGGCTCTCTCGTCTCGGATCCGGAGGGCGTCAACAACAGGGCCCGTGAATATTACGGGGCTCTGTTCTCTCCGGATCCGTCCAGCGAGGAAGCGCGTAGAGTTTTGTGGGAGGACCTGCCGAAAGTCAGCCCGGAGGGCGCCGAAAATCTGGAAGCTCCGCTAAGCCTGGCGGAGCTGACCGGTGCCCTCGACCGGCTCTCGAGGGGAAAATCCCCGGGGCTGGACGGGCTGACCGTGGAGTTCCACAGGGCGTTCTGGGACATCCTGGGAAGCGACTACGCGCGGGTCCTGGGGGAAAGTCTGGCGACCGGGCAGATGCCCCTCTCTTGACGCAGGGCAGTCATCGTCCTGCTGCCTAAGAAGGGCGATCTCCGCCTCCTTAAGAACTGGCGCCCGGTCTCCCTCTTCAGCACGGACTACAAAATCTTCGCCAGGGCGATGTCTGCTCGCCTTGGCGCCGTGCTGGACCACATGATCCACCCCGACCAGTCCTACACGGTCCCGGGCCGGACAATCCACGATAACATCCATCTGGTCCGGGACCTCATCCATCATTCCCAGGAGGCTGGTCTGTCGGTCGCCTTCCTATCTCTCGACCAAGAGAAGGCGTTCGACAGGGTGGATCACGACTATCTGCTCGGAACTCTGCGCGCTTTCGGGTTCGGGACGCATTTCGTCACCCGGATCTGACTTTTGTACGCCGCCGCGGAGTGTCTGATTAAGGTTAACGGGTCCTTGACGGCGCCCCTTCGCTTTGGGAGAGGGGTGCGCCAGGGATGCCCCATGTCCGGCCAGTTATACGCCGTCTGCGTGGAGCCTTTCCTGCGCCTCCTGCGGACGAGGTTGATGGTACTGGCTCTGCAAGGGCCGGGCGTGGAGGTCGTCCTCTCGGCTTACGCCGATGACGTGCTCCTCGCGGTAGAGGATCCCGCTGACCTGCGGAGGATGCGTGAGTGCCAGGAGATTTACTCGGCCGCGTCCTCCGCCAGAATCAACTGGGAAAAATGTTCCGGACTTCTGGTGGGTCAGTGGCGGGTGGACTCCCTGCCGGAGGAGCTCAGGCCTTTTGCCTGAAGCACGACCCATCTCCTCGATCTGGGAGTCTACCTTAGCCCCGACGAGGAAGCCTGGCCGGCAAACTGGCAGGAGCTGGAGGCCAAGGTCGCCGCTTGCCTAGGGCGCTGGACAGGACTGTTCCGAGTGCTGTCCTACAGGGGTCGAGCGCTAGTCATAAACCAGCTGGTGGCCGCAATGTTGTGGTACCGGCTGGTCACTTTGACCCCTCCCCCTGCGTTTGTCGCCAAGATACAGAAGATGCTGGTGGACTTCTTCTGGAACAACAGGAAGCACTGGGTCTCTGCCGCGGTCTTGAGTCTCCCGCTTGAGGAGGGCGGTCAGTCGTTGGTGTGCGTCAGCGCCCAGCTCGCGACTTTCCGTCTTCAGACCCTGCAGAGATACCTTTACGTTGAGCCCCCTCCTCGGCGGTGTGCTCTGGCGAGGTATTTCTTCCGCCAGCAGCGCGACTTCAATTACGACACGCAGCTCCTGTTTGTGAACTTGGGGGGTGCCAGGACCGCCCTCCGGGAGCTGCCTGTCTTTTACAGGGAACTCATCAGGGTCTGGAACAAAGTCTCCACCAAGCGCAGCTCTCCGCCGGCTGGAGTGGCGGCCGTCCTGCAGGAGCCGCTGCTCGGGAATCCGTACCTCCACGACCGAGGTTTTAGGTGGCGGTCGGAAGAGAGGGCTGTGGCTGGTGAGGTGACCAGGGTCAGGGACCTGCTCGATGGCGGAGGAGCGGGCTGGATGGCGATAGACACGCTGGCGCGGCGCCTAAATTCAGCCGACGTCTGCCGCGTGGCCGAAGCCATCGAGTCGCTAAAAACAGCTTTGGGCCCTGACTCTGTTAGGTGTATCGAGGAGGCTCAAGCACGTGGGGAGATCCCGTCCGAACTGACCCCCATCCGGACAGAATTCCTCATCGGCGCCAAACCCCGGAACCTCCCTCGGGAGCCGGCGCCTCACAACTTGAGCCGCCTCGAGGAAATCCCCTCCGTGCCTTTCAGTTCCGCGCGGAGGGGTTTCCTGTACGGGCTGCTCTTGCACACTCTCAACTTTGCCATCCTCGCCGGCCGTCCGGACACGCCATGGCGTACCATCTTGCCGCCTGGAGGAGGCGGGGGTCCCCGATGGAGGGCACTCTATGCGGGAGTCCTCCCACTATTCATCGGGGACTTGGCCTGGAGGGTGGTGCATGGAGCAGTGCCGTGCAACAAATTTTTAAGCCGGTTCACGGACTCCCAGGCCGCCTGCAATTTCTGCGGTCTGGAGGAGTCCGTGTTCCATGTTTTTATGGAATGCACGAGGTTGCAGCCCCTGTTTTATCATTTATCGGGGCTGCTCCTGAAATTCTGGCTGCACTTCAGTCCCACACTCCTGATCTTTGGGCACCCTGTGCGGAGGGGAGCGGGTAGGTCCAAGGGCCTCCTCGTAGGACTGCTCCTGGGCACGGCCAAGGGTGCCATCAGCCGGTCCAGGCAGCGGGCGGTCGAGGGGGTCGTTCAACCTGACTGCCTGCCTCTCTTCCGCGCGTACATCCGCGCCAGGGTGTCCTTGGAGATGGAGCACGCGGTGTCCACCGGTACGCTCGCGGCCTTCCGCGAGAGGTGGGCACCGGAGGGACTGGTGTGCATCGTCACGTCCGGCAACCAAATTTTAATTTGATTTTATGTTTTAAAGTTTAATTTGTTTTAATTGCCGGTGCTTTTAGTGTCCCCCTCCCCTTTTATAGGGGGCACTGGAAAAAATGTGATTTTAGTGCCCAAAATAAAAAACAAAATAAAAAGAAAAACAAAATAAATAAAAACCACAAAAAAGAAAAAAAGGGCCTTGTAAATGTCTGGTGTGTCATCCAGGTCGGGTGGCACGGTTTAATGTTTTATGTTTTTCAGATAAACTCCAAAAAGAGTTTCATGCACAAGGACCCCCCAGGTCCCTCTGCACCGCAGCATGTTGTAATTTCTCCCCATTCAAATAATATTCCCTTTTACTGTTTTTTTTTCCAAGTTGAATGACCTCACATTTTCCGACATTGTATCCCATCTGCCAAACCTTAGCCCATTCGCTTAACCTATCTAAATCTCTTTGCAGCCTCTCTGTGTCCTCTACACAACCCGCTTTCCCACTAATCTTTGTGTCATCTGCAAATTTTGTTACACTACACTCTGTCCCCTCTTCCAGGTCATCTATGTATATTGTAAACAGTTGTGGTCCCAGCACCGATTCCTGTGGCACACCACTAACCACCGATTTCCAACCCGAAAAGAACCCATTTATTCCGACTCTCTGCTTTCTGTTCGCCAGCCAATTCTCGATCCATGCTAATACATTTCCTGTGACTCGGCATACCTTTATCTTCTGCAGTAACCTTTTGTGTGGCACCTTATCGAATGCCTTTTGGAAATCTAAATACACCACATCCATCGGTACACCTCTATCCACCATGCTCATTATATCCTCAAAGAATTCCAGTAAATTAGTTAAACATGATTTCCCCTTCATGAATCCCAGTTGCGTCTGCTTGATTGCACTATTCCTATCTGGATGTCCCGCTATTTCTTCCTTAATGATAGCTTCAAGCATTTTCCCCACTACAGATGTTAAACTAACCGGCCTTTAGTTACCTGCCTTTTGTCTGCCTCCTTTTTAAACAGAGGCGTTACATTAGCTGCTTTCCAATCCGCTGGTACCTCCCCAGAGTCCAGAGAATTTTGGTAGATTATAACGAATGCATTTGCTATAACTTCCGCCATCTCTTTTAATACACTGGGATGCATTTCATCAGGACCAGGGGACTTGTCTACCTTGAGTCCCATTAGCCTGTCCAGCACTAACCCCCTAGTGATAGTGATTATCTCAAGGTCCTCCCTTCCCACATTCCCGTGACCAGCAATTTTTGCCATGGTTTTTGAAGCAAAATAATTGTTTAAGGTCTCAGCCATTTCCACATTTCCCATTATTAAATCCCCCTTCTCATCTTCTAAGGGACCAACATTTACTTTAGTCACTCTTTTCCATTTTATATATCGGTAAAAGCTTTTACTATTTGTTTTTATGTTTTGTGCAAGTTTACTTTCGTAATCTATCTTTCCTTTCTTTATTGCTTTCTTAGTCATTCTTTGCTGTCGTTTAAAATTTTCCCAATCTTCTAGTTTCCCACTAACCTTGGCCAACTTATACGCATTGGTTTTTAATTTGATACTCTCCTTTATTTCCTTGGTTATTCACGGCTGGTTATCCCTTCTCTTACCGCCCTTCTTTTTCACTGGAATATATTTTTTTGTTGAGCACTATGAAAGAGCTCCTTAAAAGTCCTCCACTGTTCCTCAATTGTGCCACCGTTTAGTCTACGTTCCCAGTCTACTTTAGCCAACTCTGCCCTCATCCCACTGTAGTTCCCTTTATTTAAGCATAGTACACTCGTTTGAGACACTACTTCCTCACCCTCAATCTGTATTACAAATTCAACCTACTGTGATCACTCATTCCGAGAGGATCTTTTACCAGGAGATCGTTTATTATTCCTGTCTCATTACACAGGACCAGATCTAGGATAGCTTGCTCCCTTGTAGGTTCTGTAACATACTGTTCTAAGAAACAATCCCGTATGCATTCTATGAATTCCTCCTCAAGGCTACCCTGTGCGATTTGATTTGACCAATCGATATGTAGGTTAAAATCCCCCATGATTACTGCCGTTCCTTTTTCACATGCCTCCATTATTCCCTTAATTATTGCCCGCCCCACCGTGAAGTTATTATTTGGGGGCCTATAAACTACGCCCACCAGTGACTTTTTCCCATTACTATCTCTAATCTCCACACACAATTATTCAACATTTTGTTCATTCGAGCCAATATCATCTCTCACAACTGCCCTGATATCATCCTTTATTAACAGAGCTACCCCACCTCCTTTCACTTCTTGTCCATCTTTCCGAATTGTCAGATACCCCTGTATGTTTAATACCCAGTCTTGGTCACCCTGCAACCACGTTTCTGTAATGGCCACCAAATCATACCCATTTGTAATGATTTGTGCCGTCAACTCATTTACTTTATTTCAAATGCTGCGTGCGTTTAGGTAGAGTGTTTTAATACTAGTTTTTAAACCATGATTTTTAGTTTTGACCCCTTCTGCAGCCCCTTTATATTCATACATATTGTCCCTTCCTATCACCTTGTGGTTTACACTTACCCCAGTGCTACTCTGCTCTGTTGCCTCCTGCCTTTTGCATTCTTCCTTGGGGTCCTGTTCATCTGCGCTCTCACCCACTCTAACTAGCTCAGAGCCCTCTCCTGGGTTCCAAATACTCCTCGCATTGAGGCACCGAGCTTTCAGGCTTGCCTTTTTATTACACTTTGACCCTTTAGAATTTCGCTGTACATTGGCCCTTTTTGTTTTTTGCCTTGGGTTTCTCTGCCCTCCACTTTTACTCATCGCCTTTCTGTCTTTTGCTTCTGTCTCCATTTTGTTTCCCTCTGTCTCCCTGCATTGGTTCCCATCCCCCTACCATATTAGTTTAACTCCTCCCCAACAGCACTAGCAAACACTCCCCTAGGACATTGGTTCCGGTCCTGCCCAGGTGCAGACCGTCCGGTTTGTATTGGTCCCACTTTCCCCAGAACCGGTTCCAATGCCCCAGGAATTTGAATCCCTCCCTGCTGCACCACTGCTCAAGCCACGTATTCATCTGTGCTATCCTGCGATTCCTACTCTGACTAGCACGTGGCACTGGTAGCAATCCCGAGATTGCTACTTTTGAGGGTCAACAACCAGAGGAGGTTTAGAGGAGATATGGGAGGAAATATCTTTAACCAGAGGGTGGTGAGGGTCTGGAACTCACTGCCTGAAAGGGTGGTAGAGGCAGAAACCCTCATCACATTTAAAAAATACTTGGATGTGCACTTAAAATGCCGTAACCTACAGGGCCACAGACCAAGAGCTGGAAAGTGGGATTAGGCTGGATAGCTCTTGGTCGGCCGGCACAGACAAAATGGGCTGAAATGCCCTCCTTCCGTGCTGTAAATTTCTATGATTCTATCCTACGTAATCTAGAGATGATCCAATATTCGGCTGCCCATGTCCTAACTCGCAACAAGTCTTGTCCACCCATCACCCCTGTGCGCACTGACCTACATTGGCTTCCGGTTTAGCAACACCTCGATTTCAAAATTCTCATCCTTGTTTTCAAAATCCCTCCATGGCCTCGCCCCTCCCTACCTCTGTAATCACCTCCAGCCACAGAACCCCGGCAACCCCCCCACCACCCCCCCCACCACCCCACCCACCACCCCCCCCCACCACCCCCCCCACCACCCCAAGATGTCTGCGCTCCTCTAATTCTGCCATCCTGAGCATCCCTGATTATAATCGCTCAACCATTGGTGGCCGTGCCTTCTGTTGCCTGGGCCCCAAGCTCTGGAATTACCTGCCTAAATCTCTTTGCCTTTCTTTCCTCCTTCAAGACGCTCCTTAAAACCTACCTCTTTGACCTAGCTTTTGGTCACCTGCGCTATTCTACTTAAGCGGCTCGGTGTCAAAGTTTTTATCCCATAATACTCCTGTGACGTGCCTTGGGACATTTCATTACATTAAAGGCGCTATATAAATACAAGTTGTTGTTGTAAATATTTATCAGTAACCTGAAGCTATGGTCTCGATCAGGTGTATCCAACCTCTTGGAGTAGGTGAGCCGCCGTATGTGAAAACTGCATTTTAAATTCCCCATGTGTCTCACAAGCATTTAAACAAAGCATTCAAATAACATAGTCCTATCTGTGTTGTTATTTCATCTTAACAAAGTATACAAGACATTGTCTTCTCCTTTTCTTTCAAACCTTAAAACACTTACTACCCATGATTCTCAAGTCAGCTGAAACCATTGTGGAAGAGGCCTTTCACTCGTGCCATCGGCAAGAGCACCAAATCACGTGACCACCATCTGAGCAATAAGAGACCTGTACCCATAGCAACTGTGAAATCTACATTAAAATTATGGACTGGCTGATCATTTTTAACCTGCATACACATAAAATTGAGCCATTACATAACACTTCAGTCAATAATTAAGTGCTAAATCTTGATAAACAACATGTCTATTTCCCTTCTGAATTCTAAATACCATGCTTGCTCGGCAGATTTGTCCTCATTAGGACTGAATACAATCCAAAAGTGAGCTATCCTCATTTTGGGTTTAGTTGGCATATTCTCAGACCGCTTGCACTGGGTCCAAAAACACCAGATTTAACTTAGTTGACAGTATAACCTGGGGAAATTAAACTGACCGTGTCTATCAAATGAAGAGAGCTTTCCCGAAAGCCGCTCTTTGTTTTTGAAAGACTTGCCTAAGGTTTTACACAAGAATCAATGTAAACTCAAGTGTTCTGATTGTTATTGCGTTAGATGTTGTACAAATTAATTGAAGGCAATCTTAAATAATGCAAATTTCTTTTTAAAAAATCATGTTCTGTGGGTCATGGTTAAATTCAATTAGTGTACTGTTTCATCTTAAATATTCTCTGCAAAAAGAATTGCTGTACTGAAAGGTGATCAAATTGAAGGTAGTTAACACAGAAATTAAATAGTCCAACGTAGTCCATACCTTCCACTGTAACGGAGAATGCATGTTTCACTGCACCAAATTCATTTTCAGCTTTGCACTCATATTTTCCATCATCAAGTTCTGTCACATTAATTATTTTCAAAGTTTTGTTGAAGTTTTCTTCTGTTGCTTTATGTTTAGGCATATCACCATCGATCTTCACCCAGGAGATTTGTGGTGTGGGGCTGTGAAGGAAGCAACAGGGAGTTAGGAAATAATCTGATCACATCAGCCAGAATTCCATGATCCAAAACAATTAGAATATGTATGGGAAAATTAACAATTCACACTAATTACACAGATTATGCTAATTACAGGATTATACTTTCTGTATTAGAATTATCTAACACAGTAGCTTCTTTGCATGCAAATAATAACCATAGTAAAGAAATCCTAGCAACAATGGCATTATGTAAATAGGCCAAAAATCATAAGGTGTGCTGAAACAAGTTGTGGTATTGGTGAAAAAGGTGAACATCTGTGTACTGTCTCCACTGAAGTAAGACTGTAATTCTTGGAGACTAAAATATCAGCGTGTGTTCCATACTGTCAAATTGGGTCATTAATTGCTTCAAGAGTTATTTTCTTTTTACTCACAGGCCTTGAGCAATGCATTCCAGTTGAAGAGTTTCTCCTCGCAGTGCAGTAATCTTCGAGCTGATGACAGAAGGTGTCAGGAAATGTGGTTCTCGACCTCGAATGGAATTTGCTACATGAAAAGGAAATGTAATTGGAATGTGATCTTAGGTGAATAGATAAATGATGATTTTTATGTAAACTATGATAGGAGGCTCAACAAACGAAACAAAAGTCAAGTCAAAGCAAGTAAGATAAAGATGCAAGCCAGTTATGTTAATTTGGTTAATGCTGGACAAAGAATTTCAGAAGAGCAGAAATGAAAATAAACAAGTACAATCAGAGCCTGTTATAAAATCGAAAATGAATTTGCTCTTAACCAAATTTCCATGATATTGGAATATTTTTATATTTTGTCCCCAACAGTCAAGTAATTCAAGACTTTTATTTTGACTAACTGTGAATGTACAATTAAACAGTAAAGTTGTAAGATCATAGTATAACTGACATTTACCAGATGTATACTGGCAAAAATCTTCCTGTAGTATAAAAATGTAATTTACCAGAGATAAGAGTCTAAAAGTTGTGGTTCATTGGAGCTTAAAAAGAGGAAGCTCCCTGTTTCACAGTGCCAGAAGTGGATCACCAGAGATATGTATCACAGTATAGTCAGTTGGTAAAAGGGGTCCACTCATCAAACTCACAGAACAAAGCTAGGCACCATAAACAAGGTGCTGCCAAGTTGGAATCAATTCTGTCACAATTAGGCCAGTAGCTAAAGCATAAACACATACTTATATTAAAAGAGTAAATACAGCTTTCGGTGGTCTCGGTAATTTGGTGTATTACTCTGAACTGCAACGTGCCCTGGACTTACAGGACCTGAATTATATCCCCGGACTTTCCAACATAATGAGTTTCTGACTGCATCCAGAATTACCTCAGAAAAAAATTGAGTTGAAACTTCAAAGCTCAGAGCCAGCCTCGTGTATCGTCAATCAACTTCTAAAATCGTGAGCAGAGCCAGTGAAAAATTTCACATGCTCTCCTTCTTGGCCAATGAATAATGCATTGTACATTAGCATCCAAGGAGGAGTAAACTATATTGAAAATATAATTGGGGGCAAAAATATGAATACATTTTAAAATGTCAAGTTTTATGATTTGCAAATTATAATGATTGTATTTATACAGTACCAACACGTTTTTAATATCCATCTGAACTATTGGAACAGATGGACTAGGTTTTAGTTTAATACCTCAGCTAAACGACAGGAACATAGGAACAGGAATAGACCATTCAGTCTCTCGAGCTTCCTCTGCCATTCAATTCGATTATGGTTGATCTGTATCTCAATTCCATTTACCCTCCTTAGCTCCATATCCCTTGATGCCCTTACCTAAAATTAATGAATCTCAGTCTTGAAAGCTCCAATTGTCCCAGCATCCGCAGCCTTTTGGGGTTGAGAATTATAGATTTCTACTATTCTTTGTGTAAAAAAGTGTTTCCTGATTTTCCTCCTCAATAACCTCACTCTAATTTTAAGATTGTGACCCTTCGTTCTTGATTGCCCCACCAGAAGAAATCATTTCTCGGTTAAATATCCTTTTAACATTTTAAACAGCTTGATCAGATCACTCAATCTTCCAGAATCAAGAGAATAGAAGCCAAGTTTATCCAACCAGTCCTCATAATTTAACCCTCGAAGCCCCGGTATCATTCTGGTAAATCCAAAGAGAATATATAATTCCTGAGGTGCAGTGCCCAAAATTAAACCCAGTACTCCAGAAGGGGTCTGACCAAGGCTCCATACAACTTTTAAAAAATGTGTTCATGGGATGTGGGTTTTGCTGGTAAGGCCGGCATTTATTGCCCATCCCTAATTACCCGTGAGAAAGTGGTGGTGAGCCACCTTCTTGAACCGCTGTTGTTTGTAGCAGTTTGGGACAACTGAGTGGCTTGCCCCGCTATTTCAGAGGGTATGTCAGAGTCAACCACACTGTTGTGGTTCTGGACTCATATAGGGCAGACCGGGTAACGATGGCATATTTCCTTCCCTAGAGGACATTATTGAACCAGATGGGGTTTTTCTGACAATCAGGTAGTTTCATGGTCACCATTACTGACACCACACCAGCTTTTTATTGCAGATTTATTTAATTCATTGAATTTAAATTCCGTGGGATTTGAACTCACATCTCTGGATCATTAGTCCAGACATCTGGATTACTAATCCAGTAACGTAACCAATATGCTACTGTTCCTGAGAGCAACTGAAGTATAGCTTCCTCCCCTTTGTCATCAAGACCAGTTGAGATAAAGGCCAAAATGCCATTTGCCGTTTTGATTGTTTTTTGTTCCTGTCTACAAGCTTTAAATAATTTGTGTACTTGGACTCCAAAATCTCTTTGCTCCTCTACAGTTTGTAGTTATTCACCATTTAGAAAATATTCCGATTTATCTTTCTTCGGACCAAAGTGGATATCCTCACATTTGCTCACATTAAACTCCATCTTTCATTGTTTTTCCCGCTCACTTAATCTGTATATACCCCATTGCAACTCCCTGCTCCCATCTGCACTAGTTACTGTCCCCAGCTAATTTAATGAAATCTGCAAACTTGAATATAAAACTCACTATTCCTTCATCCATGTCATTGATAAATGATGAAAGATTGAGGCCTTAGAACAGATCCCTGGGGAACACCACACATCACATCTTGCCAATCTGAGTACATCCCTATATCTCCACACTTTGTCTCCTACTTCCCAACCAATTTCCAACCCAAGTTAAAAGGCTACTTCTAATTCTGTGTCCTCTCATTTTTGCCAATCAGCATTTGTGTGGAACCTTATCGAATGCCTTCCAGAAGTCCATATCCATAACATCCGTAGACACGCCTTTGTATACCTTCTAATTGCCCATCTCAAAAAATTCAACTAGTTGAGTCAGGTGGTTCCTTCAACAATGCAGCCTCAGTACTGCACTGAAGTTTAAGCTTAGACTGTGACCTCCCATTGTGATAAGCTTTAACCCTCAATTTATCCTAGAGGCAACAATGGTACTAAATGAACCAAGCTCACACACCTAAATTTGACTTGTGACTGGTTTCATTCATGCATGTAACTATAACCAACAACTTTACAACATGTTCATAAGAATACAAAAACTTTTGGGAACAGAAAAAGTTTATTGGTCTCAACAAGCCCAACATATTTTGAATTATCTCAATCCAACTGACCCACCCTTCTCAATATATCGTTCTTTCCAGAACTACCGTGATTTGTTGCTTGAACTCATTTGCACTATTGTTTTATCCCATTTATTGTTTTCAAATCTTCTATTCTAAAAGTTCATACTTTAAAATCAAGTATTTAGATAATCACACACATTGGCAGGGATTTGGCTGCAATAATAATGGCGAGGCTATCAGCGCTGACCATTATTACAGGGTAAATCTGACAGCAGCTTCTGGCTTCCGTGCTTATGCAGTTAAATGCAGAGATCCGGAGATTGCTGTCAATGATAACCCACTCCTCCTCCACAAGCTGCGCTATTGCAGTCTTTGACGACGGAATCTGCACTGAAATCAATGTAATTGCATGAACTTGGGCTAACTGCCCACTTGTCCTGCATTACAAACAGCTGAAAAAGTTAGGCTGGTGTATTCAGGAGTAAGTGAGTTTTTAAACGGCATAATAAGTGATAATTCCTGCTGAAAAACCTCCCTGACCCTGAAAAATTAATTTTACAAGTGTGGAGTCTCATTCCCTCAGAAGAAAATGAATGTCGCAGATTTTTTTTAAATATGCATTTTTTTTAAGTTTGTCTATTTTTCTTTTTTTTATCTCTCTCCCTTAATCTCAGGTGTACCTCCAAATCTTTATTTTGCTTCCTGCACAATGATTTAAATATAATTTATATTTCCTGTTTTTTACTTGCTGGTTTGCAGTCTGTGCGGCTCAGTGAGAATACTACCATCTGATTCATTGAATCACCTCGCTGCTGCTTGTCCTGCTCACAGACAGCACAGATCCCTGTAGAGGATGTCGCACTGCATCAGACGTGGGATTATTGGAATTTCCCAAGCCCACAAAATGTTTTACGTAAGGTGAAAGGCAAAAGCCGAAAGCCGTTCCTTCGTCACTGACTGCAAAATCCAGGCCGTTAGTTTTCACGATGATGTTTTTGTTTTTTCATTCCCAGATTTCACACCTCTACAAATTATGCAAGAGATTGTGACATCAAAGCAAACCCTTAAATTGTAAGTTAAATTTAACTTGTATTATGGATACTTAGACACTTACATCAAAAAAACAATTGTTAATCCCACCAGGCATGTGATTATAGGTCATCATCATAGGCAGTCCCGCGGGATCGAGGAAGACTTGCTTCCCCTCTAAACATAAGTCCTTAGGTGGCTGAACAGTCCAATACGAGAACCACAGTCCCTGTCACACGTGGGACAGTTGAGGGTAAGGGTGGGTGGGACTGGTTTGTCGCTCGCTCTTTCCGCTGCCTGCTCTTGATTTCTGCACGCTCTTGGCGATAAAACTCGAGACGCTCAGCGCCCTCCGGGATGCACTTCCTCCACTTAGGGCGGTCTTTGGTCAGGGACTCCCTGATGTCGGTGGAGATGTTGCATTTTATTAGGGAGGCATTGAGGGTGTTCCTTGTAACGTTTCCTCTGCCCACTTTTGGCTCTTTTGCTGTGAAGGAGTTTCGAGTAGAGCGCTTGCTTTGGGAGTCTCGTGTCTGGAATGTGAACAATATGGCCTGCCAACAGAGCTGATCAAGTGTGGTCAGTGCTTCAATGCTGGGGATGT
The DNA here is from genome assembly GCF_044704955.1 of Pristiophorus japonicus. Classification (NCBI taxonomy): domain Eukaryota; kingdom Metazoa; phylum Chordata; class Chondrichthyes; family Pristiophoridae; genus Pristiophorus; species Pristiophorus japonicus. The sequence goes on along the minus strand of NC_091988.1, from coordinate 4,611,425 downwards.
TGGCCTGGTCGAGGACGCTAACGTTGTATAGGTGTATATGAGCAAACATGCCTGACATATCCATGTGCAAAGACATGGTTAATTCATAAAAATTAATTGTAAGCTGAGCAAGAGTACAGAATATATTTGTAGCCAGGGTTTGTTGTGCAAGCTGAAAGAGCAAATGCAGAGCAAGAGCATCTAGGAAAATCAGCTTATCTTCTCAAATGTAACATCATAGAATTATATAGAACGAACAGGACAGAAACATGCGGTCCAACTGGTCGGTGTTTTATGCTCCACATGAGCCTCCTCCCACCCTCCTTCATCGAACCCTATCTGCAGATCCTTCTGCTCCTTTCTCCCTTGTGAACTTATCTAGCATCCGCTTAAAGGCATCTATGCTATTCTATTCTTTTTTAAAAGTTATTCATGAATAGAAGTCAACATCTGGAGGTTGGGATGTTTCATTCCTGCTGAGCTCCGGTACACTATAAGTGCACAATATTGCTTTTCAGTGCACAGCTTCGCAGAGTTCAGAAGCAACAGTGGGCGAAGGAGAGCACTGCCTCTGCTGCTGCTTAAAACATTTGTGAAATATTGGCCCTGAAATTCCGGTCCGAGGCTTCCTTCGGACGAACGCCTGTGACCCAAAATTTTTTAGCGATAGTACTTGGTGGTCCCGGAGACGCCTGCAATTGGGTTCGGATTCCTTCTTTTCCTGTGCATCGCAGCGCGCTCCCGGCTTTGAGATACGGATGGAAAAGTTGGAGTCACGTGGGCCTGGACAACCAATCACGGTACAGAATTCTCATTGATGGTAATGGGAACTCCGATTTCACGAGTTCCCATTACTATCAAGGAGAATAACTCCCTCAAACACCTAAACATAACATAATAATTTTTTAAAAAACCTCATATATTTAAAATTAATTAAAATTAAAGTTAATTAAATGTTTTAGAAAAAATATTTTTTTTTGGTTTTTTTATGTGTTTTAATAGGGTTGAAAATAAACTTACCTTAATGGACAAGGTTTTTACTCTAACAAGGTGTTTAAATTTAATTTTTATGTGTTTTAAAACTCTTACGCTGGTAAAAGTAGACTAAGCGATTGCCTTTACCAGGCGCAAAAGTTTGAAGGATTAATTAGCAATCTTGTCGTGCGAGGCCCCTTGGGGAAGAGTGACTATAATATGGTAGAATTCTTCATTAAGATGGAGAGTGACACAGTTAATTCAGAGACTATGGTCCTGAATTTAAAGAAAGGTAACTTCGATGGTATGAGACGTGAATTGGCTAGAATAGACTGGCGAATGACACTTAAAGGGTTGACGGTAGATAGGCAATGGCAAACATTTAAAGATCACATGGATGAACTTCAATAATTGTACATCCCTGTCTGGTGTAAAAACAAAATGGGGAAGGTGGCACAACCGTGGCTAACAAATTAGGGATAGTGTTAAATCCAAGGAAGAGGCATATAAATTGGCCAGAATAAGCAGCAAACCTGAGGATTGGGAGAAAGTTAGAATTCAGCAGAGGAGGACTAAGGGTTTAATTAGGGGGGGGGAAATAGAGCATGAGAGGAAGCTTGCAGGGAACATAAAAACTGACTGCAAAAGCTTCTATAGATATGTGAAGAGAAAAAGATTAGTGAAGACTAATGTAAGTCCCTTGCAGTCAGAATCAGGTGAATTCATAATGGAGAACAAGGAAATGGCAGACCAATTGAACAAATACTTTGGTACTGTCTTCACTAAGGAAGACACAAATAACCTCCCGAAAATACTGGGGGACCGAAGGTCTAGCGAGAAGAAGGAACTGAGGGAACAGGAAATGGTGTTATTAGTCAGGAAATGGTGTTAGGGAAATTGATGGGATTGAAGGCCGATAAATCTCTGTGGGCCTGATAGTCTGCATCCCAGAGTACTTAAGGAAGCGGCCCTAGAAATAGTAGATGCATTGGTGGTCATTTTCCAACAGTCTATCGACTCTGGATCAGTTCCTATGGATTGGAGGGTAGCTAATGTAACCCCACTTTTTAAAAAAGGAGGGAGAGAGAAAACAGGGAACTATCGACCGGTTAGCTTGACATCGGTGGTGGGGAAAATGCTGGAATCAATTATTAAAGATGAAATAGCAGCGCATTTGGAAAGCAGTGGCAGGATCGGTCCAAGTCAGCATGGATTTATGAAAGGGAAATCATGCTTGACAAATCTTCTAAAATTTTTTGAGGATGTAACTAGTAGAGTGGACAAGGGAGAACCAGCGGATGTGGTGTATTTGGACTTTCAAAGGGCTTTTGACAAGGTTCCACACAAGAGATTAGTATGCAAAATTAAGGCACATGGGATTGGGGGTAATGCATTGATAGAGAACTGGTTGGCAGACAGGAAGCAAAGAGTGGGAATAAACGGGTCCTTTTCAGAATGGCAGGCAGTGACTAGTGGGGTGCCGCAAGGATCAGTACTGGGACCCCAGTTATTTACAATATACATTAATGATTTAGATGAAGGAATTGAATGTAGTATCTCCAAGTTTGTAGATGACACTAAACTGGGTGGCGGTGTGAGCTGCGAGGAGGATGCTAAGAGGCTGCAGGGTGACTTGGACAGGTTAGCTGAGTGGGCAAATGCATGGCAGATGCAGTATAATGTGGATAAGTGTGAGGTTATCCACTTTGGTGGCAAAAACAGGAAGGCAGATTAGTGTGGGGAGGAGCAGTGTCAGCGGCAGTCCGGGGTCAGCGGCCTACAAAGGCCCAGCGGCAGTCCGGGGTCAGCGGCCTACAAAGGCCCAGCGGCAGTCCGGGGTCAGCGGCCTACAAAGGCCCAGCGGCAGTCCGGGGTCAGCGGCCTACAAAGGCCCAGCGGCAGTCCGGGGTCAGCGGCCTACAAAGGCCCAGCGGCAGTCCGGGGTCAGCGGCCTACAAAGGCCCAGCGGCAGTCCGGGGTCTGGGGCCTACAAAGGCCCAGTGACAGTCCGGGGTCTGGGGCCTACAAAGGCCCAGTGACAGTCCGGGGTCTGGGGCCTACAAAGGCCCAGCGGCAGTCCGGGGTCTGGGGCCTACAAAGGCCCAGTGACAGTCCGAGGTCTGGGGCCTACAAAGGCCCAGTGACAGTCCGGGGTCTGGGGCCTACAAAGGTCCAGTGACAGTCCGGGGTCAGCGGTCTACAAAGGCCCAGCGACAGTCTGGGGTCAGCGACCTACAAGGGCCCAGCGACAGTCCGGGGTCAGCGACCTACAAAGACCCAGCGGCAGTCCGGGGTCTGGGGCCTACGAAGGCCCAGGGGCAGTCGGTGAGCGAGCAGTGCGGGGAGGAGGGACAAGAAATCAAAAAGTGACGTCACAGCCAAGCTGGTAAGTGGTTGGCTGATCGGCTGGTGAGTATATCTCTTTGATTTTGTGTTCTAATAGATAAGAGGATAAATGACTAAATAGCTGTTTAATGTGTGCAGTGGGAGTCAGTGTTTTTGCTGGGTAATTTAAGGGTAACTAGTGGGATGGCAGGGCAGCTCGTTCAAACGGAATGCAACACCTGTGCCGTGTGGGAATTCCTGGATGCTTCCCGCAACGGAGATGACCACATGTGCAGGAAGTGTCTCCAGCTCCTCCAACTCGAGCGCCAAGTCTCGGAGCTTGAGCGAGGACTGGAGGCACTGAGGAGCATCCGAGAGAACGAGAGGTACGCGGATAGCTCGTTTCAGGCGTTGGTCACCCCACAGATTAAAAGGGTACAGGAGGATAGGGAATGGTGACTGTCGCACACAAGAGTATGGCGAGGCAGGTAGTGCAGGAGTCCCCTGAGGCTATCCTGCTCTCCAACCGGTACTCTATTCTGACTACTGGCGAGGGCGGTGATGCCTCTGGGGAGTGCAGCCAGGGGCAAGTCCACAGCACCGTGGGTGGCTCAGCTGCACAGGGGGGGGGGAGGAAGAAGACGGGAAGGGCTATGGTGATAGGAGATTCAATAGTTAGGGGAGCAGATAGGCGCTTCTGCAGCAGCAAAAGTGACATCAGGATGGTGTGTTGCCTCCCTGGTGCAAGGGTCAATGATGTCACTGAGCGACTGCAGGTCATTCTGGGGAGGGAAGGGGAACAGCCAGTGGTTGTGGTCCACATTGGTACCAACGACATAGGTAGAAAGAGGGGTGAGGTCCTGAAAGCTGAGTTTAGGGAGCTAGGAGTAAGATTGAAAGCCAGGACCTCAAAGGTGGTAATCTCGGGATTACTGCCAGGCCGCGTACTAGTGAGGGTAGAAATAGGAAGGCTAGTCAGATAAATACGTGGCTGGGGCATTGGTGTCGGAGGGAGGGCTTTAGTTTCCTGAACAATTGGGACCGCTTCTGGGGTAGGTGGGACCTGTACAAGTCGGACAGGTTAGACCTCAACAGAGAAGGGACCAATGTTCTCGCGGGTGGTTTTGATAGTGCGGTTGGGAGGGCTTTAAACTAGCTTGGCAGGGGGATGGGAACCCAGGAGAGGGCTCTGAGCTAGTTGGAGTGGGTGAGAGCTCAGATGAACAGAACTCCAAGAAAGAATGCAAAAGGCAGGAGACAACAGAGCAGAGTCGCACTGGGGTAAGTGTAAACCACAAGGTGATAGAAAGGGACAATATGTATGAATATAAAGGGGCTGCAGGAGGGGTCAAAACTAAAAATCATGGTTTAAAAACTAGTATTAAAACACTCTACCTAAACGCACACAGCATTCGAAACAAAGTAAATGAGTTCACGGCACAAATCATTACAAATGGGTATGACTTGGTGGCCATTACAGAAACATGGTTGCAGGGTGGCCAAGACTGGGAATTAAACATACAGGGGTATCTTACAATTCGGAAAGATAGACAAGAAGGGAAAGGAGGTGGGGTAGCTCTGTTAATAAAGAATGATATCAGGGCAGTTGTGAGAGACGATATTGGCTCTAATGAACAAAATGTTGAATCATTGTGGGTGGAGATTAGAGATGGTAAGGGGAAAAAGTTACTGGCGGGCGTAGTTTATAGGCCCCCAAATAATAACTTCACGGTGGGGCGGGCAATAATCAAGGCAATAATGGAGGCATGTGAAAAAGGAACGGCAGTAATCATGGGGGATTTTAACCTACATATCGATTGGTCAAATCAAATCGCACGGGGTAGCCTGGAGGAGGAATTCATAGAATGCATACGGGATTGTTTCTTAGAACAGTATGTTACAGAACCTACAAGGGAGCAAGCTATCTTAGATCTGGTCCTGTGTAATGAGACAAGAATAATTAACGGTCTCCGAGTAAAAGATCCTCTCGGAATGAGTGATCACAGTATTGTTGAATTTGTAATACAGATTGAGGGTGAGGAAGTAGTGTCTCCAGCAAGCGTACTATACTTAAACAAAGTGGACTACAGTGAGATGAGGGCAAGGTTGGCTAAAGTAGACTGGGAACACAGACTAAACGGTGGCACAATTGAGGAACAGTGGAGGACTTTTAAGGAGCTCTTACATAGAGCTCAACAAAAGTATATTCCAGTGAAAAAGAAGGGCCGTAAGAGAAGAGATAACCAGCCGTAGATAACCAAGGAAATAAAGGAGAGTATCAAATTAAAAACCAATGCGTATAAGGTGGCCAAGGTTAGTGGGAAACTAGAAGATTGGCAAAATTTTAAACGACAGCAAAGAATAACTAAGAAAGCAATAAAGAAACGAAGGCCAGATGATGAAAGTAAACTTGTGCAAAACATAAAAACAGATAGTAAAAGCTTTTACCGATATATAAAATGGAAAAGAGTGACTAAAGTAAATGTTGGTCCCTTAGAAGATGAGAAGGGGGATTTAATAATGGGAAATGTGGAAATGGCTGAGACCTTAAACAATTATTTTGCTTCGGTCTTCACAGTGGAAGACACAAAAACCATGCCAAAAAATTGCTGGTCACGGGAATGTGGGAAGGGAGGACCTTGAGACAATCACTATCACTAGGGAGGTTGTGCTGGACAGGCTAATGGGACTCAAGCTAGACAAGTCCCCTGGTCCTGATGAAATGCATCCCAGGGTATTAAAAGAGATGGCGGAAGTTATAGCAGATGCATTCGTTATAATCTACCAAAATTCTCTGGACTCTGGGGAGGTACCAGCAGATTAGAAAGCAACTAATGTAACACTCCTGTTTAAAAAAGGGGGCAGACAAAAGGCAGGTAACTATAGGCCGGTTAGTTTAATATCTGTAGTGGGGAAAATGCTTGAAGCTATCATTAAGGAATAGCGGGACATCTAGATAGGAATAGTGCAATCAAGCACACACAACATGGATTCATGAAGGAGAAATCATGTTTAACTAATTTACTGGAATTCTTTGAGGATATAATGAGCATGGTGGATAGAGGTGTACGGATGGATATGGTGTATTTAGATTTCCAAAAGGCATTCGATAAGGTGCCACACAAAAGGTTACTGCAGAAGATAAAGGTTCACGGAGTCAGAGGAAATGAATTAGCATTGATCGAGAATTGGCTAACTAACAGAAAGCAGAGAGTCGGGATAAATGGGTCCTTTTCGGATTGGAAATCGGTGGTTAGTGATGTGCCACAGGGATCGGTGCTGGGACCACAACTGTTTACAATATACATAGATGACCTGGAAGAGGGGGCAGAGTGTAGTGTAACAAAATTTGCAGATGACACAAAGATTAGTGGGAAAGCGGGTTGTGTAGAGGACACAGAGAGGCTGCAAAGAGATTTAGATAGGTTAAGCGAATGGGCTAAGGCTTGGCAGATGGAATTCAATGTCGGAAAATGTGAGGTCATCCACCTTGGGAAAAAAAACAGTAAAAGGGAATATTATTTGAATGGGGAGAAATTACAACATGCTGCAGTGCAGAGGGACCTGGGGGTCCTTGTGCATGAATCCCAAAAAGTTAGTTTGCAGGTGTAGCAGGTAATCAGGAAGGCAAATGGAATGTTGGCCTTCATTGCGAGAGGGATGGAGTACAAAAGCTGGGAGGTCCTTCTGCAACTGTACAGGGTATTGGTGAGGCCGCACCTGGAGTACTCGGTGCAGTTTTGGTCACCTTACTTAAGGAAGGATATACTAGCCTTGGAGGGGGTACAGAGACGATTCACTAGGCTGATTCCGGAGATGAGGGGGTTACCTTATGATGATAGATTGAGTAGACTGGGTCTTTACTCGTTGGAGTTCAGAAGGATGATGGGTGATCTTCTAGAAACATTTAAAATAATGAAAGGGATAGACAAGATAGAGGCAGAGAGGTTGTTTCCACTGGTCGGGGAGACTAGAACTAGGGGGCACAGCCTCAAAATAAGGGGGAGCCAATTTAAAACCAAGCTGAGAAGGAATTTCTTCTCCCAGAGGGTTGTGAATCTGTGGAATTCTCTGCCCAAGGAAGCAGTTGAGGCTAGCTCATTGAATGTATTCAAATCACAGATAGATAGATTTTAACCAATAAGGGAATTAAGGGTTATGGGGAGCAGGTGGGTAAGTGGAGTTGAGTCCACGGCCAGATCAGCCATGATCTTGTTGAATGGTGGAGCAGGTTCGAAGGGCTAGATGGCCTACTCCTGTTCCTAATTCTTATGTTCTTATGTTCTTATGTAAAAGTGGTGGTGCAACGAGATCTGGGTGTCATGGTACATCAGTCATTGAAAGTAGGCATGCAGGTACAGCAGACAGCTCAGAAAGCAAATGGCATGTTGGCCTTCATAGCGAGAGGATTTGCGTATAGGAGCAGGGAGGTTTTGCTGCAGTTGTACAGGGCCTTGGTGAGACCACACCTTGAGTATTGTGTGCAGTTTTGATCTCCTAATCTGAGGAAGGACATTCTTGCTATTGAGGGAGTGCTGCGAATGTTCACCAGACTAATTCCCGGGATCGCAGGACTGACATATGAGGAAAGACTGGATCGACTAGGCTTATATTCACTGGAATTTAGAAGAATGAGAGGGGATCTCATAGAAGCATATAAAATTCTGACGGGATTGGACAGGTTAGATGCAGGAAGAATGTTCCCGATGTTGGGGAAGTCCAGAACCAGGGGACACAGTCTTAGGATAAGGGGTAAGCTATATAGGACAGGAGATGAGGAGAAACTTTTTCACCCAGAGAATTGTGAACCTGTGGAATTCTCTACCACAGAAAGTTGTTGAGGCCAGCTCATTAGATATATTCAAAAGGGAGTTAGATGTGGCCCTTATGGCCAAAGGGATCAAGGGATATGGAGATAAAGCAGGAATGGGGTACTGAGGTGAATGATCAGCCATGATCATACTGAATGGTGGTACAAGCTCGAAAGGCCGAATGGCCTACTCCTGCACCTAATTTCTATCTTTCTATGTTAATATACTATTTCCGTGTTATCACTGTGGTTATTTTATGATTTTTTATGTATGAAATATATTACAAAAATATTTACCTTCAGACTGCTAACAGTGTTGGGACTTCAAAATGCTATCTTAAGAATTCAACACAAATACCGTCTGTCTGTGTTTCTCTGCTACCCATGTTGGAATACTAAGTTATATGTGTGATTCCTGGAATTTAATGTTTTTTTTCAGGAGGTAACACATTTTGTGTTCAGGATTCTACATGGCCTCGGGAATGCTTTAAATAGAATTAGAAAAGAGGAGTTAACAACCCCCAAGTCTGTCTGCAGGATGCTTTCTTCAATGTGTGTATAGCCCTTGGCCTGGGAATCATGATTGCATTTGCCAGTTACAAGATCTTCTGCAACAGAAGTAAAGAGCTCCCAGTTACATTCACATTCTCTTTCTTACGCTCTTTGAATTGGACATACAATAACTAGCTTGTTTATTGTGTAACCCCGAGTGCGTTGAGAGAGCAAAAGGAGGTTTCCCCAGATTTGTAAGACTTGGCATAATATAGATATGTAAATGATCAGAATTGATTTTTCATGTTAACATGAAAAAGAGACAAATGTTCACCTCATTCACTGTCTCTGCTAATTTTAATAAGATAATGGGCCCAAAATTGGTGGACATACCGCCCAAAATCGTCAAATTGATCGAAAAATATCAACATACTGCCCGGCGGGAAATTCATCCATGACATACCGCCGGGTGGTGTACATACCGTCTGCCCACACGGGACACCCTGCACACCGCCCAAAAGTCCGACATTGGCAGCATACCAGCCGGCATACCACCGGAGCTGTACACCGTCTGAAAAAAGGTGGTTTTTTCCCGATGGTATGTTGGCAGTATGTAAACGACAATGTTCCTCCCCCCCAGTGATGTATTTCTCTCCCCCCCCCCCACCCTCCCAGCGATCATGTCCTACCCTCTCCCAGAGAGATCTAATCCCCCCAATGATCTATTCCTCACCACAACGATCTATTTCTCCGCACCCCGCCCCCCCAGAGATATAGTCCTCCCCCACCCCCAGCAATCTATTCCTCCCCACAGCGATCTATTTCTCTTCCTCACCCCCCCCCCCACCCGCCCAAAAGATATATTCCTCCACCGCTCCCCCCAGAGAGATCTAATCCCCCCCCCACAGGGATATAGTCCTCCCCTGCCAGAGAGATCTAATCCCCCCCCCCCCAGAGATATAGTCCTCCCCTGCCAGAGAGATCTAATCCCCCCCCAGAGATATAGTCCTCCCCTGCCAGAGAGAACTAATCCCCCCACTGGAGATTTAATCCCCCCCCCCCCAGAGATCTAATTTCTCCAGAGATCCAATCCTCCCCCAGAGATCTATTCCGCTCCCCCGCCCCCAGAAAAATGCTGAAATAAGTAAATAAATAACAATATAAGTATTATAAATAAATGAGAAACATTGCTCAGAACCGCCCGGACCAATGTTGCCAGCACTGCGCCCCGGCAGTACTCGGTGGTATGAAACGACATACCACTGTTATACCGCCGAGAAATGGGCGGACGACCAATTTCGGTCCCAATGATATTTCTGTCAGAAAAAGTTGCAAATTATCTGGATCTTCAGAAATAATTTTGTAATCGGTAAAACATCATTAAAATAACATAATTTGGCAACTATTCAGTTAAATATTCATGCCAACATGTATGCAAGCGTAATGATGCTCAGCAGACCTGCTGTTCACATTCTCCACCTCCCGAAGTGATGGCAGCCTCTAAAATATTCAGATGAAAGGCAAAGTCAATTTAAAGGAATACTCTGGCTTCCAGGTAAATTGATGTTCTCAATAATGATTGTCTGTCTAGTGCAAAAATTAGAACTAACATAAATACTTCTTTTAAGAAAGCTAGTCCACACAGCAGGTAGAAAGTGCAGTGGAGTTTGAAAGACATCTCCCAAGATCGTTGTGACACAGTAATACTGCCTGTGACTGTTAAATGTTAATGGTGAAATACAGGCTTTGTATTAAGCTGTTGTGTACCACTTGCAATGTGAGCAGTTAATTGTTTTTAGCTGTGGTAGTTTCCATTTATTTTAATCAAGCATTCATATTAATACAAATAAAAACACATAACACACCTTTCATTTATTTGACTCTGAAGTATGCTGAGTTATCCAAATTTCTTGGAGCAAAATACTTGACTGAACAGAGCTTCAGGCTATCGTACAGCTTACAAACATTGTTGTAACAGTGCCAGGAAAGCAAGAACACTCGTTTGCACCAACACTGGAATAGGCCACCATGAGAATTAGATTTTCAATAAAGTCGACGCGTAATGATTTACATCATCAGATATTTGAGATTGGAGTTCTTAAGAAATTTGCTTCTGAAACAGGATCATGATTTGTAAGGATGTATGAGAATCAAATTCAAACGAATGAATACCTTTCTACCTGCTAACATACTGGGAGCAGCATTACAGGAAATAAGATTGTTCAGTTTCTGAAAGAAAAAAGATGGGTTAAAGTCTCCGATGGGTCCCGTCACCTGCCTGAAATATGAATCTATTTTAGCCCCATTTTTATTTCAGATTTTGAGAATTTGCAGTTTGATCTTTGTCTCTGACAAACTGTATTGATTACTTTCCAATCTCAGTGTGGAGTCTTTTTTAAACAGTATCATATCTACAACTCATAGCTTGCTTAGTTTTCTGCTAACATCATTTAACCTCATTACTATTGTTGCTCACTCGTGAAATATTGGCCTTGAAATTCCGGTCCGAGGCTTCCTTCGGACAAACACAGCAGAGCTCCTAACCGACCGATTTTCAGCCAGTCAGCTGGCTTTGAGTCTGTGGCCCGCCCCCATTATGAGTCATTTCCTGTGGGACTTTGAAAAAATGTCAAAGTCCTGAAAATGGCTCTTCTGACCACATCAGAGCTCCCAGCGGTAAGTACCACTCTAAACATCATAAGTACGCCAGCTTTCGGCCCCGACACCTGGTGATCTACGTAACCACACAGCTCCAATAATGAAACGTTAGGCACCAAAACAAAGCTTTGATAGTTCAAATGTCACCTTGGACTGAGCTGCTGTTCCTGGCCAGTTTTTTGCTGGGCTAAAGGCACCAGACCAAAACCACAAAAATATAACTCCCATCAGCTGATCATAAAAGCTAGCCAAGGAGCAGTCCAGATTGTTCCGCCTTCTCAACTTAAAATAAAGAGCCACAAAACATCAGTGGGTTAGAATCAAAAAGGGCAACAATCCTAACCAACTGATTTTCACTATTAATCATACAAACCATGAAAAGTACAATATAAATGGCATCTCTGAACCGTGTACAGACTGCACAGGTATGTCCCATGCTGATGTACAATTTATCTAAAATTAATCCAGAGTATGAAAAAATCCAAAACACAGATCCTTGGAAAAAATTCATGGCCATGAAGTCCCGGCCTTGCTGGGTCGGTACGGAGTGTGTACGGAGTGTGTACCGACCCGGCGAGGCCTCGCAAAAGCCGGTTTTCGGGGTACGATGTGCATGCGCCGAAAACCCAGCTTTTCCGATCAGTCAAGCTTTGGCTTGACAGATCCTCCGCATCCCCGGGAGTAGGACCTCAGTGCGGAGGAGATTGAGCTATTTGCCCATCTCATGCCCAGCGAAACATAGAAACATAAAAACATAGAAAATAGGTGCAGGAGTTGGCCATTCGGCCCTTCGAGCCTGCACCACCATTCAATATGATCGTGGCTGATCATGCAATTTCAGTACCTCGGGCCCAAGTTTCCACAGGATAAAAAACGGGCGCCCCTCCGAGCTGGGCGCCCGTTTTTCGCGCCTAAAACGGCGCCAGAAAAAAAACGCGCCATTCTCGAGCGCTCTGCAGCTCCTTGTCTGTTTGGCGCGGCGCCCAGGGGGGCGGAGCCTACACTCGCGCCGATTCTGTAAGTGGGAGGGGGCGGGTACCATTTAAATTAGTTTTTTTCCTGCCGGCAACCCTGCGCGTGTGCGTTGGAGCGTTCGCGCATGCGCAGTGTGAAGGAAACATTGGCACTCGGCCATTTTTGTAGTTCTTTGTAGCTGTTTAATTTTTGAACATTTTTTAATAAAACCACATTGCCATCAGCACAGAGGCTTCCCTTCTCACTGTCTCCTTCCCCTCCCTCCTCTGCGCGGCAACAAGCCGCTGTCTCCTCCCCTCCCTCCCCTTCCTCCACGGCAACAAGCCGCTGTCTCCTTCCCCTCCCTCCCCTGCGCGGCAACAAGCCGCTGTCTCCTTCTAACAATGGCTAAAGCACTTTCACACAGGTAGGAAGATGGTTTATTTAATCTTTTCTTTCCTTATAAATGTTTATTCAGGTTGGATTTATTTGTATAATATTTGTAGAAGTATAAATAAGGATTTATTGTAGAATTTAATGAGTTCCCTTCCCCCCCCTCCCCCCCCCACCTCGTTCTGGACGCCTAATTTGTAACCTGCGCCTGATTTTTTAATGTATAGAACAGGTCTTTTCAGTTCTACAAAAATCTTCACTGGCTCCATTCTACTTTAGTTTGGAGTACGTTTTCACTGTGGAAACTTTGAAATCAGGCGTCAGTGGCCGGACACGCCCCCTTTTGAAGAAAAAATTCTGTTCTAAAGTAGAACTGTTCTACCTGACTAGAACTGCAGAAAAAAAATGTGGAGAATTGCGATTTCTAAAATAGTCCGTTCTCCACCAGTTGCTCCTAAAAATCAGGCGCGAATCATGTGGAAACTTGGGCCCCTCATTCCTGCGTTCTCTCCATACCCCCTGATCCTTTTAGCCGTAAGGATCACATCTAACTCCCTTTTGAAGATATCCAACGAACTGGCCTCAACAACTTTCTGTCGTGGAGAATTCCACAGGTTCACAATTCTTTATTGTTATTTATTTATTTTAGCATTTTTCTGGAGGCGGTGGAGCGGAATAGATCTCTGATGGAGGATTGGATCTCTGGAGAAATTAGATCTCGGGGGGGGGGGGGGGGATTAAATCTCCAGTGGGGGGATTAGATCTCTCTGGGGGGGGGGGGGGGGACTGTATCTCTGGGGCTGGGAGGAAGAGAAATAGATCACTGGGGGGGGGGGGGGGTGTGAGAGGACTATATCTCTGGGGGGGAGGACTATATCTCTGGGGGGGGGTGGAGAAATAGATCGTTGTGGTGAGGAATAGATCGTTGGGGGGATTAGATCTCTCTGGGAGAGGGTAGGACATGATCGCTGGGAGGGTGGGGGGGGGGAAGAGAAATAGATCGCTGTGGGGGAGGAACATTGTCGTTTACATACCGCCAACATACCATCGGGATAAAACCACCTTTTTTCAGACGGTGTACAGCTCCGGTGGTATGCCGGCGGGTATGCTGCCAATGTCGGACTTTTGGGCGGTCTGCAGGGTGTCCCGTGTGGGCAGACGGTATGTACACCACCCGGCGGTATGTCATGGATGAATTTCCCGCCGGGCAGTATGTTGATATTTTTCGATCAATTTGGCGATTTTGGGCGGTATGTCGGCAGTCCGCGGGCGGTATGTCCACCAATTTCGGGCCCATTATCTTATTAAAATTAGCAGAGACAGTGAATGAGGTGAACATTTGTCTCTTTTTCATGTTAACATGAAAAATCAATTCTGATCATTTACATATCTATATTATGCCAAGTCTTACAAATCTGGGGAAACCTCCTTTTGCTCTCTCAACGCACTCGGGGTTACACAATAAACAAGCTAGTTATTGTATGTCCAATTCAAAGAGCGTAAGAAAGAGAATGTGAATGTAACTGGGAGCTCTTTACTTCTGTTGCAGAAGATCTTGTAACTGGCAAATGCAATCATGATTCCCAGGCCAAGGGCTATACACACATTTAAGAAAACAGACTTGGGGGTTGTTAACTCCTCTTTTCTAATTCTATTTAAAGCATTCCCGAGGCCATGTAGAATCCTGAACACAAAATGTGTTACCTCCTGAAAAAAAACATTCAATTCCAGGAATCACACATATAACTTAGTATTCCAACATGGGTAACAGAGAAACACAGACAGACGGTATTTGTGTTGAATTCTTAAGATAGCATTTTGAAGTCCCAACACTGTTAGCAGTCTGAAGGTAAATATTTTTGTAATATATTTCATATATAAAAATCATAAAATAACCACCAGACTCGGTGATAACACGGAAATAGTATATTAACATAGAAAGATAGAAATTAGGTGCAGGAGTAGGCCATTCGGCCTTTCGAGCTTGTACCACCATTCAATATGATCATGGCTGATCATTCACCTCAGTACCCCATTCCTGCTTTCTCTCCATACCCTTTGATCCCTTTGGCCATAAGGGCCACATCTAACTCCCTTTTGAATATATCTAATGAACTGGCCTCAACAACTTTCTGTGGTAGAGAATTCCACAGGTTCACAATTCTCTGGGTGAAAAAGTTTCTCCTCATCTCCTGTCCTATATAGCTTACCCCTTATCCTAAGACTGTGTCCCCTGGTTCTGGACTTCCCCAACATCGGGAACATTCTTCCTGCATCTAACCTGTACAATCCCGTCAGAATTTTATATGCTTCTATGAGATCCCCTCTCATTCTTCTAAATTCCAGTGAATATAAGCCTAGTCGATCCAGTCTTTCCTCATATGTCAGCCCTGCGATCCCAGGAATTAGTCTGGTGAACATTCGCTGCACTCCCTCAATAGCAAGAATGTCCTTCCTCAGATTAGGAGATCAAAACTGCACACAATACTCAAGGTGTGGTCTCACCAAGGCCCTGTACAACTGCAGCAAAACCTCCCTGCTCCTATACGCAAATCCTCTCGCTATGAAGGCCAACATGCCATTTGCTTTCTTAACTGTCTGCTGTACCTACATGCCTACTTTCAATGACTGATGTACCATGACACCCAGGTCTCGTTGCACCACCACCTTTACATAAGAACATAAGAATTAGGAACAGGAGTAGGCCTTACCCCTTATCCTAAGACTGTGTCCCCTGGTTCTGGACTTCCCCAACATCGGAACATTCTTCCTGCATCTAACCTGTCTGAACCCGTCAGAATTTTATATGCTTCTATGAGATCCCCTCTCATTCTTCTAAACTCCAGTGACTATAAACCTAGTCGATCCAGTCTCTCCTCATTGTACATGGATCAATTGTCAATGACAATAGGCTGAATTTTACTGGGGATGGCAGGTTGGGGAGAGGGGATCCGAGGCAGTCGGGTAAGCCCAGGAGCATGGGCTTCCCACAGGCCCAGGAGAATGGGCTTCCCGCAGGCCCAGGAGAACGGGCTTCATCAGGCCCAGGAGAATGGGCTTCCCGCAGGCCCAGGAGAATGGGCTTCCCGCAGGCCCAGGAGAACGGGCTTCCCGCAGGCCCAGGAGAACGGGCTTCCCGCAGGCCCAGGAGAACGGGCTTCCGCAGGCCCAGGAGAACGGGCTTCCCGCAGGCCCAGGAGAATGGGCTTCCCGTCGGCCCAGGAGAACGGGCTTCCCGCAGGCCCAGGAGAACGGGCTTCCCGCAGGCCCAGGAGAATGGGCTTCCCGCAGGCCCAGGAGAACGGGCTTCACGTAGGCCCAGGAGGACGGGCTTCCCGTAGGCCCAGGAGGACGGGCTTCCCGCAGGCCCAGGAGAACGGGCTTCCCGTAGGCCCAGGAGAACGGGCTTCCCGCAGGCCCAGGAGAACGGGCTTCCCATAGGCCCAGGAGGACGGGCTTCCCGTAGGCCCAGGAGAACGGGCTTCCCGCAGGCCCAGGAGAACGGGCTTCCCGTAGGCCCAGGAGAACGGCCTTCCCGTAGGCCCAGGAGAACGGCCTTCCCGTAGGCCCAGGAGGACGGGCTTCATGCAGGTCCTGCCAAATCTAACGGCAGTGCCTTATTGGAAAAGGAAGCCCCCCGTTTCCCACACGCAGCCAGCCAGATTGAGCGGCCGGCTGGCTCTGGGCGGGTAGGCCTGTGGCACTAGGCCGCACAGAGGAGGGAGGGAGAGATCACACAGAGGACTGGAGCGGCAAGAAGATTGTGGGAGGGGGGTGGGGGTAAAAGATCGGAGAAAGTAGGAAGAATATTGCAGGGGGGAGTTGAAAATCGGGGGCCAGCAAAGATTGGGGGACGGCCGGAGGGGTATGGTGCAGAGGGGGATCCGAAGAGGAATGGGGGCCATTGGAGCAGCATGGGGAGGGAGTCTTGTGGGGAGAATCAGAGGCCTGGGGGTAGGGGGAAATCTGAGGCCCTGTGGTGGGTTAACATAAGAACATAAGAAATAGGAGCAGGAGTAGGCCATAAGGCCCCTCGAGCCTGCTCCGTCATTCAATAAGATCATGGCTGATCTGATCAAGGACTCAGCTCCACTTCCCCACCCGCTCCCCATAACCCCTTATCCCCTTATCGTTTAAGAAACTGTCTATGTCTGTCTTAAATTTATTCAATGTCCCGGTTTCCACAGCTCTCTGAGGCAGCGAATTCCACAGATTTACAACCCTCTGAGAGAAGAAATTCCTCCTCATCTCAGTTCTAAATGGATGGCCCCTTATTCTAAGATCATGCCCTCTAGTTCGAGTCTCCCTGACCACTTGAAACATCCTCTCTGCATCCACCTTGTCAAGCCCCCTCATAATCTTATACGTTTTTGATAAGATCACCTCTCATTCTGCTGAATTCGAATGAGTAGAAGCCCAACCTACTCAACCTTTCTTCATAAGTCAACCCACTCATCCCCGGAATCAACCGAGTGAACCTTCTCCGAACTGCCTCCACAGCAAATATATCCTTTCGTTAATATGGAAACCAAAACTGCACGCAGTATTCCAGGTGTGGCCTCACCAATACCCTGTATAGCTTTAACAAGACTTTCCTGCTTTTATACTCCATCCCCTTTGCAATAAAGGCCAAGATTCCATTGGCCTTCCTGATCATTTGCTGTACCTGCACACGATCCTTTTGTGTTTCATGCACAAGTACCCCCAGGTCCTGCTGTACTGCAGCACTTTGCAATCTCTCTCCATTTAAATAATAACTTGCTCTTTGACTTTTTCTGTCAAAATGCATGACTTTACATTTCCAACATTCTACTCCATCTGCCAAATTTTTTCCCACTCACTGAGCCTGTCTATGTCCTCCTCACACATTACCCTTCCTCCAATCTTTGTATCATCAGCAAACTTGGCTACATTACACTCAGTCCCCTCGTCCAAGTCGTTAATATAGATTGTAAATAGGGACCCTGGATTCAGGAGTTCACTGTAAAGCCACATACCTCCTGGGTCCAGCAGTCCTTGCCTTGCATTAGCTGGCCAGTTTCACAAGGCCTGCAAAACCCAACCAGCTAAAGTTAAATACAAGATGGAGGTTAAAGCCAAGGCTTCCAGCTTCATTATAATATTTAAACAAATGACCTGCCTGCTAGCAGCGGATTGGTTGGCTGCCCCAACCCACCTCCATTAAAATCCGGTGGGTTAAGGCCGGGATTGTGATTTTTAAAACTTGAACTTACCCTACTTTTAGTTTCAAATTTCCCCCCAATTAATTCTATTAATATTTCTGTTTAAAGCTGACTAAAGGCAGAGTGGTTAGTCAGACTCCCACTGCTTCTTAATGTAAAAGTTCTCAGTTGCAACAATTATACATATAGTAATGATTGGTTGGGAATACATGATAAAAGGAAATATTGTCCTAGGTTAGTTAGACTAGCAAGTGGAAAAAGTCAAGAAACAGATTGCAAGTATCTTGGTGATTATGTTGTTAAACTAATGAAAGCACACTTTTTATTAGCTTTTTTATTATTTTCTCAAGGTGAGCAGAATGCATTGGAAACTGTTTATTTGTATATTGTAAGGTTCGAAAATCCACCTCCGCATTTTCTTTTGGAACACCCTCAGGTCAAGAAAACCAAGATGGGATCGTCCTATACATTTTAAATGAACATTTTTGGCCAAGTAAAATCCTCAGACCAGGCAGGCTGGGAAACGTGTGGGTGGATACAGACATTGTGGAGTCTGGCTCACAAACGAGACAGAGGCACTGGCCAATGGGGGAAAAGTGCACTCTGGCAGGCCAATCAGGGGTCGAGTCGGGCCTGAAGCGGTGAAATCCTCAACCAATGGGGACTACCCGGCCCAGTTCGAAAATATGACTCACCCCCAATCAAATTATGAATGTGGACCATCATCTACCTAATTAATATGGACAGTGGACAATAGTCCTGAGATCACTGCGGTGATGGCCCATCAAAGGGGAGGCCCAAACCGATTGACTCCCAGGACTGTTACAATGGACCAGCAGACTTTGAGGCACCAATGTGCACTGAAACAATACCCCTGTCCTCACACCTACCTGTACCTGTGACATCTTCTGATTAAATATTCAAAGCTATCTCCCCGCCCAAACTTACACAATGGACCACCAACTGAGTTTGGGCGCGAAAAGGCCAGAACTAAATTGGATACAAATATAGGACGTACGGAACCACCGAGGGGGGGAGAAGCAGCTGGAGCAGTAGGAGAAGGAGTCGAGGAGCAGTAGCAGTCACAGACAGACAGAAACCGAGAGAGAACGGAGACGGACTGTTACCGGCTGGGAAACCTACCATTGAACGGGCCCTGGACTCGACTTGTGTGCAGAATATACAACCCAACTACCGAGAGGCCCAACATCGTCTCAAGAAGCCGAGCCGCACACCGAACAACGCTCCGAGGCCAACCAGCTGAAGAACCGGAGACCGAAGTAACTGGGAGAGGCAACATTCACTCCAGCTACCCCGTAAACCAACCATCCTAAGGCTAAAAAAATAACTGTCAAAAGGAATGGTCAGTATTATCCTGGGGTTTCTTTTCCCAACTGTCAGCCTGGGTCAGTCAGGTAAAAAGGGGGGTGGGGGTGGTGTTGGAACTGTCTTGTAAAGATAAAATTGTGTAAGGTTTTCGTTGTGTCCATTTCTTCCCACAGATTTTCATAGTTTATAAGTGTGGGTCAGATATGTGTTTTGATGAAGTTTGACCTTGTTGGAAACTTACCGTGGTTAATAAATTGGACTTACTCGGTTTTTTTTCGTTCCAAGGACCACTTGTCTCTGAGTGTTTTGTTTTCCCTTGTGGAAGCTCATAATCCACCAAAATTGTGAGGTTAGAACCAGATAGGGGTGCTCGGGCGCTTCGAAACCACCAGTTTAATGGTCAGCGAGCCATAAGCTGCTGGACCATCCCCTAGAAGGGACAGAGAGGCCCAATACACCAACAGCCACCAAAGACCCCCGTAACTGGGCAGAGCAAAAACCCCCTACACTCAGGAGATTAAAGAATGCAGAATGCAGGATCAGAGGTGCACACTGGTGGGATGTACTGCAGTATATTGTGGATGTTGCAGGGACTCCATTGCAGAAGGAGTCAGTGTGCTGTACATAAGGGCGAGTTTATTCATGAAAAAACTAGGCCCTGTTACGGCACTTTCTGAATATATTGGGAATGCCAACGAGGTCAAGGATAAAAAGAAAAAGAAGTACCATTGATAACTCTTAAACCATATTATAAAGTGGAGGAATAAAAACAGAACATGCTGGAAATGCACAGTAAATAGATTAGTGGTGATATCAAAAAATATCCTCTCCTGCCACCGTCCCAAATTGTATGTTTTCAGATTCATAATCCAACAGATATTGCTCATATGTCTTTCCTGAATGCTTGATTTTGTGTTAAACTTGCTAGCTTAAATCAAAGTTTCAAAGCCAAATGGAAGTGATGTCCCTGATATTATTACTGATTGTGTCTTGTGACTTCTCAGCCACTGGCATGGTACACTTTGTTCCAAATGTTGAGACTTATATTACTAAGTTTGAAGCATAAGTAGCTGTTAGTATGCAGTTATTCTAATTAGTGCTTAAGTGGCCTCACTCAATATTCAGTCGAACTCACCAGCAGGCAAGTCAATGTTACTGACAGGTGACTCGGTGTCATTGGGATGTGCAACTGGAACAAACAAAACAACATAAACAAGAAACAGAAACATGAGGCAACAGAAAATACACAAAAAATACTCGGCAGTGGATAAAGATTTGTCTTGATGAATGGAAAAATGAATTGTACATACAGCATGACTAAAGACACATAGGGCCCGAAATTCAGCAGGACGTAAGGTCCACCCATTTCTCAGTGGCATTCGGGCGGTACGTCGTTTAAAACCGTCGGATTGCCGCCGAGACTGAAGAGCGCTAGTTTGGTGCCATTTTTTCCGGCGGTATGCAAGCGGTGCGCAGAAGGCGGAATGCAGTATTATAATCAATCAAAGTCGACGATCTAGTCAATGGACAGTGCGGCACTGCACTGCACACGCGCAAATTATTTTTTGCTTTTTATTCCAGATGCTTTTTCCCTTGATTTCGGGGGTCAGGGGTCACCTGCGCATGCGCAGAGAGTTGTCGTCGAGGGAGAGAGAGTAGAAGCAGCAAGGTATTCGAGGGTCAGTTGTTTTCATCAGAGATTCCAGAGTCAAATAATATTAATAACAAATAATAATTATACAATATGAACAATAATACATATTTTATGAATAAAAAATCATATAATATAATAAATATAAATATAATGGAAATTCTGAAAAAGAAGTCTAAGCACTGGAACAGCGAGAAGGGCGGGAGGTTGAGGACACCTGCCTTCGATGAGACGGCGCTGCCTGCCCTGCTGGTGAACATCACGGAGAGATACTCCGACCTACCGAAGGGTGGTCATGGAAAACCCGCCCCAAAGCTGTACAACAAAATATGGGGCGAGATCGGGGAGGCTGTGTCCTCCACAAGTACCACGGTACGCACCGGGGAAAGGTGTGTGTGTGTGGGGGGTGTGTGTGTGCGGGGTGTGTGTGTGGGGTGTGTGTGTGTGGGGTGTGTGTGTGCGTGGGGTGTGTATGTGTGTGTGTGTGTGGGGGGTGTGTGGGGTGTGTGTGTATGTGGGGTGTGTGTGTGTGTGTGGGGTGTGGGGTGTGTGTGTGTGTGTGTGGGGTGTGTGTGTGTGTGTGTGGGGTGTGTGTGTGTGGGGTGTGTGTGTGTGTGGGGTGTGTGTGTGCGTGGGGTGTGTGTGTGCGTGTGTGGGGTGTGTGTGTGTGTGTGTGGGGTGTGTGTGTGTGTGTGGGGTGTGTGTGTGTGGGGGGTGTTTGTGTGGGGTGTGTGTGTGTGTGGGGTGTTTGTGTGGGGTGTGGGGTGTTCTGTGCTGTGGCCCCAGCTGTTTACACTGTACATTAATGATTTAGATGAGGGGATTAAATGTAGTATCTCCAAATTTGCGGATGACACTAAGTTGGGTGGCAGTGTGAGCTGCGAGGAGGATGCTGTGAGGCTGCAGAGCGACTTGGATAGGTTAGGTGAGTGGGCAAATGCATGGCAGATGAAGTATAATGTGGATAAATGTGAGGTTATCCACTTTGGTGGTAAAAACAGAGAGACAGACTATTATCTGAATGGTGACAGATTAGGAAAAGGGGAGGTGCAAAGAGACCTGGGTGTCATGGTACATCAGTCATTGAAGGTTGGCATGCAGGTACAGCAGGCGGTTAAGAAAGCAAATGGCATGTTGGCCTTCATAGCAAGGGGATTTGAGTACAGGGGCAGGGAGGTGTTGCTACAGTTGTACAGGGCATTGGTGAGGCCACACCTGGAGTATTGTGTACAGTTTTGGTCTCCTAACCTGAGGAAGGACATTCTTGCTATTGAGGGAGTGCAGCGAAGGTTCACCAGACTGATTCCCGGGATGGCGGGACTGACCTATCAAGAAAGACTGGATCAACTGGGCTTGTATTCACTGGAGTTCAGAAGAATGAGAGGGGACCTCATAGAAACATATAAAATTCTGACGGGGTTAGACAGGTTAGATGCAGGAAGAATGTTCCCAATGTTGGGGAAGTCCAGAACCAGAGGTCACAGTCTAAGGATAAGGGGTAAGCCATTTAGGACCGAGATGCGGAGGAACTTCTTCACCCAGAGAGTGGTGAACCTGTGGAATTCTCTACCACAGAAAGTTGTTGAGGCCAATTCACTAAATATATTCAAAAAGGAGTTAGATGAGGTCCTTACTACTAGGGGGATCAAGGGGTATGGCGAGAAAGCAGGAATGGGGTACTGAAGTTGAATGTTCAGCCATGAACTCATTGAATGGCGGTGCAGGCTAGAAGGGCCGAATGGCCTACTCCTGCACCTATTTTCTATGTTTCTATGTGTGTGTGTGGGGGGGGGGTGTGTGTGTGGGGGGGGGGGTGTTTGTGGGGGGGGGGGTGTGTGTGGGGGGGGGGTGTGGGGGGGGGGTGTGGGGGGGGGGCGGGTGTGGGGGGTGTGTTTGTGTGAGGGGGGCTGTGTGTGGGGAGGGTGTGTGTGGGGAGGGTGTGTGTGTGTGGGGAGGGTGTGTGTGTGGGGAGGGTGTGTGTGGGGAGGGTGTGTGTGGGGAGGGTGTGTGTGGGGGGGGTGTGTGGGGGGGGGGGGTGTGTGGGGAGGGTGTGTGTGTCGGAGGGTGTGTGTGGGGAGGGTGTGTGTGGGGAGGGTGTGTGTGTGTGCGGTGTGTGTGTGTGGGGTGTGTGTGTGTGTGTGTGGGATGTGTGTGTGTGGGATGTGTGTGTGTGTGGGGTGTGTGGGGTGCATGTGTGTGTGGGGTGTATGTGTGTGTGGGGTGTGTGTGTGTGTGTGTGTGGGGTGTGTGTGTGTGTGTGTGGGGTGTGTGTGTGTGTGTGAGGTGTGTGTGTGTGGGATGGGTGTATGTGTGTGTGTGGGATGTGTGTGTGTGTGGGGGATGTGTGGGGTGTGTGTGTGTGTGTGGGATGTGTGTGTGTGTGGTGTGTGTGTGGGATGTGTGTGTGTGTGTGTGTGTGTGTGTGTGTGTGTGTGTGTGTGGAGTGTGTGTGTGTGGGGTGTGTGCGGTGTGTGTGTGGGGTGTGTGTGGTGTGTGTGTGCTGTGTGGGGTGTGTGTGGTGTGTGGGGTGTGTGTGGGGTGTGTGTGGGGTGTGTGTGGGGTGTGTGTGGGGTGTGTGTGGGGTGTGTGTGGTGTGTGTGTGCGGGGTGTGTGTAGGGTGTGTGTGCGGGGTGTGTGTAGGGTGTGTGTGCGGGGTGTGTGTAGGGTATGTGTAGGGTATGTGTAGGGTGTGTGTAGGGTGTGTGTGGGGTGTGTGTGTAGGGTGTGTGTGTAGGGTGTGTGTAGGGTGTGTGTAGGGTGTGTGTAGGGCGTGTGTAGGGCGTGTGTAGGGCGTGTGTAGGGCGTGTGTAGGGTGTGTGTAGGGTGTGTGTAGGGTGTGTGTAGGGTGTGTGTAGGGTGTGTGTAGGGTGTGTGGGGGATGTGTGGGGTGTGTGTGTGTGTGTGGGGGGGATGTGTGTGTGTGTGTGTGTGTGTGTGGAGTGTGTGTGTGTGGGGTGTGTGCGGTGTGTGTGTGGGGTGTGTGTGCTGTGTGTGCTGTGTGTGGGGTGTGTGTGGGGTGTGTGTGGGGTGTGTGTGGGGTGTGTGTGGGGTGTGTGTGGGGTGTGTGTGGGGTGTGTGTAGGGTGTGTGTAGGGTGTGTGTAGGGTATGTGTAGGGTGTGTGTAGGGTGTGTGTAGGGTGTGTGTGGGGTGTGTGTGGGGTGTGTGTGGGGTGTGTATGGGGTGTGTGTGGGGTGTGTGTGGGGTGTGTGTGTAGGGTGTGTGTGTAGGGTGTGTGTGTAGGGTATGTGTAGGGTGTGTGTAGGGTGTGTGTAGGGTGTGTGTAGGGTGTGTATAGGGTGTGTGGGGAGGGTGTGGGGTGTGTGTGTGTGTATGTGTGTGTGTGTGTGTGTGTGTGTGTCGTGTGTGTGTGTGTGGGATGTGTGTAGGGTGTGTGTGGTGTGTGTGTGGTGTGTGGGGAGGGTGTGTGTGTGTGTGTGGTGTGTGGGGAGGGTGTGTGTGTGGGTGTGTGTGTGTGTGTGGAGAGGGTGTGGGGTATGTGTGTGTGGGATGTGTGTGTGTGGGGTGTGTGTGGGGTGTGTGTGGGGTGTGTGTGGGGTGTGTGTGGGGTGTGTGTGTGGGGTGTGTGGGGTGTGTGTGTGTGTGTGTGGGGAGGGTGTGGGGTATGTGTGTGTGGAGTGTGTGTGTGTGTGTCTGTGGGGAGAGGGTGTGGGGTGTATGTGGGGTGTGTGGGTGTGTGTGTGTGTGGGGGGTGTGTGTGGGGTGTGTGTGTGTGTGTGTGTGTGTGTGTGTGTGTGAGGTGTGTGTGGGGTGTGTGTGGGGTGTGTGTGGGGTGTGTGTGGGGTGTGTGTGGGGTGTGTGTGTGTGTGTGTGTGTGTGGGGGTGTGTGTGTGTGTGTGGGGTGTGTGTGTGTGTGAGGTGTGTGTGGGGTGTGTGTGGTTAGTGTGTGTGGGGGGTGTGTGTGTGTGTGGGGTGTGTGTGTGGGGTGTGTATGTGTGTGGGGTGTGTGTGTGTGTGGGTTGTGTGTGTGTGTGGGGTGTGTGTGTGGGGTGTGTAAGTGTGTGGGTTGTATGTGTGTGTGGGTTGTGTGTGTGAGGTGTGTGTGGGGGATGTGTGGGGTGTGTGTGTACGGTGTGTGTGTGTGGGATGTGTGTGTGTGTGGGATGTGTGTGTGTGTGGGGTGTGTGTGGGATGTGTGTGTGTGTGGGGTGTGTGTGTGTGATGTGTGTGTGTGTGGGGTGTGTGTGTGTGATGTGTGTGTGTGTGGGATGTGTGTGTGTGTGGGGTGTGTGTGGGATGTGTGTGTGTGTGGGGTGTGTGTGTGTGTGTGGGGTGTGTGTGTGTGTGAGGTGTGTGTGTGGGGTGTGTGTGTGTGTGTGGGATGTGTGTGTGTGTGGGATGTGTGTGTGTGTGGGATGTGTGTGTGTGTGGGATGTGTGTGTGTGTGGGATGTGTGTGTGTGTGTGGGATGTGTGTGTGTGTGTGGGGGATGTGTGGGGTGTGTGTGTGAGGTGTGTGTGTGTGGGATGTGTGTGTGTGTGCGGGATGTGTGTGTGTGTGTGGGGTGTGTGTGTGGGGTGTGTGTGTGTGTGGGGTGTGTGTGTGTGTGTGTGTGTGTGTGTGTGTGTGTGTGGTGTGTAGGGTGGGGTGCGTGTGTGGGGTGTGTTTGTGTGTGGGGTGTGTGTGTGGGGTGTGTGTGTGTGGGTTGTGTGTGTGTGTGGGGTGTGTGTGTGGGGTGTGTATGTGTGTGGGTTGTATGTGTGTGTGGGATGTGTGTGTGTGTGGGGTGTGTGTGGGATGTGTGTGTGTGTGGGATGTGTGTGTGTGGGATGTGTGTGTGTGTGTGGGGTGTGTGTGTGTGTGGGATGTGTGTGTGTGTGGGGTGTGTGTGTGGGATGTGTGTGTGTGTGGGATGTGTGTGTGTGTGGGATGTGTGTGTGTGTGGGGTGTGTGTGTGTGTGGGGTGTGTGTGTGTGTGTGTGTGGATGTGTGTGTGTGTGGGATGTGTGTGTGTGTGGGATGTGTGTGTGTGTGGGATGTGTGTGTGTGTGTGGGATGTGTGTGTGTGTGTGTGGGGGATGTGTGGGGTGAGGTGTGTGTGTGTGGGATGTGTGTGTGTGTGCGGGATGTGTGTGTGTGGGGTGTGTGTGTGGGATGTGTGTGTGGGATGTGTGTGTGTGTGGCGTGTGTGTGTGTGTGTGTGTGTGTGGAGTGTGTGTGGTGTGTGCGTGGGGTGTGCGTGGGGTGTGTGTGCGGGGTGTGTGTGTGTGGAGTGTGTGTGGGGTGTGGGATGTGGGGTGTGTGTGGGGCGTGTGTGTGGTGAGTGAGTGTGTGTGTGTGTGTGTGTGTGTGTGTGTGTGTGTGTGTGTGTGTGTGTGTGTGTGTGTGTGTGTGTGTGTCTGTGGGGAGAGGGTGTGGGGTATGTGTGGGATGTGTGTGGGGTGTGGGGTGTGTGTGGGGTGTGGGGTGTGTCTGTGTGTGTGTGGGATGTGTGGTGTGTGTGTGTGTGTGTGTGTGTGTGTGTGTGTGTTTGTGGGGAGGGTGTGGGCTATGTGAGTGTGGGGTGTATGTGTGTGGGGGGTGTGTGGGGGGTGTGTGTGGGGTGTGTGTGGGGTGTGTGTCTGTGGGGAGAGGGTGTGGGGTATGTGTGGGGTGTGTGTGGGGTGTGTGTGGGGTGTGTGTGGGGTGTGTGTGTGTGGAGTGTGGTGTGTGTGTGGTGTGTGTGTGGGGTGTGTGTGGGGTGTGTGTGGGGTGTGTGTGGGGTGTGTGTGGGGTGTGTGTGGGGTGTGTGTGGGGTGTGTGTGGGGTGTGTGTGCGGGGTGTGTGTGTGTGGAGTGTGTGTGGGGTGTGGGATGTGGGGTGTGTGTGGGGCGTGTGTGTGGGGTGTGTGTGTGTGTGTCTGTGGGGAGAGGGTGGGGGGTATGTGTGGGATGTGTGTGGGGTGTGGGGTGTGTGTGGGGTGTGGGGTGTGTCTGTGTGTGTGTGTGTGTGTGTGGGATGTGTGGTGTGTGTGTGTGTGTGTGTGTGTGTGTTTGTGGGGAGGGTGTGGGCTATGTGTGTGTGGGGTGTGTGTGTGTGGGGGGTGTGTGGGGGATGTGTGTGGTGTGTGTGTGTGTGGGGTGTGTGTGTGTGTCTGTGGGGAGAGGGTGTGGGGTATGTGTGGGGTGTGTGTGGGGTGTGGGGTGTGTGTGGGGTGTGTGTGTGTGGAGTGTGGTGTGTGTGTGGAGTGTGGGGTGTGTGTGGGGTGTGTGTGGAGTGTGGTGTGTGTGTGGTGTGTGTGTGTGTGTGTGTGTGTGTGTGGAGTGTGGGGTGTGTGTGGGGTGTGTGTGGGGTGTGTGTGGAGTGTGGTGTGTGTGTGGAGTGTGGTGTGTGTGTGGAGTGTGGGGTGTATGTGGTGTGTGTGTGGAGTGTGGTGTGTGTGTGTTTGTGGGGAGGGTGTGGGCTATGTGTGTGTGGGGTGTGTGTGTGTGGGGGGTGTGTGGGGGGTGTGTCTGGGGTATGTGTGTGTGGGGTGTGTGTGTGTGTGTGTGTGTCTGTGGGGAGAGGGTGTGGGGTGTGTGTGGAGTGTGGGGTGTGTGTGTGCGGAGTGTGGTGTGTGTGTGGAGTGTGGGGTGTGTGTGGGGTGTGTGTGGAGTGTGGTGTGTGTGTGGGGTGTGTGTGTGTGTGGAGTGTGGGGTGTGTGTGGGGTGTGTGTGGGGTGTGTGTGGGGTGTGTGTGGAGTGTGGTGTGTGTGGAGTGTGGTGTGTGTGTGGGGTGTGTGTGTGTGTGTGTGGATTGTGGGGTGTGTGTGTGGAGTGTGTTGTGTGTGTGGAGTGTGGTGTGTGTGGAGTGTGGTGTGTGTGGAGTGTGGTGTGTGTGGAGTGTGGTGTGTGTGTGTGTGTGGATTGTGGGGTGTGTGTGTGTGGAGTGTGGGGTGTGTGTGTGGAGTGTGTTGTGTGTGTGGAGTGTGGGGTGTGTGTGGGGTGTGTGTGGTGTGTGTATGGAGTGTGGTGTGTGTGTGGAGTGTGGGGTGTGTGTGTGGAGTGTGGGGTGTGTGTGGGGTGTGTGTGGTGTGTGTGGGGTGTGTGTGGTGTGTGTGTGGAGTGTGGGGTGTGTGTGGAGTGTGGGGTGTGTGTGTGGGGAGTGTGGTGTGTGTGTGTGGAGTGTGGGGTGTGTGTGGGGTGTGGGGTGTGTGTGGAGTGTGGGGTGTGTGTGGGGTGTGTGTGGAGTGTTGTGTGTGGGGTGTGGTGTGTGTGTGGTGTGTGTGTGGAGTGTGGTGTGTGTGTGGGGTGTGTGTGGTGTGTGTGTGTGGTGTGTGTGGTGTGTGTGTGGAGTGTGGTGTGTGTGTGTGGTGTGTGTGTGGAGTGTGGGGTGTGTGTGGAGTGTGGGGTGTGTGTGTGGAGTGTGGTGTGTGTGTGTGGTGTGTGTGTGGAGTGTGGGGTGTGTGTGGAGTGTGAGGTGTGTGTGTGGAGTGTGGTGTGTGTGTGTGGTGTGTGTGTGGAGTGTGGGGTGTGTGTGTGGAGGGTGTGGGGTATGTGTGTGTATGGAGTGTGGGGTGTGTGGAGGGTGTGGGGTATGTGTGTGTGGAGTGTGGGGTGTGTGTGTGGAGTGTGGGGTGTGTGTGGTGTGTGTGTGGAGTGTGGTGTGTGTGTGGAGTGTGGTGTGTGTGTGTGGAGGGTGTGGGGTATGTGTGTGTGTGGAGTGTGGGGTGTGTGTGGAGGGTGTGGGGTATGTGTGTGTGGAGTGTGGGGTGTGTGTGTGGAGGGTGTGGGGTATGTGTGTGTGTGGAGTGTGGGGTGTGTGTGGAGGGTGTGGGGTATGTGTGTGTGGAGTGTGGGGTGTGTGTGTGGAGTGTGGGGTGTGTGTGGTGTGTGTGTGGAGTGTGGGGTGTGTGTGGAGTGTGGGGTGTGTGTGGAGTGTGGGGTGTGTGTGTGGGGAGGGTGTGGGGTATGTGTGTGTGGAGTGTGGTGTGTGTGTGGAGTGTGGGGTGTGTGTGGCGTGTGGGGTGTGTGTGGAGTGTGGGGTGTGTGTGTGGGGAGGGTGTGGGGTATGTGTGTGTGGAGTGTGGTGTGTGTGTGGTGTGTGTGTGGAGTGTGGGGTGTGTGTGGAGTGTGGGGTGTGTGTGTGTGGGGGTGTGGGGTATGTGTGTGTGGAGTGTGGTGTGTGTGTGGAGTGTGGGGTGTGTGTGGTGTGTGTGTGGAGTGTGGGGTGTGTGTGGAGTGTGGGGTGTGTGTGTGTGGGGGTGTGGGGTATGTGTGTGTGGAGTGTGGTGTGTGTGTGTGGAGGGTGTGGGGTATGTGTGTGTGTGGAGTGTGGGGTGTGTGTGTGGAGGGTGTGGGGTATGTGTGTGTGTGGAGTGTGGGGTGTGTGTGTGGAGTGTGGGGTGTGTGTGTGGAGGGTGTGGGGTATGTGTGTGTGTGGAGTGTGGGGTGTGTGTGTGGAAGGTGTGGGGTATGTGTGTGTGTGGAGTGTGGGGTGTGTGTGTGGAGTGTGGGGTGTGTGTGTGGAGGGTGTGGGGTATGTGTGTGTGTGGAGTGTGGGGTGTGTGTGTGGAAGGTGTGGGGTATGTCTGTGTGTGGAGTGTGGGGTGTGTGTGTGGAGTGTGGGGTGTGTGTGTGGAGTGTGGGGTGTGTGTGTGGAGTGTGGGGTGTGTGTGTGGAGGGTGTGGGGTATGTGTGTGTGTGGAGTGTGGGGTGTGTGTGTGGAGGGTGTGGGGTATGTGTGTGTGGGGAGTGTGTGTGAACCTGTGTATCTATGATGTTAAATGGATTGAAGATTGTTTCTTTCATTTACTTCACTTTCTGTAGAAGACGACATCTGCAACAGCAGCGGATCAGCGGCGTACAGGGGGCGGACCCCCACCATTGACGGAGATTGAGAGCCGTGCCCTGTCACTGGTCGGGGATAGCATCCGTGCCACCACCGGCGTTGGAGCTGACCCAGCCACACAGGACGGTACGTTCAATACAATCCCCGGTCTGTGTTGCGGTCGTGTAATGTCATGTAATGTAAATGTAACTGTAATGTTGGGCTCATGTGATGTACTACAACGTTGGGGGCATGTAACACAATGCATATATGTAATGTCTGTCTGCGGTATGTAATGCAGTACTGCAGCAGTGGTGGACATTTAAGTAAGACTGTGCTAAGTCACTGCACTCATGTAACCCTGAAATCAAATGATTTTTAATGAAAAAAATATTAACTCAAATGCCTCTATCTTAATAATGTACGCAGTACCAATAACAATACCTTTCCCACTGTAAACCACACGGTAAACCGCACTGTAAATCGCACTATAAACCGCACTGTAAACCACACGGTAAACCGCACTGTAAAGTCACTGTAAACCTCAGAAATACTGAGGTGCTGCTTTTGCTGACTGTTCCCGATTTCAAAATGGCGGCACCGAGCACTACCGCCCATTCCCACCCACTTAAGATCGAGTAAAACCACCTTCTCCAGGACAGTCTGCAGCTCCGATGGTATGTCGGCAGTATGTCATGAAACTTGCACTTTTTGGGCAGTGTATGGCGGTTCTATATGGCGGACGGTGTGCACACCGCTCGGTATGTCAATGATAAATCTTCCGCCGAGTGGTATGTCAGTGGTATGTACCTGTTTTTTGACCAAACTTGTATTTCTGGGCGGTAAGCGGGCAGTAGTGGGCGGTATGTGAATGAATTTTGGGCCCATAAAGCTTAACATGAACTCACTGTAGAGGTAGACTTTACCAAATAAGTTAGCAGCATTTGAATTTTTTTTGTCTTGTCCAATTTTCAAATGTGTCTCTCCTCGAGGCTCAGGTTCGAGTATGTTTCCATTAGTGGCGGTTCTTGGCATATTGATCCAACAACCTTTTGCCATATATAATCCTTGGCAATGAGTATCAGCAGCCATCCAATTTGTGCATAAATAACGGTGAGTGCTTAAGGCTTCGCTGTTCTTTTCACTGCAAAATCTCGGCAGTTATATTGTGCCTGATTTTCTGTTGAAAACATAACGTGGCGAGAGAAGTGAAAAAGATGTTTGTGAACCAGGTACCTCATGGTGAGCAGTGTTAGCATTACACTGCAATATACCTGTATTGTAAAGAGCAAAGCACCGAGGCCAATGCCTCTCCACTGGTATCCCCAATCTCTGTTAGTGAGTGATATAGTGAGCTGTATATGGTGATTCGTGTCGAAGGTGCAAAGAATGGTGCAGATTATCCAAACTGTGCGGAGAAAGAGAAAACAACCACTGGTGATAATAAAGAGAGTCAAATCAACAGGAGACTTGGTGAAATAGACCAGTCAATGTCTGAACAGTAAGATCAATTTGACGGTGCACGAAGACAGAATGAGTTTCTGACAAAAAGCTAGCATTGCTGGCGTGGAGACATAGAGACCTTGATAAACAAGTTACCAATGTCATGTGAAGCCAAAGGGACTGTCCACTTCCAAATTTTCCTCCTCAAAGTTTTAAAGCAAGTACCAAACCTCTCAATCTACTTGGTCAATTCAACCCTGCGTTTAGAGAGGGTGGTAATTCCATCTCTGGCTGAAGTGCTGGAGCTACAGATAGAGCTGTGCGTAGGCAACAAAGGGAAGGGTTTGGAGCCGGGATATACCAGAGTTACTTGGGGGAATTGGCACAGCTGGAGTAGGAACACAATCTGAAGGAACTTACTCGAGTTCCAGCAGGGATTTAAATTCTACAGATTTAATTAAATCTCATTGAGTCTGTGAGCATAGCTGACCTAATTGTTTATTATTAGAACGAGAATGTTTTCTGTACTGATTAGTCTGGTTCTGCATAATGTTATTGATCAAGGTTCCTCCATTCAGTTGCTGTTGCCAGGGGAAACATTTGTAAGCTTACCAACTAAATAGGAAAGGCCACATTGTTTTTATGGACTAACATGTTTCATATTTATGAGATACTGGATGCACACTTCTGTTCATGATGCAGGAGAAGGAGTTAACACTCCCAGTCACAAGCCCGAGAGCGAGAGAGAGAGACTGGCTTGAGGGTGAAAGTTAATGTGTTGTCTGGCTATAAAGTTAGTTGAAGAGCTCAGGATGATGATAAGATGAAGATAATTAATTTACAGATATGGAATTTCATTACAATCACGCAAGGGAAATATTAGGAGACATATTTTTACTCCCAGCAGTTAATTTTGATTCTCATAGCAATTATTTGATTGGCGGAGGCAAGATATGACAAGCTGTGCAGTGTTGTTACCAAGTTCAATTCAGCAGCAGACTACTTGTGCTGATGGGGCTGGCAACAATACAGGGCACGGGAAGGATAGAGCACCATGTATTCCAGAATTTAAACTATATATTCTGATGGGAGAGCAAGTTATATTCATTAACGAAAAGAAAATTAAGGGAGAGGTGGCATGTTCCAAGTCTTTAAAATGCTGAGAGGGGTAAATAATATTGCTGCAAACAGGCTATTTAATTTGGAACTAGAAGACATAGACAGAAATTTTAAAAGCTTAAAGCAACTAAGAGATGAGAAGAAACCTTTTCCTCCGTACACTAATGAGTATGTAAAACAGACTGTGCAAAAGCAGTTACGGTGCTGTTAATCAATTCCGTCAAAAAAACTGTTAAAGGATCGAAGTTATATTGATAGCAGAGATGATCAAATAATCCCGTGCCATTTCATCCTTGGAAATGTCATCTGTAGACAAGAACTAACCAAGGTTGAACGATGGAGAAGTAGGCATGAGTACTTATTCTGGAATTCTGTTCAAAATCTTTAAGGATCAGACACCTTTATCGGGAGAGTTAATGAGTGGCAATTTGCGGCCCTTACGGCCGTGTACGAGGAGGGTAGGGGCCCCTTCGGGTCGTCAAGCACTTGCACGCAAAACCTGGAACTTGCGATCTGTCAAGAATCTTCAATGCATCCCCGGGAAAAGGCCATTCACGGACAGAGAGTCGGGCTATTTGCCCAACGAATACCCGTGAAATTCTTACGCCTGGTAAAAGCAGGCATAAGGGCATACCAGCATGGGTGTTTTTTAAAAAAATTATAATTTTTTTCCCCATCATTTATACATTAAAAAATCTATGCAATGAGGTATGTTTAGCCCCTTTAAAACATTTACATTTCTTTTTCAAAAAAATTTCATTTTTCTTTTAGATATTTAATTATATGGCATATTAATTAATTTTAAATATGTAAATTTTTTTGTTTATTTATTTTTGGGGGTATGCCCATTCTTGCTTATGGAATTTCTGTACATACAATAATGAATGGGGAGTCCTGTCCTTTATTGGCTGTGAACTGCCTGTGCCCCTGGAGTACATGGGCCTCTGGGGCATTTGCTCAGAGAGGCCCAGGGTCACAAATCTCCGTACCTCCCAGACCTCAAGATATGCGGGGCATTTCATTTACGGATCAGGCAAATTCAGGGCCATGTAGACAGATAGTACCAATGCCTAGATAGATACACATATAGGACTTGTGAGTCTGTGAAAAGCTGGACTCGATGAGCCAAATAGTTCTTGATCAGCTAAATTTTAATTTAATTAAAGGATATAGAAGTTACTGTCATAAAAAATAAAAGGGCCGAAATTGCCCCCCCCCGACTAAAAAGTGGCAAACCTACTGTTTTTTTTCTCTCCGCCCCAATCCACGGGGTGGAAAGCCGAGGGAAATTCAGCACTTTCATTTTTTTGTCCGGTTGGCGCGGTGTTTGGGGCGACGGGGCAGAAGTGAACGTCGCTCAGAGCACAGCGCCATGCTAATGATGTCAGCGCCGTGCTAATGATGTCAGCGCCGTGCTAATGATGTCAGCGCCGAGCTAATGATGTCAGCGGCGAGCTAATGATGTCAGCGGCGAGCTAATGATGTCAGCGCCGAGCTAATGATGTCAGCGCCGTGCTAATGATGTCAGCGCCGAGCTAATGATGTCAGTGCCGAGCTAATGATGTCAGCGGCGAGCTAATGATGTCAGTGCCGAGCTAATGATGTCAGCGCCGAGCTAATGATGTCAGCGGCGAGCTAATGATGTCAGTGCCGAGCTAATGATGTCAGCGCCGTGCTAATGATGTCAGTGCCGAGCTAATGATGTCAGCGCCGTGCTAATGATGTCAGCGCCGAGCTAATGATGTCAGCGGCGAGCTAATGATGTCAGTGCCGAGCTAATGATGTCAGCGCCGTGCTAATGATGTCAGCGCCGCGCTAATGATGTCAGTGGCGAGCTAATGATGTCAGCGCCGTGCTAATGATGTCAGCGCTTCGCTGATGACATCCCTCCCCTTCAGTTAAAGGGGAGGGCCACTGTGAACTCTGCAGTTAGTTTAGTTTAGCCCACTGGGCCACTAAGGAGGGTCTCGGCCAGGCCAGTGGCCCGATACCCAAGAGGGGATGCCTTGCTGCCTGTTGGAGGCCCAGCCCAATCTGTGGGCGCCATTGTGGGGCCGACTTCGGAGTCAGCCGACAATTAAAATAAAATGGCGGCCGCGGCAGAGCACTCTCCCCTTTAAGGGCAGCCGCGCCGCCCAGCTGCACACAGCTTCCCGCCGGGAAGCACCGAGTGGCGGCCGTACCGCTCTCGTGGGGCAATCTCCCCCGCGGGGCAGAAAGGGGTCGCTGCCAGTTGGTGAGGAGTTGGCGCGTGCCCGACAGGGTGGCAACACAGGCGGTGCGGTGACGATCACCGGTGGAAAGCAAATGGAGGGCAATTTTATAAATGTCGGTGCCTCCGTGTCGACTCGGCGGTGAGTCCTTACCGAACCCCGGTTACGGCTCTCAAAGAAAGGGGCAATTTCGGCCTCAACAACTGTTGCAATCTTTAGTCACTGGCAGTGGGGTGCCTCGAGTGAAGGTAACTATAGATCAGTAATGATTTCCTTTGTAGAGCAAAGCTTGTGCAAGCACTGTTCCTCTGACAAATACAGGGGCAGGTATATGTGATTCTGTCTGTATATACCAGGGTGGGGTGATTGGCAGCTGACTCCTGACCAACTTAGTATTCCTCTGTTGTATCCCCTCCTCTTCTAAAAACCAAAGATACAGGGGAGTTCTCAGTGCAAACCCACTGTGCCTTGTCTGGAGAAATGGTGGGGGCTGGGCAGTAGGGGGAGGGGTACATGGTCGTCCATGGCACAAAGATGGGAAAGTAATTGACAGTAGCAAAAATGATTAAAAAGCACAAAAATAAAGTCAGAAGTAGGTTTCTGCAAGTCACAGCGTTACAGCAACGGAGCTCGCTAAACTTGCCTTTTCTATACCAACGAGCAACCCAGCGTCATGTCGGCACGCAGAACATGATCTGCAAGCGAGGTGGAAATGGCAGAAAATGTGACACATCAAGATGTCATCACCATCCCTTTTGTATGTACCCGTCCAAAACTCCAACTGGAAAAATCTAGAATGAAGCCTTGGAAACTCATGCTGAAATGAAGGCACATTATTGTACAACTCCACTTAGTCTACTCCTACTAATCATAGACTGCTGTGGCTGAAAGTGGGGGGTGTAAAAGGATCAGACAAGGTACGGAGTTTTTCCCCCAAGGTGTGAGAAGGTTTGTTGAATCTGGAAAGAGAAAGCTCTATTGAGTACTTCGTTCAAATTCAAAGATTAATGAAATCAAATTTATTTGTGCCAGTTATTTATTTAGTGTATCTTTTGTAATAATTATCAGTCCCAGAGTGAAGACAGGATGAATAACTATGTGCAGTGGCAACGGCCTTTTAAATGGACAGCTGTTTTTCTAAGAATGTTAAAATTGGTTTTAAGATGCCGAACAAATAGGCCGGAATTTTCCCCTAAAAAGAGCTTGGGGGCAGTTAAAGATTTAAAAGTGGGATTCCCGACCCGACTCTGGCTCTCACCCATCCACTTCCGGTTTTGATGGGGGCAGGACAGGGGGCAGCTGACCAACCTGCTCCCAGGGGCGTTACCTCAATTTAAATATTGTAATGAGGCAGGAAGCCTTTTTTCCCTCAATTTTGTGATTAACTGCAAATGGGCAGGTTTCACACGATTTGTGAGGCAGGGATTGTTGCATGCAGGAGGTAAATGGCTTTATACCGACCTTCTTAATCCAGGGTCCCGACCTAACCCACCCCTCGCGATCGGCGACCCCCCCACCCCCCACAAGGCCTCAGATCACCTCCCGCTGGCCTGCCGCCGCCTTGCAATAAAGATGAGACTATCCACTATCCTCTGGTGGTCAGCACCGATCCTCTCTTCCTTCCCTACTGCCCCCCGCCCCCCTCCCCCCCACCCCACCCCGGCTGATGAGTCCTCCACCCGCAATCCCTGGCTGACCAAACCCCTCCCCCACGCCCCCGCCGTGAATGCCGACCCCACCGATGCTCTCTCGCCCCCTCCCGATTGACGATTCTCCTCCTGCGATCCCTCCCCCCTGACTGCCCCCTCACATCTGAGGCCTACCCGCCTGCAGCCAGCCAGCCTCTCAAGCTGGCTGGCTGCGGGCGGAAACCCGAGGCCTTGCATTCAAATCAGGTTCTGCAGTTAAAGTTGACAGGGCCTGTGGGGGAAACCCAGCCTCTGGGCTTTCCCGCCCGCCTTGGAGGACTTCCAACCTACTCACCTGAGGAAAATTCCGGCTATAAATCAAATCAAATCATAGGCAGTCGCTTGGAATCGAGGAAGACTTGTTTCCATTCTGAAAGTGAGTCCTTAGGTGGCTGAACAGTCCAATACGAGAACCGCAGTCCCTGTCACAGGTGGGACAGATAGTCGTTGAGGGTGAGGGAGGGTGGGACAGGTTTGCCGCACGCTCCTTCCGCTGCCTGCGCTTGATTTCTGCATGCTCTCGGCGATGAGACTCGAGGTGCTCGGCGCCCTCCCAGATGCATCACCCCCATTTCGCGTCATCTTCGGCCAGGGACTTCCAGGTGTCGGTGGGGATGTTGCACTTTATCAGGGAGTCTTTGAGGGTGCCCTAGTAACGTTTCCGCTGCCCACCTTTGGCTCATTTGCAGTGAAGGAGTTCCGAGTAGAGCGCTGGCTTTGGGAGTCTCGTATCTGGCAGGCAGCAAGTGTGGCCTGCCCAGCGGAGCTGTGGTCAGTGTGGTCAGTGCTTCAATGCTGGGGATGTTGGCCTGGTCTAGGACTCTAATGTTGGTGCGTCTGTCCTCCCAGGGGATTTGTACGATCTTGCGGAGACATTGTTGGTGGTATTTCTCCAGCGATTTGAGGTGTCTACTGTACATGGTCCATGTCTCTGAGCCATACAGGAGGGCGGGTATCACTACAGCCCTGTAGACCATGAGCTTGGTGGTAGATTTGAGGGCCTGGTCTTCGAACACTCTTTTCCTCAGGCAGCCGAAGGTTGCACTGGCCTTACTTATATCTACATGCAGACAAGAAGTGGGGAAAAAAGACTCGGGAAGAATCAGGGCAGATATTCCCATCTCTGGAGCAGAGACCAAGTATGGAGGAACTAAGAATGTCTCATACTGATATCAGATGAAGTTTATTCCACTCTGTCTCACTTGCAAGGCTGGACATGTTGCATTTGATAGTTACAGAAAGATACTCTGGTTGATGTGCCTCAGTGCAAGTGTGAAACATTCTTGGGCAAAGTCGGCCACACTGCTTTACGACTGGGAAGACTCTTGTATTCTGGATGGGCGGAGCGGGGAATGAGCCAAGTGGAAGCAGGCATGCAGCAGAAAGCTATATTGTAAAGATTGGTTACTTTCAGGTGGGCCAATCGTAAAAAATGATCTGGTTCTCTCGAATTGAGGGAATCCATTGGATCGGGCTTTCCAGAATTGGTGAATACCATTGCACTTTAAGGGCGAATAGAATAAAAGATCCATGGATTGAAAATCTTCCATCTCCTATTTGATTTTTTTCAAATCTCTGGAGCTGTGCAACTTGATGAATATGTTATATGAAAGGAAATCCTCACCCCAGAACAGTCAAGATACCAAGCTCTACCCTGGGGAAAAAGCACCCACCACTGGCCTGGGAGTTTTTCTTTTTGACAGAATAAAGTTATATTCTGGAGCTGTCACTTGGTGAAACAAAGTCCTGCTGCTTGATAATCTCAAGTATTGCTGCTGTATAGACTGCAGCTGCAGAAGTCATGAGGACATAGCTCTCTAATGGAAACTTCAAAACATACAATTTTACCAGATTAATTAAAAAGACTTGTGTCCTAGAGTCATAGCTAGGAGAAGACAGCCCCATTTGAGCATTTGCTTAAGGAATCAGCTGCACAAGAATTGGATAATATATACATCAACCAGGCAAAAATCTGCACTCAGCTCTCCTAACATTGAAGAGCTTGGCAGTAGAAACTGAATAAAAACAATGTGGGAATAAGGAAAACGGCCCAAACACTGGGGGAAATCAACCCCACTGGGGGAGTAATTGTGCAGCTTATGGAATTTTACACAGGGATCGCTGGAAGAATAGGATGGTTCCTGGGACATATCAGCAAAAAAAAAAGCATGTGATTCCCTGGAGCCAACCAGGATTGGACAAGTTCTTCAGTGTGTGAGGGTTGTCTGAATGACAAATAACGAAACTTCTCCAGTACAAGATATTGTGCAGTGTATGCTGAATAGTGGGCTGCAAAGTAAATTGAAGAGTGCATACTAGGATAAACTCTAGCACTGTAACAACAGTGAAATAACACTTACACATGTCCTTGTATCTCAAAGGTCTGGAGGGACTGCCTGGAAATAATTGCAGAAATAGTGGGATTTCCAGTCGCAGGTGATTTTAGGGATAATTTCTACCTACTTAAGGCAACAGTTCCTGTGGGCCGAAAATAAATAGCTCCCATCAATTGAATACATTCCAATACCGGCATAATAAACAGAGTTCCAGAATGACTTAACTGGGGAGCAAATGTTGTTCTGATCGTTGGGCAGGGTGAAGAAATATGATAGGATTTAGGTGCCAATTGATCTAACAAATGATAGATCAATTGGCACCTAAATCCTAACAAATGGGCCAGATGAGAAGAAAATAATATAATCAAGAGGAGCTTCTGCAGCTCCAGGAGACATCTGAAACTGATAGCATAACCTGAGAGCTCATAGAATGCACAAGTGATATATTAATGTTGTTCAGCTGTATTTTACTAAGTTGACACCAATTATTCATTGGCTGCTAACTTTCTCAGGGAGAAGTATCTTCAGTAAGAACACAAGCTGAAAGTTTGCCTTCAGAGCAACTGGCCAGTGTGGCAGTGAGTGGGAGTGTGCCGATCCCACTGTGGGTTGCCGCAGTCTCTCACTTCCAGCTCCGAGTATAGCTTGCTGTTCAGTATTTCAGTGCTAATGTTTCAATGATTGAAGCAACTACTGACATCTCCCCCTTGTGTCCTGTTTGTGGCTGTTCACTTCTCCACAGCCACCTCCACATCCTTGTACCTTATTTTAAGATGTGACCTCTATGTGTTGTTATTTATTTCTGTCCGCTTACTGAAAGAATGAATACTTACAGGGTTTAACAATCAGACTGATGGGCTCCTTCTGTGCAATAGTTCTTGTTTTGGAAAAATGTGCAAAACAAAGGTAGTCATCTCGGCTATCTGTTGCCTGGACATTTGAAAAGTAAAGATCTCCATTAAGTCCCTGGGAAGCTCTGCTGTTCTGCTGTATGCGTTGTATCTCTGGAAAATAAAGAACGTTTATCAAATCGTAATTTTTACTGTAAATGGTGATTTGCTCACCTTT
Source organism: Pristiophorus japonicus (assembly GCF_044704955.1). Lineage (NCBI taxonomy): Eukaryota > Metazoa > Chordata > Chondrichthyes > Pristiophoridae > Pristiophorus > Pristiophorus japonicus. The sequence continues at coordinate 4,572,063 of NC_091988.1, read as the reverse complement.
ATCATTTCCTTTTCACAATTTATAATATGAATTTTGCTTTTTTCCATCCCAGTCATTGATTGTACAAATAATGTTATCAATGAATGACAACTAAAAATTAATTAATAGTAACTCATATTTTTATGACTATGATTACCTCTAACTTTCTAAAAGATAATTATTCTCATCGACCTGAGAACATGTTATTTATTCTAGGGCCTGGTTATGCAGTTAAAAGAAAGTTAAGAAAGGCAGCAACATGAATAGGCCATTTGGTCAATTAACCTCATCCTTCTGTTACGCTAACTCTCCCATCATAACATTTAACAATGATTCTGTCCCCACTGCTTATAGTTAGCGCATTGGTGTGAACGCCATTTTCCTGCTATACACGCTGGACGTTAGGACCAAAAAGGTAAATACCCAACGTATTTTTTTGAAACAGGAAGCCGCACTGAGCAACTGCCTCTCCTAATTGTTAGCAGCTGCTTCCAGAATCTCATGACCGAGGTAACCGCAATTTAACAAAGTGCGAATTGAAACTGCCTTTTAAATCGCTAAGTACAATACAAGGGATTTAAAGGTGTCACCAGTTCATTGAAACTGCTTGAGGACCTAACTTTGGCTGAAATCAGCAGAGACTTTTAAATGGGTACGTGCAGGGTAAGTATTTACTGAACTGCCTGAAATAGTTGACGCACTCGATATGTTATTGGCAATATTTGCCTGATTTAGGCAGCTGCCCATGCTTAGCCTGGACGGTGTAAGTGGCGAGGTCTGTCTAACAGATTCTTCTAAATATTTATTATTCTCTCATTTTAAATTTAAATGTCTTCATGATCAAATCACTAAAGTAGTGAGGCAGGTTAATAAAAAAGCAAACCAAGCACGAGGGTTTATTTCTAGAGGGATGGAATTGAAAAGTAGGGAAGTTATGCGAAACCTGTATCGAAACTTGGTTAGACCACACTTGGAGTAATGTGTACCGTTCTGGTTGCCATATTATAAAAAGGATATAGAAGCACTGGAAAGCATGCAAAAAAGATTTACAAGGAAGATACCAGTAGACACGATGGGCCGAAATGGCCTCCTTCTGCGCTGTAAATTTCTATGTTTCTATGTTTCTAATAGAAGGTTAGACCTGTCAAGAAAAGATGAACAGGCTGGGTCTGTTTTCTCTTGAAAAAAGGCTGACGAGTGACTTTAAAATTATGAAAGGTTTTGACAGAGTAGATGCAGAGAGAATGTTTCCACTTGTGGGGAAGAGCATAGAAACATAGAAATTAGGTGCAGGTGTAGGCCATTCGGCCCTTCGAGCCTGCACCACCATTCAATAAGATCATGGCTGATCATTCCCTCAGTACCCCTTTCCTGCTTTCTCTCCATACCCCTTGATCCCTTTAGCCGTAAGGGCCATATCTAACTCTCTCTTGAATATATCCAATGAACTGGCATCAACAACTCTCTGCGGTAGGGAATTCCACAGGTTAACAACTCATCTCAGTCCTAAATGGCCTACCCCTTATCCTAAGACTGTGTCCCCTGGTTCTGGACTTCCCCATCATCGGGAACATTTTTCCGCATCTAACCTGTCCAGTCCCATCAGAATTTTATAAGTTTCTATGAGATCCCCTCTCATCCTTCTAAATTCCAGTGTATAAAGGCCCAGTTGATCCAGTCTCTCCTCATATGTCAGTCCAGCCATCCCGGGAATCAGTCTGGTGAACCTTTGCTGCATTCCCTCAATAGCAAGAACGTCCTTCCTCAGATTAGGAGACCAAAACTGAACACAATATTCCAGGTGAGGCCTCACCAAGGCCCTGTACAACTGCAGTAAGACCTCCCTGCTCCTATACTCAAATCCCCTAACTATGAAGGCCAACATACCATTTGCCTTCTTCACTGCCTGCTGTACCTGCATGCCAACTTTCAATGACTGATGAACCATGACACCCAGGTCTCTTTGCACCTCCCCCTTTCCTAATCTGCCGCCATTCAGATAATATTCTGCCTTCGTGTTTTTGGCCCCAAAGTGGATAACCTCACATTTATCCACATTATACTGAATTTGCCATGCATTTCCCCACTCACCTAACCTGTCCAAGTCATCCTGCAGCCTTTTATCTCACACCGCCACCCAGTTTAGTGTCATCTGCAAACTTGGAAATATTACACTCAATTCCTTCATCTAAATCATGAATGTATATTGTAAAGAGCTGGGGTCCCAGCACTGAGCCCTGCAGCACTCCACTAGTCACTGCCTGTCATTCTGAAAAGGACCCGTTTATCCCGGCTCTCTGCTTCCTGTCTGCCAACCAGTTCTCTATCCATGTCAGTACATTACCCCCAATACCATGTGCTATGATTTTGCACACCAATCTCTTGTGTGGGACCTTGTCAAAAGCCTTTTGAAAGTCCAAATACACCACATCCACTGGTTCTCCCTTGTCCACTCTACTAGTTACATCCTCACAAAATTTCAGAAGATTTGTCAAGCATGATTTCCCTTTCATAAATCCATGCTGATTTGGACCGATCCTGTCACTGCTTTCCAAATGCGCTGCTATTTCATCTTTAATAATTGATTCCAACATTTTCCCCACTACTGATGTCAGGCTAACCGGTCAAAAATTACCCATTTTCTCGCTCACTCTTTTTTTAAATAGTGGTGTTACATTAGCTACCCTCCAGTCCATAAGAACTGATCCAGAGTCGATAGACTGTTGGAAAATTATCACCAATGCATCCACTATTTCTATGGCCACTTCCTTAAGTACTCTGGGATGCAGACTATCAGGCCCCGGGGATTTATCGGCCTTCAATCCCATCAATTTCCCTAACACAATTTTCTGACTAATAATGATATCCTTCAGTTCCTCCTTCTCACTAGACCCTCGGTCCCCTAGTATTTCTGGAAGTTTCTTTGTGTCCTCCTTCGTGAAAACAGAACCAAAGTATTTGTTTAACTGGTTCGCCATTTCTTTGTTCCCCATTATAAATTCACCTGAATCTGACTGCAAGGGGCCTACATTTGTTTTCACTAATCTTTTTCTCTTCACATATCTATAGAAGCTTTTACAGTCAGTTTTTATGTTCCCAGCAAGCTTCCTCTCATACTCTATTTTCCCCCTCCTAATTAAACCCTTTGTCCTCCTCTGCTGAATTCAAAATTTCTCCCAGTCCTCAGGTTTGCTGCTTTTTCTGGCCAATTTATATGCCTCTTCCTTGGATTTAACACTTTCCCTAATTTCCCTTGTTAGCCACGGTTGAGCCACCTTCCCGTTTTATATTTACTCCAGACAGGCCTTCAATATCAGACAGTCACCAAGAAATTAAATAGGGAATTCAGTAGAAACTTCTTTACCCAGAGAATGGTGAGAATGTGGAACTCGCTACCACAGGGAGTGGTTGAAACGAATATAGATGCTTTTTAGGGAATGCTAGATAAACATTTGAGAGAGAAGGGAATAGAGGGTTACGCTGATAAGATGAGGAAAGACTGGAGGAGGCTCGAGTAGAGCATAACGCTGGAATGGGCTGGTTGAGCCGAATGGCCTATTTCTGTGCTTTATTTCCCAAGTAATCCTATATAATGATTTACTTTGAAGAAATAATCTGGGTTTACCCTATCTCTCCTCTGTAATATTTCACATGGTCCAAAAGAGTACATCAAGTCACCAATGTAATTTTAAAATGACACCTTTTACAGCAGAAGGATTGTAAAATAAAAAATGATTGCACTATCTGACCTTTCCTTTTACGTATTACTATTTTGTAGGACATTTGTGAAAAGTTCACAATAGGAAAAAGCCATTTAGGCCAAGAATGAAAAAAGGTCATTACCATATGGCTTGCAGATAGAATTTAACAATTTAGTTGAACAACTGGTTAGAATCTGCTATCATAAATATATAACAGACAGTACTTACTGCTGCTCATCCAATAAATATTTAATGGAGTTGGTCCACTGGGAGGATTACATGGTAACACCACAGACATCCCTTCCTCGACCTCAATAGATTGTTTACTCTCTTTTGGAAATCTAGGGATAGCTGGAATAACAAAAGCATAAGTCATAATATATAACGTTCAGTTGTAATGAAAAATTGACAATTCCAAATAACAAATAAGGGAATGAGAGCAGAAGCCAGATTGAACATACTCAGCAGGAGAACACACATAAAACCTGAACAACAACATCAACAGCCAAATGGAAATCAATAGCTAACTGTTCAAGTTATAAATTCACTCTTGTACCCCACAAAGTTATAGCTAACTGCTGCCAAATACATGGCTGGTTCACGCACAGTATGATGCCAGAAAGAATTGTTGAACAATTTCTTATTCACTGTAATTATTATGCAGCATTCCTTAAATACAAAACATGAAAAACTGCAGAACATATTGCGCAATTATCCATTTTTAAATGATCAACGCATTAAATATAGGCAATTTACTGTCGTAAAAACTGCATCATACTTTAGAAAAACATGATTTTCACTGTTTTCGCTTTCAGATGAATTTGCAGAATAAATTAGTAATTAAGCTGTGAGTTGCAAATTGACTACTTCATTATACACTTTTTTTTAGAAATCCTGTTCCATCTTCAAAAAATACAAATATGGACAAAGAATGCATGTTTTGAGGTATACCTAATGCATGTTTTGAGGTATACCTAATGCATGTTTTGGGGTATACCGAATGCATGTTTTGGGGTATACCGAATGCATGTTTTGGGGTCCCTAATGCATGTTTTGGGGTATACCGAATGCATGTTTTGGGGTATACCGAATGCATGTTTTGCATTCACAGAGTAAAAATGGATGCTGAGCCAAAGAAGATACTAGGAGGGGTATATTTGAATCAAACTGTCACACAACAACAACAAATTGCATTTAAATAGTGCTTTTAAGGTAGTAAAATGTACCAAGGTGCTTCACAGGAGCGTTATCAAACAAAATTTTACACCGAGCCACATAAGGAGACATTTGGACAGGTGACCAAACGCTTGGTCAAAGAGGTATGTTTTAAGGAGCACCTTAAAGGAGGAGAGAGAGAAGAGAGCTGGAGGGCTTTAGCAAAGGCATACAGAGCTGAGGGCCTCGGTAGCTGAATGCCCAGAGGTCAGTGGTGGAACAATTAAAATCGGAGATGCGCAAGAGGCCAAAATTGGAGGAGCGCAGAGATCTCGAGGGGTTGCAGGGCTGGAGAAGGTTACAGAGATAGGGAGGGGCGAAGCCAAGGAGAGATTTGAAAATAAGGATGAGAATTTTAAAATTGAGGCATATCTGCACAGGGGCGATGGGTGAGCGGGACTTGGTGCAAGTTAGGATACAGGCAGCACTTAACATCGAGTTCAACAATTTCAGAGCATAACCTCTGGCCATCTTTGGCTCCCTTTCACCCTCGCACCCCGCCCCTTCTCCCCCCGCCCCCTCTCCCCCCCACCCTCCATTTTATGTTTTTTTTTCTTTTTTTCTCTTTGTCTATTATAGCAGCTGGTCATTATTCCACCATTTACACCCTATCCAGGTTAACCTTTTTCTAACTTCTGGCATTACCATTTCAATTCGGCCCATCATCCCTTTCATCTCTCCAGTCTCTCCTGCCTTCCACCCTATCACAGACCTTCCCTTTTGTTCTTTCGTCCCCTCCCTCTTTCAGTGCATGTTAAGAATCCATTTTTTCCGAACACTCTCCAGTCTGACGAAGGGTCATCGACCCGAAACGTTAACTCTGTTTCTCTCTCCACAGATGCTGCCTGACCCGCTGAGATTTCCAGCATTGTCTGTTTTTATTTTAGATTAACTGGTCATTCCACTGACTGCTGGTGGTAGGGCTATGCTGTTCCCTGATTTGCCACCATGTTTTTTTACACAGTTCAAAAATAACTCATTGGCTATGAAGTGTTTTGAGATGCCTTGAGGATGTGAAAATCACAATAGTTTCTTCTTTCCAATTAATTTTTAAAAGTTATGTTCCAGCTGCTACCTTAAATGATACAAAAACATCTGACATGGTCTTAGCATCATCAGAGTTCGAGACTCCCACTGTCTCAACTACACCTGTACATTTCAGTTTCCCCTGGGATACAGCTCAACCAGGGTGGGCAGTACTCCAGGGGTTTTCCCAGTGTTCTTTCCCTGGGAGAGTATCAAAACAGCATACACATAAAGTGGAAAAAATCAGGCAGCAATCAGGAGCAGTAATCCTGAGTGATTGTCCTTTCTCTAGCTCAGGGCTGCTGAGGTAATTTGTAGCATTGCATCGACCCTGTACTATCAACCTGAGAAGAGCAACGATCAGGAATAAAACCTCCTACAGCTCAGTTACATATTTCTGTCATCCCGAGACTTGCCTGCTGGAACTATATTCAATCCAGCCTGCCATTGTAAATGCAAGAATATCTCCTGCACTATTACAGGTGGTCCAATAACAGTGTGGTGATATGGTAGCCTCGTGACTCTGGTACTGGGCTCGCAACCAAGAAATCTCAAGGAATTGAGTGTAATATCTCCAAGTTTGCCGATGACACTAAGCTGGGTGGCAGTGTGAGCTGTGAGGAGGACGCTAAGAGGCTGCAGGGTGACTTGGACAGGTTAGGTGAGTGGGCAAATGCATGGCAGATGCAGTATAATGTGGATAAATGTGAGGTTATCCACTTTGGTGGCAAAAACAGGAAGGCAGAATATTAGCTGAATGGTGACAGATCGGGAAAAGGAGAGGTGCAACAAGACCCGAGTGTCATGGTACATCAGTCATTGAAAGTTGGTATATAGGTACAGCAGGCGATGAAGAAGGCAAATGGCATGTTGGCCTTCATAGCGAGAGGATTTGATTATAGAAGCAGGGAGGTCTTACTGCAGTTGTACAGGGCCTTGGTGAGACCACACCTTGAATATTGTGTACAGTTTTGGTCTCCTAATCTGAGGAAGGACATTCTTGCTATTGAGGGAGTGCAGAGAAGGTTCACCAGACTGATTCCCGGGATGGCAGGACTGACATATGAAGAAAGACTTGATCGACTAGGCTTATATTCACTGGAATTTAGAAGAATGAGAGGGGATCTCAAAGAAACATATAAAATTCTGACGGGATTGGACAGGTTAGATGCAGGAAGAATGTTCCCGATGTTAGAGAAGTCCAGAATCAGGGGTCACAGTCTAAAGATAAGGGGTGAGCCATTTAGGACCGAGATGAGGAGAAACTTCTTTACTCAGAAAATTGTGAACCTGTGGAATTCTCTACCACAGAAAGCTGTTCAGGCCAGTTCATTAGATATATTCAAAAGGGAGTTAGATGTGGCCCTTACGGCTAAAGGGATCAAGGAGTATGGAGAGAAAGCAGGAATGGGGTACTGAGGTGAATGATCAGTCATGATCTTATTGAATGGTGGTGCAGGCTCGAAGGGCCGAATGGCCTACTCCTGCACCTATTTTCGAAGTTTCTATGTTAGATCCCCAAATGTCAAGTTGTGAAATCGGTCACTATAGTAGCACCAGAAAAAAATAACAGTAAAAGCTTTCAGATTGTTGGAAAAACCAAACAGGTTCGCTAATGCCCTTCGAGTAAGGGAGCCTGCCACTCCGACCTGGTTCACCCTACTTATGACTACGGTTCCACACTAAATGGGTGATTCTTAATGTTCTCTGAAGTGGCCTTCAAAGTTCAATAATAGCGGTGGCATCAACTGAGGCGGATAAACACAGCGGGAGCGGAGGAGAGCGCAGACCTGAGCGAGGTCAGCACCCGAGGAAGCAAATTCGGAGAGTTCAAAAACAACAAGAAACAAGGAGTGATGTCACAGGACATCAGGTAGGTGATTGGTTGGTGGGTATTAACGTTTTCTCCCTCTACGCTAGGCTGTGGTTTAAAGTAAGAGCTGGGAAGCTATAACACACTTTCTTAAATTAATAACTTAAATAGTTAAACTAATTAATATAACTATTAATAATCATTGAATAAAGACTTTAAATAATTAAATAAATAAAATAAGGCTAGACTAAGATATGGGTGAGCAGGTTGTGTGTCTGGACGGCAGTATGTGGGTGTTTGTAGACAGCGAGTCTATCCTGAGCAGACACCATCTGCAGGAGATGTCTCCATCTTGAATCTCTCCGGCTCGGAGTCATTGAGCTGGAATGCGAGTTGGAGACACTTCGACACAGAAGGGAGAGTTTGGGCAGTTTGCTCCAGACTTCAGTCACACCTCGTAGAGAGGTGCAGGATCAGAACAGGGCTGGTGTGACCGATAGTGTGCAGAGTAAGGGGAACCCGGGTAAGAAAGGGAATGAGGATCCACAGACACTTATCCAATCCAACAGGTACATTGTACGTGCTCCCTGTGAGGATAATGATAAAGACTGTCGGACGGACAGCCTGAATACAGACCATGGCACATTGGACCCTGAGGTTGTCCTAAGGGAGGAGGAGGAGGATAGGAAGCATAATGTGTTAGTTGCTGGGGGTTCTATAATTCGGGGGACAGATAGCATCCTTTGTTAGCAATGGTATGTTGCCCACCAGGTGCCAGGGTGAGGGACATCTTGAACCGGCTTGAAAGGATTTTTGAGAGGGAGGGGGAGGAGCCAGTCGTTGTGGTCCATGTTGGGACCAACAAGTTGGGAAGAGTAGGCAAGAGGTCCTGTTTGGGGAGTGCCAGGAACTAGGTGCTAAATTAAAGAACAGGACATCAAGGGTTATAATCCCTGGAGTATTACCTGGGCCAGGTGCAACTTGGTGCAGGGATAAGGTGGTTAGGGAACACGTGCCCCAAGGGATGGTGTGGGAAAGAGGGGTCCCATTTCATGAGGCACAGGTACCAGTATTGGGACAGGAAGGATCTGTACCGTTGGGACGGGCTCCATCTGAACCCGTCTGGGACCAGGGTCCTCGCGGAAAGGATAAATAGGGCGGTCACGAGAACTTTAAACTAGTTAACAGGCAGGGGAGGGCTCAGGGGGAAATTATATGCGACATAATCACCAGTACTGAGACATGGCTGCAAGACTGTCAGGACTGGGAACTAAATATACCCGGTTATAAGGTATACCGGAAAGATAGGGAAAATGGCAGAGGGGGATGAAGAGAATTAGTGATTAAGGATGAAATCACTTCAATGATAAGAGAGAATTATAAAAAGAGATAAGCAGGCAATGGAGACTTATGGGAAGAATTAAGAAATAAGAAAGGATTTAAGACTGTAGTTGGGAGTTGTGTATAGACCTCCTGGTAGCAGCTCTGAAGTGTTAGATTGTATAAATGCAGAGATTAGGCAAGTGTGTAGCAAAGGCAGAATGGTTTTGATGGGGGATTTTAACTTTCATAGTGGGAAAAGCAGACTAGCACCTGTCAGAAAAGTAGTGAATTTCTTCAGTGTGTCCGGGATAGTTTTCTGCAACAATGTCCTGGAGGCAACAAGGGGGGACAGCCATATTAGATTTAGTAATGAGTAATGAGACAGATTTAGTTAACAGCCTAACTGTGCGTGAACATTTATCCAATAGCGATCATAACATGATCAAATTCAGCTAGTATTTGAAAGGGAGAAATGCGAAACAGCGACTACGGTTCTAGATTTGGGTAAGACCGACTTCAACAGAATGAGGCAGAGACTGTCCACATAAACTGGGCAAATCTGTTAATGGGTAAAATGACAGATGATCAGTGGGAGATGTTTAAAAATTAATGTAATGTGATACAGAACCAGGCTACTTTCTAAATGGTGAAAAGCTAAGAATAGTGGAGGTCCAAAGAGACCTGGGGACCAGGTACACAGATCATTAAAATATCATGAACAGGTACAGAAAATAATCAAAAAGGTTAATGGAATGCTGGCCTTTATAACTGGAGGACTAGAATACAAGGGGGTAGAAAAAGAGAGATATAACGCCTTTCATGACCACAGGACGTCTCAAAGTGCTTTACAGCCAATGAAGTACTGTTGTAATGTAGGAAATGTGGCAGCTAATTTGCACAGAAGCAAGCTCCCAGAAACAGAAATGTGATAATGACCAGATAATTTGTTTTTGTTCTGTTGATTGAGGGATAAATATTGGCCAGGACACCGGGGATAACTCACCTGCTTCAAAATAGTGCCATGGAATATTTTACGTCCACCTGAGAGAGCAGACGGGGCCTCGGTTTAGGGACACGCTTATTTGCAACAGAAAAATGCTCTGATTGGTCCCCTTGGAGGATAAGACACACCCAGCAGTTTCTCCAGAATGTGTAATTAGAAACGCCCTGCCTACATAATCCGTGACTTTGCAAAGTGTAATTCGAGCCATTCTGACTGCCGACTCCAGACAGGAGAGAGCTCACTTGCACAGGTTAAGATCTGCACTTTCCTGTCTTGTCCATTCTAAGGCCAATGAGGATTAAAGAGCAAAGTCTTCAGTGGCTGGAGTCACACCTGACACAAAATAAGATGCTTGTGGTTGTTGGAGACAGCCCCAGGACAACACTGGAGGAGTTTAACAGGCAAGTGTCCTTGGTCCAATCATCTTCAACTGCTTCATCAATGACCTTGCCTCCAAATCAGGAGTGAGGCTGTTTGCCAATATTTCCATAGTGTTCAGCTCCATTCACATGCCTCCAAAAATGCAGCAGCCTATGCCAGCTGACAGCAAGAACGGGATAACATGCAGGCTTAGGCTGATCAATGGTAAGTAACATTTGCGCCAGAAAAGTGCCAAGTAATGGCCACCTCCATCAAGAGAAGGCCCAGCCATCTCCGATTAACCTACAATGACAATCACCCTAACTAAGTTCACCACCATCAACATCACGGAGTCACCAGTGACCAGCTGTTTAACTGGGCTAGGCATATCAACACAGTGGCAGGGGATAGGTTGGGAAACAGTACAATAAGTGTCTCAAATCTTGCAACCACAAAGCCTCCCCACCATCTACAAGATTTAATCAGGAGTGTGATGGAATACTCAGCATTTATGTGGATATGTGCATCTGCAACATCAGTGAAGCTCATCACCATCCTGGAAAGAGCAGTTTATTTGATCGATGCCCCTACCACTGGACTCAATGTCCACTCCATCCATCATCAACACATTGTAGCTGCAAAATGTATGATCCACAGGATGCAGAAACTCAGCACGATTACTTCAACAGGAGCTCCAGCCTCTGCTGCCTCTACCACTAAGGAGGACAATAGCGGTAGTGTCATGGAAACATCAACGCCTCCACATTCGCCTTCAAGTCCCCCAATTCCTGACCTGGAGATATAACATCTTTCCTTCATCAGCGCTCAGTCAGATTCCTGGAAGTTCCGACTTAACACCATTGTGGGAGCACCGTTACCACAAGGATTTCAATGATTCAAGGAAATGGCCCATCATCACCTTATCAGGACAACTAGGTGTGGGCAATAACGATGATTTTTCCAGCGCCACCCACATTCCAGAAGTAAATTTTTAAAAACAAACCATTTTCCATTTTGTACTCTACAAGACTATGTTGCAATATTGCATTGTATAGGACAGGAGGGGTGTAGGACTAAGTAGTAAGGTTATAATTTACTTTTGTATTCACCTTGGCCAAAAAATTGCGGTCTGCGGCGTAGCTCTGGTATACGCCGCGGACAAGCGAAAAGAATAAGCACCTACCTGATGGTGACCCTCCTTTGTAAACTTGCTCTCTGATGCTGCGTGTAGGAGAGCAGCGTATTGGCTCACGGACCCCAGGGACGCAGCACGTGCGGAACCCTCCCTGGGATCACGTGGGCCTGCTCCTCCAATCAGGAAGCAGATCGTCTTTCATTCATTTAAATTACTGCATTACTTCATTACTACAGCCTTTAAAATACATAATGATTCAGCTTTTATCGTCGGAATCCAACTCATTGCTCATAATTTCAACTTCGAAACAAATACTGTGCACTGTGCGGAAAGTTATGAAATGTAAATGTTATTTATAAAACAACCCTGCAGCTTTAACATACACTAGATTTGTCTCTCATTACAGCTTTTAATGTTCCTTGATGCTATTTAATATTTTAAGAAAGCATTTTTTTCATTTCGGGTATCTCCCTACGCAGTGGAAACACGCCCTGCACCTGCTCTCACCAGCCGTAACATTTCCGTTCAATATTGCTGGGCAGTTGGTGAGCAAAAAGCCCAGCTCTCAATATCCAGCAATTAGGTTTTTGGTGGCGATGCGGATGGCCTTCAGGCATGTATTGTGTACAGTTTTGGTCTCCTAACTTGAGGAAGGACATTCTTGCTATTGAGGGAGTGCAGCGAAGATTCACCAGACTGATTCCCGGGATGGTGGGACTGACCTATCAAGAAAGACTGGATCAGCTGGGCTTGTATTCACTGGAGTTCAGAAGAATGAGAGGGGACCTCATAGAAACGTTTAAAATTCTGATGGGTTTAGACAGGTTAGATGCAGGAAGAATGTTCCCAATGTTGGGGAAGTCCAGAACCAGGGGTCACAGTCTAAGGATAAGGGGTACGCGATTTAGGACCGAGATGAGGAGAAACTTCTTCACCCAGAGAGTGGTGAACCTGTGGAATTCTCTACCACAGAAAGTAGTTGAGGCCAATTCACTAAATATATTTAAAAGGGAGTTAGATGAAGTCCTTACTACTCGGGGGATCAAGGGGTATGGCGAGAAAGCAGGAAGGGGATACTGAAGTTTTATGTTCAGCCATGAACTCATTGAATGGCGGTGCAGGCTAGAAGGGCTGAATGGCCTGCTCCTGCACCTATTTTCTATGTTTCTATGCGTACATTGACAGACCGCAAGTTCGAGATTTGGCGCTGGAAATATCGAGCTTGCGGTGAATTTCAAAGGCATTATGATAGCGACCGCAAAATCTGGGCCAAACCTCTCAAAACTTTTTTTTTAAAGACTTATCTGGGGTTGAGATGTTCGACAATGTCTTGATTCAAGTGACTGCTAACTATTCAAGTATTGCTCAGGTGACTTATGACATCATCGAAGTGCCAGATTTCCCGTGCAGCTCTATAAATGTTCCCTCTGATTTTTTTCCCACTTACCCTTTTATTGCTAAACATGATGAATCATGGTAAGGTATGGTCACAGGGGAAGATTCAGCCAGTTGGTGTCTCCCAATTGACCATTCTTCATGTCGAAGATTGCCCAAATCAACAGAGGACAGTTTCTCCTCACCTGAGATCCACAGAGATATCTTTTCTTTTCAGTCAGGGGAATCATGAGTGGGACTCTCAGCCTCTCTCCAGTTATGGTATGCAGATAGAAATTGTAGCACCCCAGCACTATATAACTAAGGTTGGTGATTTCAGCAGAAACTCGAGATAAACTTTGGATCATCTTGATTTTCATAGCTTAGTGCTATACCACATATTGGACTTACACCGTTGACCTATTGGGACGAGGTGGTTCGAAAGAAAGGCAATCTAGATTGTTAAAACTGTATTTTAGTGTGTAGTCGGGTAAGGAATTATTGAAGATTGTATGTAAAACTATGATAGGAAAATTAACTTTAGATTTTGAAGGAATACATAGAAAAGGCTGAGAAGGCCAATAAAGTCTAACCTGTAGAAACAAACACATTCCGAGAGGCAGAGAATACACTTTCACAGAAGCCAAATGCTCGGGAAGATGAAGGGATCAGCTCACACAGCAGGCAGTCTGATAAGGGTTAACAAATGAGGCTGTGCTGTGATCGAACTGAAATTCCCGTTCACAAATGTTTCTGTGCTTTGTGAATTAAATGTTTCCGATGCTGTAACAAATGTGTCTCTGCCTTACATCTGTGTTATTTGTGGCAGTTAAATCACTATCACTTTAAAAGATACGTTAAAGACCAGCCCACTAGGAATCTGTATAAAGACCGGCCAGATCGTTGGAATTTTGAAGATTCTGTCTTGGTCGACTAAGAACAGACCTTCCCCTGCCGGAATAAAATCGTTTCAAACCTATCTCTTTGAGTCTGTCATACATCGAGAGCATCGATCCATTATTTCAGTGGATCCACTCGGGAGAAAGGGAGATTTCTCCTCAACATAGTGCTGCATCCTTTAACCCATATTACATAAACCAAGAAATTTCTCAATTCAAATTAAGATAAGTCAAGGGTATCCGGAAAAATACAATCAAATGCATCCTGATAATTGTCTAGCTGTAGAATTTAACTTGGGATATTTGTCTAAGTTACAGGTACTATATAAATGAAAGTTATTGTTATTACAGCCCCTTGTAGTTTGCAGGTTAAAAAGCATAAAAAAGATGCAGAACAAAACACGAAGAAACTAAAATATTTGCCTCCGACTGCACAGGATCAACTTAATGATAATATTTGCTCAAAAAAATTAAAATGTCAAATCAAACATACTTCAGTCATTTCAAATTGAATTAAAAATGTAATTGTCTGCCCCGCAGGGTGCAATCCAACTTTTCTGGTTAAGAAACATATTCAGGAATAGATAGCACAGCAATGTAATTCTGGTATCATGCAGAGCAGAAAATATTGCAGTATAACATCAGTATATACTACAGAGCACTTTGGGAGAGAAATTGGGCTACATAGCGCCTCTTGGGGGCGCCTGTTAACGGGGCACAAATCAGTTTGCGACTGGGCAAACCGAGAATAGCGCTTCCCGCTAAGTCCCGCGGTGGTTTTGCGGCGGCGGTAACAGGTAGCGTCCCGCTCTGCTGCGCCCGGAGATGCTGGCGTCATCACCGTGTACAGTGCCCCGGAACAACAATTGCCCCACGCCCCCTGGTTTAGCGCCTGGCGCTGCCAACGACAGCTTCAGCAGTGGGGTTTCAGTCGGATGTCGCTGGAGGAGCGCTATTTAAAGGCAGCAGCATCCGCAGAAGTTTTAGTCAGCCAATAATGGGATAGAAATCCCGGCCTCCCCAGGTCCGTACGGAGCGTCTACAGACCCGGGAAGGCATTTTGAAAAGCCGGTTTTCAGCGCATAATGTGCACACCTACTTTTTCCAGGCGCAAATGTTTTAAAACACACAAAAACATATTAAAATAAAGTTATGAAAACATTTTATTGTTAAAAACCCTCCCCACTATGGTAAGTTTATTTAAGGCATAATTAAAAAAACTTTTGAAAACATCGGGAAAATATATATTTTTTATGACATTAATTACTTTAATTTAAATGAATCTTAAATATGTAGTGTATATTTTCTATTTTTTATTAGTGTTTTGGGTGTTAAGGGAGGGTTTCTCATTCATAATAATGGGAACACCAACTTAGAGTTCCCATTATTATGAATGAGAAAATACTGTACCTTGATTGGCTGCTCAGAGCCATGTGACTGCAGCTCCACTTACGTACGTCTCTCCGAGCACGCGCTGCGACACACAGGGAGAGGAGGCCTGTGGACCGGGATCTCGAGCAGGCGCAGCAGTTTCAGGTCGGTGCACATTTTTTCTCTAAAATCTAGTCGAACGCCTGCGGTAAGGAGAAAGCGGGATTTCTGGGCCAATGTTTGCTTCTTGGTTTCAAATAGACAGACAGGTGTTTTGACCAATTTGAGCGATTTGCAATTGAAGGAGTGTTCTGCTCTTAAAGACTCCTGACTTTAATTGAGGGCAGATTTGAAACTGCAACATTTATATTATTTCATGGGGGTTGTGCTGGCACTGAACCTCGCGCTCCAGCATTACTGTCGGAGTCAACTGAGGCATAGAGAAACACTGCAAAATGTGGCCCCTCAGGGCTCTCAACAAGAGACCTAACCTCCCAGGGTATTCTGGCAGCAGTTCTCCTACATCAATGTCACTGAGGAATAGTGTATTCGAAGACTGCACTTCAGCAAGGACGTGGTCACAGAGCTCTGCCACCTCCTGCAACCAGACCTCGAGCCTCAGACCAGGGTGAGGACGACTCTCTCACTCAAGGTCACCATCGCGCTCAATTTCTACACCAGCGGATCCTTCCAGTGTGGAACAGGAGACATCTGCAACATCTCCCAGTTCGCCGTGCATTGCTGCATCCACAAGGTCACAGATACTGTCGACAGAAGAAGGAGAAGGGACAACATTTCCTTCCCCTTCACCAGAGAAAAGCAGCTGGAGCGTGCACGTGACTTTGCCAGGATAGCGGGCCACCCCATGGTGCAGGGCGCCATTGACTGAACCCATGTCGCTTTGCAGGCACCGCATCACAATCCTGAGGTATTCCGTAACTGCAAAGACCACCACTCACTGAATGTGCAGTTATTGTGAGACCACACACAGCGAATCCTCACCGTCAATGCCCGCTATCCTGGCAGCAGCCATGATGCATTCCAGTGTGCCAGCTTTCTTCCATCCACCACATCAAGCCCGCAGCTGGCAGCTCGGAGACAAGGGCTATCCGCTCTTCACCTGGCTCATGACTCCCCTCCGCAACACCAACACTCCTGCCCAGCACTCATACAATGAGTCATGCTGCCACCAGGAGCATTCACTGAGCAGACCATCAGAGTACTCAAGCAACGGTTCCGTTGCCTTGATCGCTCGGGAGGAGCCCTCCAGTACTCGGCTGAGCGGGTTTCGTATTTCTTCATCTGCCACCTGGTGCACAACTTGGCAATCATGAGGTTGCAGCCACTGACAACCAGCATAACTCCGCCACCTCAGGAGGAGGAGGAGGACAAGGCTGAGGAGCAGGAGGAGGATGAGGGCGAAGAGAAGCAGGAGAAGGAGGGGGAGGACAAGGAGGAGAGGGAGGATGAGGAGGAGAATGAGGAGGAGGGGGAGGATGAGAAAGTGGACAAGGATGAGAAGGTGGATGAGGATGAGGGGGAGGATGAGGATGAGAAGGAGTAGAAGCAGCAGCGATGGAGGAGGGAGGCAGGCATTCAATCGGCCGTCTGCAAGGTCGGTCCGCGAACACCTCATCAGAATTCAGTTTCAGTGAATTCCACGCCAATTTCCGGTTGCTCTGCACGTTTTTTTAAAAATTCAATCCTGGGATATGGGCGTCGCTGGCAAGGCCGGCATTTATTGCCCATCCCTAATCGCCCCTTGAGAAGGGGGTGGTGAGCCACCTTCTTGAACCGCTGCAGTCCGTGTGGTGAAGGTGCTCCTACAGTGCTGTTAGGGAGGGAGTTCCAGGATTGTGACCCAGTGATGATGAAGGAACGGTGATGTATTTCCAAGTCAGGATGGTGTGTAACTTTGAGGGGAACGTGGGGGTAGTGGTGTTCCCATGGACCTGCTGCCCTTGTCCTTCTAGGTGGTAGAGGTTGCGGGTTTGGGAGGTGCTGCCGAAGAAGCCTTGGCGAGTTGCTGCAGTGCATCTTGTAGATGGTACACACTGCAGCCACGGTGCGCCGGTGGTGGAGGGAGTGAGTGTTGAAGGTGGTGGATGAGATGCCAATTAAGTGTACTGCTTTGTCCTGGATGGTGTCGAGCTTCTTGAGTGTTGTTGGAGCTGCACTCATCCAGGCAAGTGGGGAGTATTCCATCACACTCCTGCCTTGTGCCTTGTGGATGGTGGAAAGTCTTTGGGGAGTCAGGAGGTGAGACACTTGCCGCAGAATACCCAGCCTCTGACCTGCTCTTGTTGCCACAGTATTTATGTGGCTGGTCGAGTTATGTTTTTGGTCAATGGTGACCCCCAGGATGTTGATGGTGGGGGATTCGGCGATGGTAATGCTGTTGAATGTCAAGGGGCGGTGGTTAGACTCTCGCTTATTGGAGATTGTCATTGCCTGGCACTTGTGTGGTGTGAATGTTACTTGCCACTTATCAGCCCAAGCCTGAATGTCGTCCAGGTCTTCCTGCATGCGGGCATGGACTGCTCCATTATCTGAGGAGTTGCAAACGGAACTGAACACTGTGCAATCATCAGCGAACATCCCCACTTCTGACCTTATGATGGAGGGAAGGTCATTGATGAAGCAGCTGAAGATGGTTGGGCCCAGGACACTGCCCTGAGGAACTCCTGCAGCGATGTCCTGGGGCCGGGATGATTGACCTCCAACCACCACAACTATCTTCCTTTGTGCTAGGTATGACTCCAGCCAGTGGAGAGTTTTACTCCTGATTCCCATTGACTTCAGTTTTACTCTGGCTCCTTGATGCCACACTCAGTCAAATGCTGCCTTGATGTCAAGGGCAGTCACCCTCACCTCACCTCTGGTATTCAGCTCTTTTCTCTGTGTTTGGACCAAGGCTGTAATGAGGTCTGGAGCCGAGTGGTCCTGGTGGAACCCAAACTGAGCATCGATGAGCAGGTTATTGGTGAGTAAGTGTCGCTTGATAGCTCTGTCGACAACACCTTCCATCACTTTGCTGATAATTGAGAGTAGACTGATGGGGAGGTAATTGGCCGGACTGGATTTGTCCTGCCTTTTGTGGACAGGACATACCTGGGCAGTTTTCCACATTGTCGGGTAGATGCCAGTGTTGTAGCTGCACTGGAACAATTTGGCTAGAAGCGCAGCTCGTTCTGGAGCACAAGTCTTCAGCACGACAGCCAGGATGTTGTCGGGGCCTATAGCCTTTGCTGTATCCAGAGTGCTCTGCCGTTTCTTGATATCACGTGGAGTGAATTGAATTGGCTGATGACTGGCGTCTGTGAAGGTGGGGACCTCAGGAGGGGGCTGAGATGGATCATCCACTCGGCACTTCTGGCTGAAGATGGTTACAAACGCTTCAGCCTTGTCTTTTGCACTCACCTGTTGGGCTCCACCATCATTGAGGATGGGGATATTCATGGATCCTCCCCCTCCTGTTAGTTGTTTAATGGTCCACCATCATTCACGACTGGATGTGGCAGGAATGTAGAACTTCGATCTGATCCATTGGTTGTGGGATCGCTTAGCTCTGTTTACAGCATGCTGCTTCTGCTGTTTAGCCTGCATATAGTTCTGTGTTGCAGCTTCCCCAGGTTGGCACCTCATGTTTAGATACACCTGGTGCTACTCCTGGCATGCTCTTCTACATTCCTCATTGAACCAGGGTTGGTGACCTGGCTTGTTGGTAATGGTAGTGTGTGGGATATGCCGGGCCGTGAGGTTACGCCCCCATCATTTCAGCAATTCCCCATTCCATAGCAGAGCCCCAAAACTAAAATGAGATACAGCATCAAATAGGCAACATTCCAATTACATTTTTTATCATAAAACATGAACTGCATATGTATGTAATATATATATATATAAATTGACTATTCACCCTTGTACAAAACATATCCCCTCCTAACACTGCCTTTACCTATCCGAGAGCTCCTCCGCAGTGTCCCCAGTGTCTCCAGCAGGGCTGGTGGAAGGCTGCTGTGTGTCAGGGCCAGAGACTCAGGTGGTCTTGCAGGACGTTGTTGACCAGCTCTAGGCCTGGAAGGCCCGGCTATAGACTGCACCACCTCAGGCTGGGCGGCAGTCTGGGCTGGCTGGCTGACCGGCAGCGACAAGTGCAATGGCGGAGTGTCATCCTGAGAGAGGACAGCAGGTTCCTGCTCCACTGACCCAGTGTCACTCCCCCGGGGCAGCACCTCAGCATCCCTAGCAATCTGCTGGAGCACAGATTGCTGGGCTGCTGTGACAACGTGAGATCCCCGGTCGACTGTGGTGGGCCCAGCGGCGATGGCAGCAGACAGGGCTCACATGGCATCCAACTGAGACTGCGTGAGAGCAATCTGAGACTCGATGCCACCAACCATTGTCTGTATTACAGCACTAAGACGTTGCGTTGCTTCCACCTGTGCTGCAATGGAAGCTGCCACATCACCCATGACACGTGTCATGAGGTCTGGGTCCCCACGGTCTCTCTGGGAGTCCACCATCAACTACAGACTGGAAATGATGTGCTCCATGGTGTGCGCAGAGCTCTGTGCAGTGTTGGAGACGGACTCCTCCACGCTCCTTACCATTGGCGAGAGGCTCTCGGACACCCTTGCCATTGCACCGATCATCTCCAAGTGCATGGCCCATCACCCTTCTTGTGAACGCCTCCCCATCGAGGTCCTTATCTGAGTCCTGTGCAGTAAAACTCGCACGCAAACTCTCCCTCCAGGGAGCTGGCCCCTGAGCTACCCTTTCCCCTTGGCCTTGCTGCAGTCCACTTATCCCCAGTGCATCACCCAGTGCAGATCCCTCTACAAAGCTAACCTCTAACGATCGCGTCGTGCCAGTCTCTGAGGTGGTGCCTGCGGGTGAGAGATGCAGTGATGTGGTGCTTGGGTCCTCCTCCTCTTCCCCTTCCTCACTCTCACTGGGGGGCTCAGGGACTGGCTGGTCATCTGCCGGCAAATTACCTGAAAGCATATAGGTGAGGGCAGGGGGGCAGGAATGGAGCAAGGAATGCAGACAGTATCAGGAGCTGGAAAGTGATAAACGCCTTCTGGTATGAGGGGGAAGTGGGATGAGAAAAAGAGAGGGGATGAAGATACCGTTGTTGCCCCCAGCGGGGTTGACATCACTGACGGCCACGGCGCCCACCACCTGCTGCCCAATCAGACGCAGCACTCGCTCCTCCAGGTCGGAGAGCTGCTGGAGATGCACATCACCCCCGCCTGTCCTCTGCTGCTCCCTCCCATTGTGGGCCATCTTGGCCTGCAAAGGACAGAAATGTGTGCGTGAGTCAGAGTCCAGCTATGTGTCTGGGAGATATACCTGCCGTCACTGAATAGCTGTGAATGTAGAAATGAGGAGGTAAGTTTGAGTAGTTGCAGATGTTTGGTGGGTGAGTGGTGGGGGAGGGGTGATCTGCACAGGGTGCACAGACAGAGGTTCAGAGGCTGGTATGTTGGGCTTGTTGAAGCATGTATTCAATTTGACCACCGACTGAGGTCGCTGAACTTCTTACGGCTCTGAGTGAGGCTGCGTTTGACGACACTACTGGCCGAGACCACCTCTGTCATTTCCCTCCACGTGGTCCTGAAGACCTGGGGCAATAGCCTCCTTTCACATGCCGGGAAGAGCGTTTCCCTCCTTTGTTCCACTGCCCCCACCATGCGGCGTCGTTAAACCGACGAGCTCTCTCACTTCGATCTGTATTAGGAGCAGCCATAGCCATGAGGTATGTGAGTTGGTCTCAGGTTGAGTTCAGTTGGAAGAATGGTAAAAATGAGCAGCTGCAGCTTGATAAAACCTCCCCTTTAAGAGCTGGAATGAGCCAGTGTGAAAGATTGAAGAACGATTGCTGAATTCAAGTCACCTGAAATTCAGTAGCACTCTGGTGTTAATGTCCCTGTGGCGCCCTACTGAGGTCATTAGTGCTTGATTTACCACTCCCCTACCTTCATGGGGTGCTAAAGCCCAATTTAGAACTCTTTTTGGAGTTCACCTGCAAAAACATAAAACATTAAACGGTGCCACCCTACATCCGGTCCAGGGTGTCCTTGGAGATGGAGCACGCGGTGTCCACCGGTACGCTCGCGGCCTTCCGCGAGAGGTGGGCACCGGAGGGACTGGAGTGCATCATCACGCCCGGCAACCAAATTTTAATTTGATTTTACGTTTTAAAGTTTAATTTGTTTTCATTGCCGGTGCTTTTAGTGTCCCCCTCCCCTTTTATAGGGGGCACTGGAAAAATTTGATTTTAGCGCCCCAAAAAAAAACGGTGCCACCCGACCTGGGTGACACTCCAGACATTTACAAGGCCCTTTTTTTTTCCCCCTTTTTTTTTGTGTTTTTCTTTTTTTTTTTTTTTTTGGGAGCCCAATTTAGAAGAAGTTAAGATAACTTTGCACCTGGCGCTAAATTTTCTAAATTTTAAAAGTTGGCACTACCAAATTTAAAAGGTCTATATGGAGGCTTATAATTCAAATGTATTTCTAAAATATTGAACACTGCTTTGGGTTAAGTCGACATCAAGGCAGCTTTTGTCTTTTTTTATTTTTGAGGTGAGGCGGACCCCAGTTCTCGGGAAACCAGTGTTGCCCCGGAACAACTCGCAGTCTAGAACTATTCATTAAACACTTCAATCCAAATGTACTTAGAAATAAAAATGTGTAATTTTTTTAATTTTTCACTTGCAATTCGTATTTAGAAAATTGCCCACCAGCTTCACCAGTGAGCAAAGAGCAGGAGGAAGGAAACATACAAGGGTCATTGTAGGGCATTTGCATAACTCCGTGCAGCCATTTGGCATCAATAGAGTTCTAGGAAACAGTCCCGGAAGCCCTCTTGGGTAGGAATGCTGTGAGTCACAGGGAACCAAATCAGGAAAGAAAGAAAATAGAATACTCATAAAAAATGGTTTATTGATCATGTAATGTGAACATAGCCCGGAGGGTCACACTACCAAAAGGTCCCTGGATCTGCCTGAATGGCTGTTACTGCTATATCAGCTATAAATATCTAATTTACTTCAATACAACTCATAGATTCCTGGAATGATATAGCACAGAATGTGGCCATTCGGCCCATCGTGCCTGTGGTAGACCTATCCAATTAATCTCACTCCCCTGCTCTTTCCCCATAACCCGGTAAACTGAATGAAGTACTGAATTAGAAACAAATTTTGAATTTATTTTGAGCGTTGCAGTGATGATTTCAGTTACAGCCAAATACCTTCGTCTCACACCCAATCATCAGCAAACTCTCAAAGTAAATTTGAAACATAGAAACATAGAAAATAGGTGCAGGAGTAGGCCATTCGGCCCTTCGAGCCTGCACCACCATTCAATAAGATCATTCCCTCAGTACCCCTATCCTGCTTTCTCTCCATACCCCTTGATCCCTTTAGCTGTAAGGACCATATCTAACTCCCTCTTGAATATATCCAATGAACTGGCATCAACAACTCTCTGCGGTAGGGAATTCCACAGGTTAACAATTCTCTGAGTGAAGAAGTTTCTCCTCATCTCGGTCCTAAATGGCTTACCCCTTATCCTTAGACTGTGTCCCCTGGTTCTGGACTTCCCCAACATCGGGAACATTCTTCCTGCATCTAACCTGTCCAATCCCGTCAGTATTTTATATGTTTCTATGAGATCCCCTCTCATCCTTCTAAACTCCAATGAATACAGGCCCAGTCGCTCCTCATATGAAGATAAATGTATTAAGAGAAGATTTGCTCTGCAACATGGATTGATAACTTACTGTGTTATTTACCTTGTAACACCAAAATACTTATGACAATAGCATCAGATCAGTATGTATCCTCACACAATTGGTTTAGCAATCATCTAGACTCCTCTGTAAAGAACTGTGCCAATGCAGGACGGGCAGACCTGAGTTCCGCTGCCAACTCGCACATCATTCACTGGCCAGGGAAAAGCGAGATCTGCACTAGCATCCTCACACACAGGCACAAAGCTCCCTCGCGATTGGTTAAATTGTAACTCTAGTAGACTGCCAGTTGCCTGCTAGCACTAAAAGAATATCCCTGTTAATATTTAAAAGATTCCTAATTTTGTTTAGAAGGTTCCCAACTGGTTCAATGCAGCTTCCATTGATGTTGAGCCTTTCATTGATGCAGCTTGTGGGGAATACCCCACAATCGATTGGATAAATGCACTGTGACATTTCAAACAGAATCAAAATCACATCATGCTTCTGAATTGGTACACAGACATAATAAATATACAACTTCTTGTACTGCATAACAAATATACAACTTCTTGTACTGCATAACAAATCTTTGAAATGTTTGTATTAAAATTGGTAATTTGGATACAACTTTAGCTTAGAATTTCCTGGAAAGTTTCAGTGCAATTATGTGCAAAAGTGGAGTTGTGTCATTCTTTTCCAAGGAAATTCGCACATATCATTTATACCGGTTTTATGCTGAAATGTCATTTCAAGCTAATTTTTTCAATTATTTACACTGTTTCTAAAATATATTCACCAAAATCCTCTGCCGTAAATCTCAGTCCTCCATGGCAAAAGACCAGATCACGCAAGCTTCCTGGATTTCACCAAATTATCAGTCTCAGTACAGCTGAAGTTGTTTGGACCCCGTTCACCCCTCACATATTCAGAAGGACTAAGCAGCGGGAACAGTTTTCCTGATGTGGATGCCCCTGTTCTGTACCATAATGGGAGAGGTCGAGAAAGGCAAGAGTTTGTGAGAATGAGGTGCATGGCAGAGGACACAGCCCTCTTGCTATCACACTATCGGTGGTGCTGCGTTCCCACTTGTTTCAAACCCGTTTTTACATTCCAGTGTCGGCAAATGAGCTCTGCAGGAAATGTTGATGGAAGCTCCCTTGGCCAAGATCGGCATGGAATTCGGAACACTTTTGACTAATTTCTGCAAAAGTGCGATCCAGGATTCTTGGAGCCTTTGCGTTTTCAAAAACATTTACCAATAGTCTGATGAAGAGTCATCGACCCAAAACGTTGACCCTGCTTCCTCTCCACAGATGCTGCCTGACCTGCTGAGATTTCCAGCATTTTCTGGTCTTATCCCAGATTTCAGTATTTTGCTTTTTCACAAGTAGTTTACTTTTTCTAGTTGGGTGGTAACCATATCATCATCATAGGCAGTCTCTCGGAATTGAGGAAGACTTGCTTCCACTCCTAAGATGAGTTCTTTGGTGGCTGAACAGTCCAATGCGAGAGCCACAGACCCTGTCACAGGTGGGACAGACATTCGTCGGGAGAAGGGGGGGGTGGCACCGGTTTACCACCTGCTCCTTCCACTGCCTGCACCTGAATTCTTCACGCTTGCAGCGATGAGATTCGAGGATCTCAACGCCCTCCAGGATGCACTTCCTCCACCTCGGGCGGTCTTCGGCCAGGGTCTCCCAGGTGTCAGTGGTGATGTCGCACTTCACCAGGGAGGCTTTGAGGGTGTCCTTGTAACGTTTCCGCTGCCCACCTTTGGCTCGTTTGCCGTGAAGGAGCTCTGCATAGAGCAATTGCTTTGGGAGTCTCGTATCTGGCATGCGAACTATGTGGCCTGCCCAGCGAAGCTGATCTAGCGTGGTCAGTGCTTCAATGCTGGGGATGTTGGCCTGGTCGAGGACGCTAATGTTGGTGCATCTGTCCTCCCAGGGGATTTGCAGGAACTTGCGGAGACATCGTTGGTGATATATCTCCAGCGACTTGATGTGCCTTCTGTACATCATCCATGCCTCTCATCCCTGCAGGAGGGCGGGTATTACTATGGCCCTGTAGACCATGAGCTTGGTGGTAGGTTTGAGGGCCTGGTCTTCGAACACTCTTCCTCAGGCGGCCGAAGGCTGCACTGGTGCACTGGAGGCGATGTTGAATCTCCGTATCAATGTCTGCCTTTGTTGACACAAGACACACAAGACACACATATTCTCCCAAAAAGTGACACATACAGGTTGTCTATTTCTTATTGGTCAGTGGGTATTTCATGCAAAATCTTTGAACGTTTCTAAGTCAAGGTACTGGGCAATTTCTGTTTTACTCAATATGGACAGTACATTCTCACCCCATAGAGATAATTCCACTTACCAGAGTCGAGAAAATTTAGGCCCAGATTAGCAAAGCCAAGTCTTGCGAACACCCAAGTGTACATAGATAGTCCTGGATTTTAAGCACTGAAACCATGTGGCTTACCAGAACTGCTTTCTTTTGCTTCTCCAGCTAGGACTATCTTAACCAATGGGGCATTCCCTTAGAGTCAAACTGAGTGGGAGAAATCCCTTAATGAGCCAGGCTAGCTGGTCCAGCATTAACGGTGCCCTGGAATACTATAGACTCTGATTCAAATATCGGATTACCAACTTTACAACAGAGGGTTGACTTCAGTCACCTGGTTTGTTATTTTGGAGCAATTTTGACTCCATGGAGACCTCATTTGTCGGTTGTCTAACAATCGTTAAATGTGCTGAATAAAGCATATTAAGATCAGTAACATTAAATTCAAAACAATTCCATCAACTCTCAGATTTCCATAAAACAATTAAAAACAAACAATTTAAATCAGGAAGAACTTACTTGCAGTGGTAAAAACAATTTCCTCGGAAATTGCTGTCCCCAGTTCATTGCTGGCGTAACAACGATATTTTCCCTGAAAAGTTTTCAAATTTCCGTTGTTGTTTTTGATTGTAAATGTTCCTGAGTTTACAGTTGTGGTCACTTGGGAGTCCTGCAATGGATCATATCCTTTGCCATCTTTCGTCCAATTAAAACTAAGATATAAACAAAGCAAGGTTTAATGAATTTTCTGAGGTGTACACTTCGGGATAGATATTGCCGGATTCCGCCGCAAAGTTATTATTTAAATGAAGTAAGATTGCAAAGTGCTGCAGTACGGCAGGACCTAGGGACTTGTGTATGAAACACAAAAAGTTAGTATGCAGGTACAGCAAGTGACCAGGAAGGCCAATGGAATCTTGGCCTTTATTGCAAAGGGGATGGAGTATAAAAGCAGGGAAGTCTTGCTGCAGATATACAGGGTATTGGTGAGACCACACCTGGAATACTGCATGCAGTTTTGGTTTCCATATTTACGAAAGGATATACTTGCTTTGGAGGCAGTTCAGAGAAGGTTCACTCGGTTCATTCCGGGGATGAGGGAGTTGACTTATGAGGAAAGGTTGAGTAGGTTGGGCGTCTACTCATTGGAATTCAGAAGAATGAGAGGTAGTCTTATCGAAACGTATAAGATTATGAGGGGGCTTAACAAAGTGGATGCAGAGAGAATGTTTCCACTGATGGGGAAGACTAGAACTAGAGGGCATAATCTTAGAATAAGGGGCCGCCCATTTAAAACAGAGATGAGGAGAAATTTCTTCTCTCAGAGGGTTTTAAATCTGTGGAATTCGCTGCCTCAGAGAGCTGTGGAAGCTGGGACATTGAATATATTTAAGACAGAGATAGACAGCTTCTTAAACGATAAGGGGATAAGGGGTTATGGGGAGCGGGCGAGGAAGTGGAGCTGAGCCAATGATCAGATCAGCCATGATTATTGAATGGCAGAGCAGACTCGAGGGACCATATGGCCTACTCCTGCTCTTATTTCTTATGTTCTTATGTTTAACCTTTTCACCTTACTGCTCACTGACATCAAATCCTGCTCTGAAGTTAGTGACTCATGCATTCCCACCCACACTGGAAGCCCTGCTGAAGCTCTGTGAACATTAACAGCTATTTGACCCATGGCAGTCACCTCACTTGGAATTTTCCTGGAAGGTTTCGGTGTAACTATGGGATAAGAGTCGCGTTTTTCTTCCAAAAAAATTAGCGTATATTTGATTTACGCCGGTTTTATACCGAAACATTGCTTCATGCAAATTTCCTTGTTCGTTTGATGCCGCTTGCAATATATGCCTGCCGAAACCCACTTTTAAACTGTTTATGTAGTCCCCCCCCACCCCGCCGTACAAAAGAACAAATGATGCGAGTCTGCTGCATTTATGAAAATAAATGTGTAGATTTATGACCAAAGATTTAGGTGCCGCACAACCCAATCATCTGATAACACAACTGAGATTTTTGGAACTTGATAGCAATTTTCTTCCGATTTCTTTTAAATTTTCTTACTGAAATTTGCACAATACTTAACTCAAGTGCTGTAACTCTCAGTGCACCTGTCATTTTTTTGTATCACCCCAGCCCCCTGCCCACCCCCCATGCCATCGCCACCTCCCTCTACGCATTCAGAAGGACTAAGCAGCTGGAATGGCCTTCCAAATGGATACCCTGAATAATCAGAGAAGATTCCGAGTGAGGCATCATCACAGAGGACAGCACCTCCGCACTCGACTTACATTTATTTTATGCCGGTTTTACATTCCTGACTTATACAGGAAATTTTGATGCAAGTTTCCAAAGACAAGATTACCACAGGAACTGCATAAAGTTCAGCTTAATTTCTGTGTAAGTGCGATGCAGGAAATTCAAGGCCGAATATGAGCTATGTCAACTGAGGAAAATTAGATTATTGAGACAGCAACTTAATGAATACTGGTTAATCTCTTGTTGCTTTGTCTCACAGCGAGGAATAACAATCTGTTTCTAAAAAATCACATCTCTCACTCCTTTCAAATCTCCAAATCTTATTGCTGCGCGCTCCATCCTACTGTTCATCTTCCACCATTGTTTTATCTCTCTCGTTCTCTCTGTGGCAGTCACATGTCATTATGGTGTGTATCTCTCTACTTGTCCCCAACTTCGTTTCTCAGTCTTGGCACCAGTCTCTCCTTCCCTCTGTCTTCTATATGTTTCCTAATCTCCTCAATTTCCATCTCTTATCTTTTTTACAGCCCAAGATAAATAGCAACAGAACAGAACAATATTCAATGTTAAAGACCTTGAGCAAGGTGTGAGGGGGCGTCTGTGGGGCTTACAGAAGAGCAACAGATAGTAATTAAAAGTGACAGAAAGAGAGGTTGGAGAATAAAGTTCCGGACTAACTGCAATGGTAGCAGAGAGACTATCAAATTGGAAATGGCGAACTATCATGGAGCACAAACTAAGCTGAACTTCCTCAAAGGAATTTTGTGAGATACACTGAAATAAGTGTTTTTAATTTTAATTATTGGGTTGCTTTATACTGAATGTAAAATTTGATTGAATTCTCATCCTTCACACCCGACTGGCACTCAGATGGATCACTTCCAGCCGTGGCTCAGTGGGCAGCATTCACTCGCCCCCTGAGTCAGAAGGTCATGGGTTCAAATCCCACTCCAGTGACTTGAGGCCAAAAATCTAGGCTGACACTCCAGTGTAGCACTGAGGGAGTGCTGCACTGTCGGAGGTGCCCTCTTTCGGATGATATGTTAAACCGAGGCTCTCAGGTCGACGCAAAAGATCCCATGGCACTATTTCAAAAAAGAGCAGGGGAGTTATCCCCGGTGTCCCGGCCAATATTTATCTCTCAATCAACATAACTAAACAGATTATCTGGTCTTTATCACATTGCTGTGTGTGGGATCTTGCTGTGCACAAATTGGCTGCCGCGTTTCCCACATTACAACAGTGACTACACTTCAAAAAAGTACTTCCTTGGCTGTAAATAGAAACATAGAAAATAGGTGCAGGAGTAGGCCATTCAGCCCTTCGAGCCTGTACCACCATTCAATAAGATCATGGCTGATCATTCACCTCAATACCCCATTCCTGCTTTCTCTCCATACCCCTTGATCCCTTTAGCCATAAGGGCCATATCTAACTCCCTCTTGAATCTATCTAACAAACTGGCCTCAACAACTTCCTGCGGGAACGAATTCCACAGGTTCACAATTCTCTGAGTGAAGAAGTTTCTCCTCATCTCGGTCCTAAATGGCTTACCCCTTATCCTTAGACTGTGACCCCAGATTCTGGATTTCCCCAACATCGGGAACATTCTTCCTGCATCTAACTTGTCCAGTCCCATCAGAATTTTATATGTTTCTATGAGATCCCCTCTCATTCTTCTAAACTCCAGTGAATACAGACCCAGTTGATCCAGTCTCTCCTCATATGTCAATCCTGCCATCCCGGGAATCAGTCTGGTGAACCTTCGCTGCACTCCCTCAATAGCAAGAACGTCCTTCCTCAGATTAGGAGACCAAAACTGAACACAATATTCCAGGTAAGGCCTCACCAACGCCCTGTACAACTGCAGTAAGACCTCCCTGCTCCTATACTCAAATCCCCTAACTATGAAGGCCAACATGCCATTTGCCTTCTTCACCACCTGCTGTACCTGCATGCCAACTTTCAATGACTGATGAACCATGACACCCAGGTCTCGTTGCACCTCCCCTTTTCCTAATCTGCCGCCATTCAGATAATATTCCGCTTTCATGTTTTTGCCCCAAAGTGTATAACCTCACTTTTATTCACATTATACTGCATCTGCCATGCATTTGCCCACTCACCTAACCTGTCCAAGTTACCCTGCAGCCTCTTAGCATCCTCCTCACAGCTCACACTGCCACCCAGCTTAGTGTCATCTGCAAACTTGGAGATATTATACTCAATTCCTTCATCTAAATCATTAATGTATATTGTAAATAGCTGGGGTCCCAGCACTGAGCCCTGCAGCACCCAACTAGTCACTACCTACCATTTTGAAAAGGACCCGTTTATCCCGACTCTCTGCTTCCTGTCTGCCAACCAGTTCTCTATCCACGTCAATACATTACCCCCAATATCATGTGCTTTAATTTTGCACACCAATCTCTTGTGTGGAACCTTCTCAAAAGCCTTTTGAAAGTCCAAATACACCACATCCACTGGTTCTCCCTTGTCCACTCTACTAGTTACATCCTCAAAAAATTCCAGAAGATTTGTCAAGCATGATTTCCCTTTCATAAATCCATGCTGACTTGGACCGATCCTGTCACTGTTTTCCAAATGCGCTGCTATTTCATCCTTAATAATTGATTCCAACATTTTCCCCATTACCGAGGCTAACCGGTCTATAATTACCTGTTTTCTCTCTCCCTCCTTTTTTAAAAAGTGAAGTCCAGTGGTCATGAAAGGTGCTATATAAATGCAAGTGTTTATTTTTCTGTTAAAGGCATGTGCCACGTACAAAACATTTAACCCAGCAAAATGAAACAATATTGTTCACTAGTAACTCAATGCTGTAAATAAATGCCATAACACAAGCGCACAGATGGAAATACTTACTGAGGTGCTGGATTTCCTCTGCCTTCACACTTGATAATGAAATCATCTGTTGGATATACAACGTGCTTCTTGGGCGATTGGTCTGTTATAGTTGGAGGCTGCTGAACTGGAAACATATTTTAAAGTATAGAATTACTTAGATTGCAATAATGAAATAAAAAGGTCAATTATAATTCAAAATCCGTTAACCATTCCCATTAACAGCTAAATAATTCTTTTCAAAGGTTTATGCGAACAAAATTCAAATGCAAATATGCAAAATTGAGGCACAAGAGATTAAGTTGCAAAAGCTGCTGTCATAGCCGAATCATGGTAATGAAGTTTTAATGAATAGTTTTTATAAATCCATTTCCCAGAGTTATCACTTATAGATGTATGAAAATAATTTGAAAAAGCTGCCTGTAATGTTACAATTATTATAATTCTCAGAACTATTCCCTGCATTGCATACAAAATTGAAGAATATTATTTCTTAGCTTGGGTTTATTTTTAAAACCAAAGATTATGGTTGAGAAGATTCGTGTAGACATTTAATTTTAGTGTCTGCTCATGGTGATCTAAAAATACTCGTGGCATGAAACACTGCATTAGACCTCGATAGAATAATAAATAGAAACACCAAGTTTGACCTATAATGAAAATTAAAACCCATCTGTTCTTGTGTAAGAGCTGATTTTATACCTCCAGAATACCAACAAGTCAGATGGAAACCTAATTGGGCTAGAAATTCGATAGTGCCCAGTTTGGGGCGCTATTTTTTCAAATCTTGAAAAAGTATCGCCAGGCTCTCATGATTCTGAGCTTCAACTAAATTGGCCGTTAGCGCTCCAAGAAAGAACTGGAGCGTTGAATCAAGCATTAATGGCCTCAGTAGGGTGCCACAGGGGCTCTACCAGCAGGACGATAATGAATTTCAGGTGCAATGCATTCGGGAATGATCATTCACGCTGGCTCCTTCCAGCTCTAAAAGGGAAGGTTCCATCATTGTGCAGATCCTCATTATCAACATTGCTGGCTGTGAAGATGACCTGAAAGCAACTGAATCCGGTAAATCTCATGGCTGATCCCTGTCCCAGTCCCAGGCATTGGAGGCGGGAGTGGAGCAAAGGAGGGCAGTGCTGTTCCTGGCCACTGGAAGGAGGTAATTGCCCCAGGTCTTCAGGGAAATGTGGTGGGAGGTGACCCAGGAGGTCTCAGCCAGCAGTGTGGTCGCCTGGAGCCTGACACAGTGCCGCAAGAAATTTAACCACCTCGCTCAGCTGGTCAGGGTGGGTAGATGCTTCAAATGGTTCTACAGACCAACATCTGAACCTCAGTCTGCAGACACTGCACAAAGCACCACACCCCCACCACTCACACACCAAGCATCTCCACCTACTAAACCTCACATCCACATCTCACACCTTGCCGACAATTACAGCTATTCAACTACAGCACACACACACATCTCCCAAACACATAGCTGCACTCGCACTCACACACATTAGTTTGTCTTGCAGACCAATAGGAGGGAGCAGCAGGGGATAGGTGGAGGTGATGCGCGGATGTAGCAGCTTACAGACCTGGAGGAGCGACTGCTACAACTCATTGGGCATCATGGCCATCGGCAACGTCGATCCCCTTGGGGACAACAACGGTATCTTCATCCTTTCTCCTTCTCGCATCCCACTTCCCCCTCACACCAGAAGCCTTTCTCACTTTCCAGCTCCTGATACTGTCTGCATTCCTTAGCTCCCCATTAGCGCCTCCCCCCCACCCCTGCAAGTGCTAACGGGAAGTTCAAAGCAGATGAATTTCTCCCCCAATATCTTTCCTTTATTGGAAGTGCTAAGTCTAACGATAGTTGTACTGATACATGCACTAAATTTTGACACGGGAAATGACAGAGCTCCATAAATGTACCTTAAAATAGACATATAGGATGATTTACTGGCCTGCTCTACTGCCATTGCGTTTCATTTCAATTGAAAACTTTTGAAAAGTGGATTAGCTTTTTTGAATCGGATGATAATTGTACAATGGTCGTATAAGAGACAGTGAAAATTAAAGGGTCGATTATATAATAATTGCATGTTTAATGGAGGTTAGAGTGGTGCTGTTATGGTGCACTTTTACAGCCTTCACAAAAAAAATCATAACACAACATCGGCACTGAAGGTACAGTTCCACTTTGATTAAATATGGGATAAAAAAATACTAATTTTGATAATACATTTAAAAATGGTAAAGGCCTTTCAGATTCACGCTTCTTCATTAGTATCTCTGATCAATCAATACAGTAAATGTTTATCCTCCAGATCACAAGATAATTACACAAGAATATATGAAATAGAAGCAGGAGTCGGCCATACGGCCCATCGAGTCTGCTCCGCCATTCAATAAGATCATGGTCGATCATCGACCTCAACTGCACTTCCCACCCGATCCCCCGAGACTCCAAAAATCTATCTATCTCAGCCTTGAATATATTCAGAGACTGAGCATCCACAGCCCTCTGGGGCAGAGAATTCCAAAGATTCACAACTCCCTCAGTGAAGACATTCCTCCCCATCTCTGTCTTAAATGGCCTACTTCTTATCCTGAGACTGTGACTGTGCCTCAAAGCTGTTGATGAAGTTGGTCTGGCAAAGTGTCAATCCATGCTGACTGTTAATAACTAGATTACTGTTGTTACATCAGTTAACTCCCAACAATCAGTTCTATTATTTTCCGTGGAATGGAAGGGAAACTAGTGATCTGGAGTTGGCTACATCTGTTTCATCACCATTTTTGAAATTGGATACCATGTTGTTCCCAACCTTCTGGTAGCTCTGCAGTGTTCAATAGCTCCCTCCTAATGATACTGCTTCACCAATCGCTCTCCTAACTCAGCACTCTGGGATAAATACAATTGATCCCTGGGATTTATTTGTCTTGAACCCAATTAGCCTGTCTCGAGCTTCCATCTCATTCCCTTTCAATTTGTTTCTGAATTTGTCTGCACTGATTCTGAGTGAGCGCTTCCTTTCCAACAGAATTTGTACAGGACAATTTTTCTCTTCATCATACTTTTAATTTATTTGTTAATCCATTTATAGTGATGTTTGCTTAAATCAAGGCTTCTGGGTTTTGGGAATGTACTTATCATGAACTGTCAGCATTATACCTTACACCTTCCTTATACCTTCAAAGGGTTTTCATTTCTTTTCTATTGAAGTGTTGAATATTTGCAATTCATTTGATTTAGTTGTTTCCTCATTTCATCAAATTTAGCTCTTCTGCAGTTATGTACCTAGCTCCTGGTCCAAGGTGTTTATGACTCCCAGCTATTAATAAACACTTCAGGTGTGGTGCCAGAGGACTGGAGGACTGCTAATGTGGTGCCTTTGCTTAAGAAGGGAGAAAAGGATAGGCCGGGTAATTACAGGCCTGTCAGCCTAGCCTTGGTGGTGGGAATATTATTGGAAAAAATCCTTAAGGACAGGATCAATCTTCACTTAATCAAGGACAGTCAGCATGGATTTGTTAAGGGAAGGTTGTGTCTGACTAACTTGATTGAATTTTTAAAGGAGGTAATGAGAAGGGTCGATGAAGGCAAAGCGTATGATATAGTGTATATGGATTTTAGCAAAGCTTTTGATAAGGTCCCACATGGCAGATTAGTCACATAACAACATAAGAACATAAGAAATAGGAACAGGAGTAGGCCATACGGCCCCTCAAGCCTGCTCTGCCATTCACTAAGATCATGGCTGATCTGATCATGGAGTCAGCTCCACTTCCCCGCCCGCTCCCCATAACCCCTTATCCCCTTATCGTTCAGGAAACTGTCGATTTCGGTCTTAAATTTATTCAATGTCCCAGCTTCCACAGCTCTCTGAGGCAGCGAATTCCACAGATTTACAGCCCTCTGAGAGAAGAAATTTCTCCTCATCTCAGTTTTAAATGGGCGGCCCCTTATTCTAAGATCATGCCCTCTAGTTCTAGTATCCCCATCAGTGGAAACATCCTCTCTGCATCCACCTTGTCAAGCCCCCTCATAATCTTATACATTTCGATAAGATCACCTCTCATTCTTCTGAACTCCAATGAGTAGAGGCCCAACCTAATCAGCCTTTCCTCATAACTCAACCCCCTCATCCCCAGAATCAACCTAATGAACCTTCTCTGAACTGCCTCCAAAGCAAGCATATCCTTTCGTAAATATGGAAACCAAAACTGCACACAGTATTCCAAGTGTGGCCTCACCAGTACCTTGTACACCTGTAGCAAGACTTCCCTTCTTTTATACTCCATCCCCTTTGCAATCTACTAACCTTTTGTGTTTCATGCACAAGTGCCCCCAGGTCCCGCTGCACTGCGGCACTTTGCAATCGTTCTCCATTTAAATAATAACTTGCTCTTTGATCTTTTCTGCCAAAGTGCATGACTTCACACTTTCCAACATTATACTCCATCTGCCAAATTTTTGCCCACTCACTGAGCCTGTCTATGTCCTTTTGCAGATTTTTTGTGTCCTCCTCACACATTGCTTTTCCTCCCACCTTTGTATCATCAGCAAACTTGACTACGTTACACTCAGTCCCTTCTTCTAAGTCGTTAATATAGATAGTAAATAGTTGGGGTCCCAGCACTGATCCCTGCGGCAACCCATGAGTTACTGATTGCCAACCAAAGAATGAACCAATTATCCCGACTCTCTGTTTTCTGTTAGTTAGCCAATCCTCTATCCATGCTAATATATTACCCCCAACCCTGTGAACTTTTAACTTGTGCAGTAACCTTTTATGTGGCACCTTGTCAAATGCCTTCTGGAAGTCCAAATACACCACATCCACTGGTTCCCCTTTATCCACCCTGTTCATTATATCCTCAAAGAACTCCAGCAAATTTGTCAAACATGACTTCCCCTTCATAAATCCATGCTGACTCTGCCTGACCGAATTTTGCTTAGCCAAATGTCCTGCTCTATTACTTCTTTAATAATGGACTCCAACATTTTCCCAACAACGAAAGTAAAAGCCCATGGGATCCAGGGCAAAATGGCAAGTTGGATCCAAAATTGGCTCAGAGGCAGGAAGCAAAGAGTAATGGTTGATGGGTGTTTTTGCGACTGGAAGGGTGTTTCCAGTGGGGTTCCGCAGGGCTCAGTACTAGATCCCTTGCTTTTTGTGATATACATCAATGATCTCAACTTGAATAAAGGGGTTATGATTAAGAAGTTTACAGATGATACTAAAATCAGCTGTGTGGTTAGTAATGAAGAAGAAAGCTGTGGACTGCAGGAAGATATCAATCAACTGGTCAGGTGGGCAGAACAGTGCAATTTAATCCAGACAAGTGTGAGGTAATGCAGTTTGAGAGAGCTAACAAGATAAGGAAATAGACATGAAATGTGTTGTGTATGCAATAACTGTTAGACTGAGTACTATTTAACTCCAAGAGGTATGACCTTGGCTCTGCTTTATTCAGGCCCAAAGTGCCCAATATACAAAATGGCTGGCCTTTTATACTTGGGCTGCAGACACGTGCGTGCAGCCCAATGGCCTCCAACAGTGATGCCATCTAGTGGCTAGTGACTCCAAAAGTACATACATGACAATACCCACCTCTGAGATATTAACACAGTCTTTTAGAAATTGAGACGGCCCGGTGTTTTAGGCTCCCGGGTTGACTGTCTCTGTTCAACTCCAGCCTTGGGTGAGTGTTCAGAGTCTGTTGTGACTGGTGGCTGACCTGGTGGGAGTGGCAATGGCCATGTCAGGGATTGAAAGTTGTAAGACTAAAAGTGTTTATTAATTGATTCTGTGTATGTATAAATGTTAAAAGTGTAGATTATACGGGAAGGCCCGTCTGTGTTGAAACAAAAGGAATTAAAATGAAATCCCCCATAAATGTCACATGGCTTTTGTCCTTTGTCTTAATTGGAAAGACATTTTAGCATAATCTAATCAAGAGGTGAATGGGTTTGTCCAAACAGTCACATATATGAGCAGAGCGAATAAGGAACTGGCCTGGAACCAAGGTCCAATCGTGAGGCTTTCTGAGGAACAATGAACTTTAGGAGTATAAAGGACCCTGCAGCAACTTTTCACTCTCTCTCTTGGACACGTGGCCTGAGACATCCCTGAAGACCAGCTAAAACAGTAAGCCCTGTGTCCAAACCAGCCAGCCCAAGGGAAGTAATCGCTTGTTATTATAACCTCATTGTAGCTCTGTTATAACATAATTGACAACTGTTGATAAGGAGCTTGTGTGTGTCTTTCTAAGATAACTGATCACTGCTGCTAATGTGCATGTGTGTATGTTTTTAATAAACCCTTCCAATTGTTTTGAACGAATTGTCTCACTGTTAAATATAAGCCCAAAGAGATTTAGAAAGCGTATAAATTGGTGGAGAATGTGGCCATCTGGCGAGACAGCTTTTTGATGATTCTTTTGAACAATTGGAAATCTTGGGAGTTGCGATTCTGACCTGTGTTGCGAATATAATTGAAATGATTAAACGGATCGGGAGAAATTGTGTCTTGAAGAGAGAGGTCGTCTCGATAGTTGTCACTGTGTAAGAGAGCTGGGTTGGAACTGTTTAAGTGAGGACCCACCAGTAGTTATATTCAAAAGACACAGGATGAAAGGATCGGTCATGGACAGAAAGCCAACAATAAAAAGTAATGTTGAGCTAGTTTATCAGGAGAGATTGTCCAAAAAGCTCCCGATACAAGATGCAGATGAGTTAAAGGCACAGGCACAGCACGAGGGTGGACCCGCCTCATTTGGGGGATGGTGAGAATTATCCAGGAGAGGGTAGATAGGGGAGAGCTGAGATCAAAACGGTGCAAACAGTCTTGCGGAGTTTAGCGCTTTTTATTGTGCCAGGAGAGATGAGGAATTAATGAGGCAAGACGCCAAAGTGATACAACATTTGAAAGAATTGCAAGTAAAAGATATTCCGTTAAAAGAAAGAGAGATTGAAGGTATAAAACAGCGAATGTAAGAAGGCCTCCAACTTGTGAAGCAGTTAAAAGAGGGGGAAATACAGAATTCAAGACAAGAAATTGGCCACTTAAACCATAGTATTAAGCAATTAGAAAGAGGGGCGAGCAGGCCGCTTCACTGGTACAGCAACAAAGCCCCTCAAACTTAAATGACACAGCAGCCATTGTTGAAACAAATGAAAACAAATTAGAGTTTAAAAAAATATAAATTGGAAAACTTGAGGCTCCAGCAAGAGATGGAAGATGCTGGGGGACCATTAAGAGAAGTCATTAAGAAGTGACATAGGGAGGCAGGTCACTCCCAATGCCAACTAGAAATAGCAAGGCTAAAAAGTAAGTTAGTGGAGCAGCGGGCTCTGGTATCCGCAGTAACATGGGGAGCCATAACAGAGACAGCAGAAGGGGAAAAGGGGGAAACAGATTGGGAAGAGAAAGGAAGTCAGTATAATCCCCAGGAGAGTGGTGTAGAATGGAATACTTTGGAGACACAAGAGCCAATCGTAGCCGTAGTAACCACTTCTTTACGACACAATGCGCACAGTCACATCACCAGTAACCATACCGACTCACGGCCCATATCTGGTGCTGATGCCACGGCGTGTAGCCACGAGTTCGGGCCCATTAATGATGGGGACGACCCACTGGAAGTTAATCGGAGGTGGGCAAATTCCAGGAGGGGTCACCCCAAGTTGGAAGAGAGAGACTTAACCCGAGTCCTCCTCTTGGCCTGTTCCACTTCCCTCACAGACAATCTGTCAGACGCAGTCCTCCGGCCTGCCACAGCGACCGATGTACTCATGTCCGAGATCCTAGACCATTTCGGGATCTAAAACTGGAACTTAGTGGCTCTGCTTAATCAGCCCAGGCAGCACCCAGAAGAGACCCCGAGAGCCTTCAGTAATCGCCTGTACGATATTTATCAACGTACGCAGAACCAGGCACCCGCAAATACTACAGTAGGAAAGAATCAGGAACTATTTAAATTGATGTTCTTGACCCAACTCCACCCTTTAGTTAAAACCACCCTGGGAATAGCCATGAGGCCCACCAATCAGTGAACAGATATAGAGACCAACGCTCAAATAGCCTGGAAGATGGTAAAACACCAGTTAAAGGTGAAGTCACCACCCATTGCAAATAAACCAGTGTCAATGGTGGAGGGATCTCGAAACTACCCCTTTAAGGGACAGCGCTTTAATTGTAAGAAGGTAGGCCACCTAGCAAAAGACTGCAGCAGACCCAGACCAGCACTGAACCATGATGCAACACATAGATACCTCCCGAGGGACGAATCCACGCCCTCTGGGACAGATCAATGATTGGATCAATTGATAACACTTCTACAAACCCAAATTGCCACGGGGAGGATGCAAAATCATTTACCGGTGCACGCAATCGCCCATGCACACTCATTAGAGAGACGCATTCAAGGATTGACCCTATGACAGGGTTTGGCCCCCAAAGATTGGTCGGAAGTGGAGTTCCGACGTGATGGTAGTGGGAGACCAGTAGTCCTTGTTGTCTTAGAAGGGGACAGACAGCAGATTATGTTTATCGATACTGGCTCAGCCGTTACCATCATCCATACCCCATACTCTGAACGCCATGCGGCAGCGGGCAAGGGTTATATGACCCTTAAAGGGTTTAACGGTGATACAACCACCGCGTATACAGGGAAGGCCACTGAACTTCAGTTGGGAAGCCTCACCTGTAAGGTCCCAGCACCTATGCTGATGACCACCCCTGACGGAAGGGGAATTTTAGGGACTGATGTGTTGGATCAGTATGGTGTGGTGATAGATTATAATCAGGACTGTGTTTGGATGGGATTGGGAGATAAGGTAGGAGTGATAGAAATTTCAAATACTCACTCGGTTTTTGCTATTAAAAAGCCCTCTGATTATGATGCTCCAGGGAGCGAAAATGAAGCCGTGGCAAAATTAATTCGGGAACACATGCAAGCATGACTGTGGAAAAATGGCAGGCGAGGAATCTATTGAGGGACCTCCTCCTCCCACTCATTCACTAAACAATACCCCATCCCAAGGGAGAGTCACCCTTACATCCGAGACACCATAAAATCCCGAGTCGAGCAGGGTGTTCTTAGGACAGGCATTTTCACGACCAATTCATCCACATGGCCGGTTAAAAAGCCTGATAGCAGCTGGCGACTGACTATTGATTACAGAAAGTTAAATTCTGTAACACCAGCCTGCTCACCGGTAGTAAGATAAACTCCCACCATATTATCTCAAATTCCTGCTGGTTCCAAGTACTTCTCAACCCTCGACATCGCCAATGGATTCTGGAGTGTCCCTGTTAAAGGGGAAGACCAGTACAAGTTTGCATTCACATTTGAGGACCAGAGCTACACCTGGACATGCTTGCCTCAGGAGTTCCACAATGCCCCCACGACATTCCACAAAAGAATAGCTGCAATTTTAAAAGACTTTTCCCACCCTACCTGCTTGCTGCAGTACATAGACCACCTACTGCTGGCAATCGACAGCATGGAGGAGCATCTGTCCCTTTTGCTCAAACTTTTGACATTGTTGGCTCAGGTGGGACGAAAGGTGAATCCCCGCAAGGCTCAATTAGTAAAAGAACGGGTCACCTTTCGAGGAGTGTCCATTTCTCCAGAGGGAACATCCCCCGACTCTCACAAGGTGGAGATAATACAGCGACTGCCATTACCCATTCCAAAACAGCCCTACGATCATTCTTGGGTTTGGTGGGGTACCAAAGGAACTTTATCCCAGGCTTTGCAGAGTGTGCAAAGCCCCTGTATGATTTAATAAAACTGCAGGGTGATGACATGTGCCCGGCATGGACTGATACCCAACCCAGTCTGTGGCTAAATTAAAAACTGCAGTGATACAGGCCGCATGTCTGATCCCTCCTGACCCCACGCAGCCCTTCCATCTGGAGGTCGGGGCCACAGAGCAAAGCCTCACTGCAGTTCTGTGCCAAATGTGAGCTGATCGACTATAGCCCATTGCATATGCGTCTCGAATCCTGCAGGGGGCAGAAAAGACATATACCGCATGCGAGCGCCACCTACTGGCCGTCTTCTGGTC
The DNA here is from genome assembly GCF_044704955.1 of Pristiophorus japonicus. Lineage (NCBI taxonomy): Eukaryota > Metazoa > Chordata > Chondrichthyes > Pristiophoridae > Pristiophorus > Pristiophorus japonicus. The sequence goes on along the minus strand of NC_091988.1, from coordinate 4,531,585 downwards.
GGTACATCACTTTACCTTTATTATTGGGTTACAGGCTACAATCCTGCACAGCGGGGACACACCTCAAACTACTGGTGAAACCTGGAGATTCGTTAGTTTCCTCTCAGTGCCTCAGCAAATGGACATTGGAATTTATGGAAAGAGACATTGATACCATTTCCAAACCCACCACCTTGCTGCCACAATTTCTGATCTATGAGGGGGACCCGCATGAATGTCTGTTTCCCCTGATTAACTTTAAGACCCATCCTACGCAGAAAGAGCCCATACAGGTTGCCCCAGATGTCTACATCGATGGGTCCTCATATCACATTGAAGGATGCCCCCCACACCTGGTATGCTGTGGTATTGCCAGAAAGAACCATCCAGCAAAGATGCAACAGACAGTCTTCACAATATGCAGAAATCACCGCACCTCTAACTGCTGTTAAGGAAACCTCAGATAGACCGGTGAATATTTGGTCCAATAGTGCCGATGTTATAAACACCATGCTCTCCCTGCCCCTATACCACAAAAATGACTATTGTACAATAGACGGTAAGGTCCTGGTCCATGAGCCCTGGTTACGCCTGCTCTGGTCATATCTTCATAGCCCTGCTTCATAGGAAAGGTAGAAACCCATAGAAAAGGGGGCCCACATGGTGAGGGAAATTCCAGAGCAGACAGAGCAGCCAAGGACACTGCGATTGATGGGGAGATGGAGGATATAGTTGTTGAGCCCTGCAATGCTGTTAGCAAGGCCTCCCCAACAGATCACCTCGATTTAAAATCCCTGCAGCAGCAATACTGATCATATGCTGTTGTAAGCGCCAGGCACGAGGAAGGCAGACCCCTTCCTCAACCAACAGCCTGGGCTCCCAACACCAGACTCGCCACTGACCCCGGCTCAGATGAGCAGTTGCTGATGTTCAAAAGAAAGCCAAACGCCTGCCCGGTGGTGTGTGTTCCACCAGAGGTGGGTCAAGAACTGCTCTCCCTCTTTCACTCCCACCCCACAGCAGGGCACTATTCGGCCCTGGTAACCTTCTCTAAGGTAGTATCCACAGCTTGGTGGCCTCCCATGAGGGAAACAATCGACCAATACGTTTACAAGATGCCTACCGTGCCTGCAACACAATCCTCCCGCATGCACTAACCGAGCCTTGCTTCAAAGCGCACCCACGCCTCAAGGGCCATGGACTCACCAGATAGACTTCATTGGGCCACTTCCATGGGCAAAAGGCAATTTTCAGCATGCCCCAGTGGTGGTGGATCAATTCACTAAATGGATCGAAGCATTCCCCTGCCGCTCCAACACCGCAATCACAGCAGCCAAAACACTATTGAATCATGTGTTTTGTAGGTGGGGAGTAGCAGTACAAGTGGTCAGTGATCAAGGTTCACACTTTACCAGTAACATTTTTACCCACCTGCAGGAAATGTTGGGGATAAAACACAAATTACACATTGCTCACCATCCCCGAGTCATCGAGGAGTCGAAAGGGGAACAGAATCCTCAAGTTAATGTTAAAAAAATTGTGTGCAGACCACCCCACTCAATGGGCTAGCATGCTGCCAATGTACTTAATGGCAATGAGGTCTACACCTCAGAGAACAACAGGGGTCTCCCCATATCAGGCCATAACGGGGAGGCTCAGTGGAACACCAGGCCAGCTAACACTAACAAGAGATGGGTCCCCTGACAATGAAAACATGTAGTTCCAAGTGGCTGGAACAAGTGGTAGATCACACCAATCAGATCAATTGATTTGTGGCCACCAAATTGGGGAAGTCAAGACGACAAATTAAAAAGTACTTTGAGAAGAAAGTCCGTCCCTGTGAACACGCGGTGGGAGACTCGGTAATGATTCCACATTATGGGAAAAAGCAGCTGCCTTTGAGCCCAGGTGGTGGGGACCATATACGATTACAGACCGATTGAACCCCACGGTTTATTTGATTCAGTTACCGGGGAAAAGGGTGTTAAGTACAAGAAGTGGTTTCACATTAATCAGTTAAAAACTGCCAAAGAGTAAATACTGCCCTGATCTGGTTTCCCACAGACCATGTTACGGATCCTCACGGTTGTCAGGACGACACTGGCCAAGACCGAAGCCGAGGGAAGATGGAGAAGAGGGAGCTGCAGCATGACTCACGGACATCATCAATCGTCAATGTGCTTGGAGACGCGACGGTGCACCGAGCATACGGGAAGGGGAGAGTCTCCGCTGGAGATATTCATGGACTATAATAAATCCCCTACGTAGCCTACACCATCCGAGGTGGGGACCAAGTCAGGCCACCCACCTTTCGTTCTCTCCCTCTCAATATGAGGGGTCAATAAGGATATTTCCCCCTCGAGGTGGGGAGTCTGTAAGAATAAAAGTGTTTATTAATTGATTCTGTGTATGTATAAATGTTAAAAGTGTATATTAAACGGGAAGGCACATCTGTGTTGAAACAAAAGGAATCAAAATGAAAGTCCCCACAGATGCCACACGGCTTTTGTCCTTTGTCTTAATTGGAAAGACATTTTAGCATAATCTAATCAAGAGGTGAGTGGGCTAGTCCAAACAGCCACATATGTGAGAAGAGCCAATAAGGAACTGCCCTGGAACTAAGGTCCAATCGTGAGGCTTTCGAGGAACAATGAACTTTAGGAGTATAAAGGACCCCGCAGTAACGTTTCGCTCTCTCTCTTGGACACACGGCATGAGACATCCCTGAAGACCAGCTAAAACAACAAGCCCTGTGTCCAAACCAGCCAGCCAAAGGGAAGTAATCGCTTGTTACTATAACCTCATTGTAGCTCTGTTATAACATAATTGACAAACTGTTGATAATGTGCATGTGTGTGTCTTTCTAAGATAACTAATCACTGCTGCTAATGTGCATGTGAGTATGTTTTTAATAAACCCTTCCAATTGTTTTGAACGAATGTCAAATATAACGCAGAGAGATTTAGAAATCTTATAAAGTCCATTTTCATTGAACATGTCAGTGATTGAAAGTTCCGATTCACTGATGACCACTGAGTCCTCTGATGACTGGGGGTAGGTTGGTTGGTCGTCGATTGTCTCTTCCTCCGACTGTTCCGGTTTGTCTGTGTGCCACAGCTTTGTCTGATCTATGTGTTTCCTGCATGTTTGCCCATTTTTGAGCTTGACAATAAATACTCTGTTGCCCTCCTTCGCCATGACAGTACCAGCGAACCACTTAAGACCCTGACCATAATTCAGAACATATACAGGATAATTTACAGAAATATCGTGTGACACAGCTGTGCGATCGTGATACCCTTGTTGACTTTATTTTCTATATTCAACATGATTATTCAAGTCAGGGTGTACAAGAGATAGTTTGGTCTTAAGATCTCTTTTCATCATTAGTTCAGCAGGTAAACGTGTGTGGTCTTGTCCTGTAACTGAGCAGTATGCATGATAGGCGGGTCTGCAGTGACCCTTGGGTTACTCGCTTCAAACTCTGCTTTATAATTTGGACAGCACATTCTCCTTTCCCTTTGGATGCAGGTTTGAATGGTGTTGACCTTACATGTTTGGTACCATTGAGTTTCATGAACTCTTGAAACTCCTGACTGGTGAAGCACGATCCGTTGTCACTAACAACGATGTCAGGCAGACCATGTGTCGCGAACATGACACTGAGATTCTCAATGGTCATTGTGGATGTACTGGATGACATGATTATACACTCTATCCACTTCGAATATGCATCCACCACAACTAAAAACATCTTCCCCAGGAAGGGACCTGCAAAGTCTATGTGGATCCTGGACCATGGTTTCGACGGCCATGACCACAGACTCAGCGGCGTTTCCGCTGGTGGTTTGCTGAGCTGCATGCAAGTGTTGCACTGATGCACACATCAGTCCAGCTCAGAGTCAATTCCCGGCCACCATACATGAGACCTGCCGATGGCTTTCATCATTACAATGCCGGGATGTGTGCTATGTAGTTCACGTACAAATTTCTCTCTCCCTTTCTTGGGCATAACAACACGATTGCCCCACAGTATACAATCCGACTGAATAGACAGTTCATCTTTGCGACAAATGTAAGGTTTGGTCTCCTCGCACATTTGCTTGGGTATGGCAGACCAATCACCTTTGAGGATGCAACTCTTCACCATCGATAAAATCGGGTCCTGACTGGTCCAGGTCTTAACTTGTTGAGCTGTGACAGGGGTTCCTTTACTCTCAGAAGCATCCATAACTAACAATATGTCCGCCGGTTGTGGTGTTTCCACCTCCGGTGTGGGCAACGGCAGACGGCTCAAAGCATCGGCACAATTCTCGGTGCCAGGTCTATGGCGAATAACAGTCATAAGCGGATAATGTCAGCGCCCACCTCTGGATGCGGGATGAAGCATTGGTATTGATATCTTTGTTTTCAGAGAACAGTGAAATGAGCTTGTGATCTGCCTCTAGTTCAAACAGGTACTGATGCATCTTTTTAACCCCATACACACAGGCTAGTGCTTCTTTGTCTACCATGCTGTAGGCTCTTTCCGCTTTAGACAAACTTTTTGAAGCATACGCGACTGGTTGAAGTTTACCCGACTCATTAGCTTGTTGGAGTACGCAACCAATTCCATATGACGAAGCATCACAGGCCAATACTACATGTTTACATGGGTCATAATGTACCAGCAGCTTGTTAGAGCAAAGCAGATTAGTGGCTTTCTCAAAAGCTCTATCTTTAGACATACCCCACACCCAGTTGTCGCCTTTTCTTAGCAGCATGTGCAGTGGTTCTAATAAGGTGCTCAATTTAGGGAGGAAGTTACCAAAGTAGTTGAGTAAACCCAGGAATGAACGCAGCTCCGTCATATTCTGCGGCATGGGTGCATTTTTGATGGCCTTGGTTTTCGCGTCCATGGGCCTGATGTCGTCGGCAGCAATTTTCCTCCCCAGGAATTCGAACTCTGCTGCCATGAAGACGCACTTCGAGCATTTCAGTCTGAGTCCCACTTTGTCCAGACGATGTAGAACCTCTTCCAGGTTGTTGAGATGTTCCTCAGAGTCACGACCTGTGATCAGGATGTCACCTTGGAACACGACAGTTCTGGGAACGGACTTCAGTAGACTCTCCATGTTCCTCTGAAATATTGCTGCAGCCAAGCGCATTCCAAAAGGGCACCTGTGATAAATAAACAGTCCTTTATGCGTGTTAATGCACGTAAGCCTCTTCGACATCTCGACCAGCTCCTATGTCATATAGGCCAACGTCGAGTCCAGTTTGGTGAACAACTTCCTCCCGACTCGCGTTGCAAACAAGTCATCAGTCTTCGGTAACGGGTACTGATCCTTTTTCGAAACCCTTTTGATCGTAGCCTTGTAGTCTCCACAGATTCTGACTGTGCCATCACTTTTCAGCACAGGAACAATGGGGCTGGCCCACTCATTAAATCCAACCGGTGATATGATCCCTTCACGTTGGAGTCTCTACAGTTCAATTTCGACCTTCTCCCTCATCATATATGGAACTGCCCGAGCTTTATGATGGATGGGTCTTGCATCTGAGTCCACGTGGATCTGCACCTTGGCTCCCGTGAAGTTGCCGCTGCCTGGTTCGAAAAGCGAAGGGAACTTGCTCAATACTTGAGCACATGTATCTTTCACCTTGATGTCGTTCCAATCGCATCTGATTTTTTTTAAGCCAGTTTCTGCCGAACAGCATTGGGCCATTGCCTGGGACAATCCATAGCAGTAACTCGTGAACAGTACCGTCAAACGACACTTTAATTGTGGCATTGCCAATCACCGTTATGAGTTCTTTGGTGTACGTGAGCAACTTGGTATTGACTGGACTCAGCCTGGGCCTCACAGCCTTAGTATCACACAGCTTGTCGAATGCCCTCTGGCTCATTATCGATTGACTTGCCCCCGTGTCCAGTTCCATCGATACCAGCACCCCATTAAATTTCACGTTGATCATTATCGGTTGGCTCTTAGTTAGGAACAAGTACAGTCCATACACTTCCTCCTCTGGTATCTCGGATTGCGTATCCGGATCCGCGCTAGTCTGACCATCATCCTCCACGTGGTGTGTTGCAGCACGCTTGCTCTGGACACTTGCACTGGTGATGCCCCACTCTCAGACAGCCTTTGCAACTATATTGCTTAAATCGGCACTGTTAGTGCCAGTGATTTCCCCCACAACGCCAGCACAGAGAAATCGGATGCATTCCCGCTGGCGGACTTTGGGCAGCCACAGGTTTCGTGTACACAGTCGGGTAGGCCCTGCCATGTGCCGCTCTGCCGAACGCCGAATCAATCATATTTACAGTACTTGCCCGAGCTTTGATTTTTCACTGATATCTGCTTTAGACTTCTATCCATCGTCATGCATGACTGAGCGATCGTGATGTCCCTGTTCAAGTCCAACGACTCCACCGCCAGTAGTTTACGCAGGATCACCTCGTGGTTGATGCCGATTACAAAGAAGTTCCGCAGCATGTCTGCCAACACAGCCCCGAACTTACACGGTCCCGCTAGACGTCTCAGGTCGGCAACAAATTCCACCGCATTCTGGCCCTCTGAGCGAACGTGCGTGTAAAATCTGTATCTCGAGATGATGATGCCTTTTCTGGCTTATGGTGGTCCTGTACCAGTGTACACAATTCTTCATACATCTTCTCTGTTGGACTCACAGGCAAGAGTAGATTCTTTGTCAGACCAGAAATTTTTGGACCGCAAACCGTGAGGAACACCGCCCGGCGCCGACCTCCTCCATTTTGTTGGCCACGAAGAACTGGCTCAAACGGCTCACAAAGTCTGCCCAATCTTCTCCTTCCACAAATCGCTCCAACAATCCAATTGTGCTCATTTTTGCATGCAAAGGTTCTTGTTGCCTTGTCGTCAAATGTTGTGTATGAAATAACTGTTAGACTGAGTACTATTTAACTCCAAGAGGTATAACCTTGGCTCTGCTTTATGAAGGCCCAAAGTGACTAATATACAAAATGGTTGGCCTTTTATACTTGGGCTGTACACACGTGCGTGCAGCCCAATGGCTTCCAACAGTGATGCCATCTAGTGGCTAGTGATCCCAAAAGTACATACATGACAAAATGGTAGGATACTGAGAAGTGTAGAGGAACACATGGAACCTTGGAGTGAATGTCCACAGATCCCTGAAAGTAGCAGGCAAGGTAGATAAGGTGGTTAAGAAGGCATACAGAATGCTTGCTTTTATTAGCCGAGACATAGAATACAAGAGCAGGGGGGGTTATGCTTGAACTTTATAAAATACTGGTTAGGCCACAGCTGGAGTACTGCATGCAGTTCTGGTCACCACATTACTGGAAGGACGTGATTGCACTGGAGAGGGTACAGAGGAGATTTACGAGGATGTTGCCGGGAGTGGAGAATCTAAGCTATGAGGACAGATTGGATAGGTTGGGTTTGTTTTCCTTGGAACAGAGGAGGCTGAGGGAAGACCTCATTGAGGTGTATAAAATTATGAGGGACCTAGATATAGTGGATAAAAAGGGCCTATTTCCCTTAGCAGAGGGGTCAACAACCAGGGGGCATAGAAAATAGGTGCAGGAGCAGGCCATTCAGCCCTTCTAGCCTGCACCGCCATTCAATGAGTTCATGGCTGAACATGAAACTTCAGTACCCCCTTCCTGCTTTCTCGCCATAACCCTTGATCCCCCGAGTAGTAAGGACTTCATCTAACTCCCTTTTGAATATATTTAGTGAATTGGCCTCAACTACTTTCTGTGGTAGAGAATTCCACAGGTTCACCACTCTCTGGGTGAAGAAGTTTCTCCTCATCTCGGTCCTAAATGGCTTACCCCTTATCCTCAGACTGAGACCCCTGGTTCTGGACTTCCCCAACATTGGGAACATTCTTTCTGCATCTAACCTGTCTAAACCCGTCAGAATTTTAAACGTTTCTATGAGGTCCCCTCTCATTCTTCTGAACTCCAGTGAATACAAGCCCAATTGATCCAATCTTTCTTGATAGGTCAGTCCCGCCATCCCGGGAATCAGTCTGGTGAACCTTCGCTGCACTCCCTCAATAGCAAGAATGTCCTTCCTCAAGTTAGGAGACCAAAACTGTACACAATACTCCAGGTGTGGCCTCACCAAGGCCCTGTACAACTGTAGCAACACCTCCCTGCCCCTGTATTCAAATCCCCTCGCTATGAAGGCCAACATGCCATTTGCTTTCTTAACCGCCTGCTGTACCTGCATGCCAACCTTCAATGACTGATGTACCATGACACCCAGGTCTCGTTGCACCTTCCCTTTTCCTAATCTGTCACCATTCAGAAAATAGTCTGTCTCTCTGTTTTTACCACCAAAGTGGATAACCTCACATTTATCCACATTATACTTCATCTGCCATGCATTTGCCCACTCACCTAACCTATCCAAGTCACTCTGCAGCCTAATAGCATCCTCCTCGCAGCTCACACTGCCACCCAACTTAGTATCATCCGCAAATTTGGAGATACTGCATTTAATCCCCTCGTCTAAATCATTAATGTACAATGTAAACAGCTGGGGCCCCAGCACAGAACCTTGCGGCACTCCACTAGTCACTGCCTGCCATTCTGAAAAGTACCCGTTTACTCCTACTCTTTGCTTCCTGTCTGACAACCAGTTCTCAATCCACGTCAGCACACTACCCCCAATCCCATGTGCTTTAACTTTGCACATTAATCTCTTGTGTGGGACCTTGTCGAAAGCCTTCTGAAAGTCCAAATATACCACATCAACTGGTTCTCCTTTGTCCACTTTACTGGAAACATCCTCAAAAAATTCCAGAAGATTTGTCAAGCATGATTTCCCTTTCACAAATCCATGCTGACTTGGACCTATCATGTCACCATTTTCCAGATGCACTGCTATGACATCCTTAATAATTGATTCCATCATTTTACCCACTACTGAGGTCAGGCTGACCGGTCTATAATTCCCTGTTTTCTCTCTCCCTCCTTTTTTAAAAAGTGGGGTTACATTGGCTACCCTCCACTCCATAGGAACTGATCCAGAGTCAATGGAATGTTGGAAAATGACTGTCAATGCATCCGCTATTTCCAAGGCCACCTCCTTAAGTACTCTAGGATGCAGGCCATCAGGCCCTGGGGATTTATCTGCCTTCAATCCCATCAATTTCCCCAACACAATTTCCCGACTAATAAAGATTTCCCTCAGTTCCTCTTCCTTACTAGACCCTCTGACCCCTTTTATATCCGGAAGGTTGTTTGTATCCTCCTTAGTGAATACCGAACCAAAGTACTTGTTCAATTGATCCGCCATTTCTTTGTTCCCCGTTATGACTTCCCCTGATTCTGACTGCAGGGGACCTACGTTTGTCTTCACCAACCTTTTTCTCTTTACATACCTATAGAAACTTTTGCAATCCGCCTTAATGTTCCCTGCAAGCTTCTTCTCGTACTCCATTTTCCCTGTCCTAATCAAACCCTTTGTCCTCCTCTGCTGAGTTCTAAATTTCTCCCAGTCCCCAGGTTCGCTGCTATTTCTGGCCAATTTGTATGCCACTTCCTTGGCTTCAATACTATCCCTGATTTCCCTAGATAGCCACGGTTGAGCCACCTTCCCCTTTTTATTTTTACGCCAGACAGGAATGTACAATTGTTGTACTTCATCCATGCGGTCTCTAAATGTCTGCCATTGCCCATCCACAGTCAACCCCCTAAGTATCATTCGCCAATCTATCCTAGCCAATTCACGCCTCATACCTTCAAAGTTACCCTTCTTTAAGTTCTGGACCATGGTCTCTGAAATTACTGTTTCATTCTCCATCCTAATGCAGAATTCCACCATATTATGGTCACTCTTCCCCAAGGGGCCTCGCACAATGAGATTGCTAATTAATCCTCTCTCATTACACAACACCCAGTCTAAGATGGCCTCCCCCCTAGTTGGTTCCTCAACATATTGGTCTAGAAAACCATCCCTTATGCACTCCAGGAAATCCTCCTCCACCGTATTGCTTCCAGTTTGGCTAGCCCAATCTATGTGCATATTAAAGTCACCCATTATAACTGCTACACCTTTATTGCATGCACCCCTAATTTCCTGTTTGATGCCCTCCCCAACATCCCTATTACTGTTTGGAGGTCTGTACACAACTCCTACTAACGTTTTTTGCCCTTTGGTGTTCTGCAGCTCTACCCATATAGATTCCACATCATCCAAGCTAATGTCTTTCCTAACTATTGCATTAATCTCCTCTTTAACCAGCAATGCTACCCCACCTCCTTTTCCTTTTATTCTATCCTTCCTGAATGTTGAATACCCCTGAATGTTGAGTTCCCAGCCCTGATCATCCTGGAGCCACGTCTCCGTAATCCCAATCACATCATATTTGTTAACATCTATTTGTACAATTAATTCATCCACCTTATTGCGGATACTCCTTGCATTAAGACACAAAGCCTTCAGGCTTGTTTTATTAACACCCTTTGTCCTTTTAGAATTTTGCTGTACAGTGGCCCTTTTTGTTCTTTGCCTTGGGTTTCTCTGCCCTACACTTTTCCTCATCTCCTTTCTGTCTTTTGCTTTTGGCTCCTTTTTGTTTCCCTCTGTCTCCCTGCATTGGTTCCCATCCCCCTGCCATATTAGTTTAAATCCTCCCCAACAGCACTAGCAAACACTCCCCCTAGGACATTGGTTCCAGTCCTGCCCAGGTGCAGACCGTCCGGTTTGTACTGGTCCCACCTCCCCCAGAACCGGTCCCAATGCCCCAGGAATTTGAATCCCTCCCTGCTGCACCACTGCTCAAGCCACGTATTCATCTGCGCTATCCTGCGATTCCTACTCTGACTATCACGTGGCACTGGTAGCAATCCCGAGATTACTACTTTTGAGGTCCTACTTTTTAATTTAGCTCCTAGCTCCTTAAATTCGTTTCGTAGGACCTCATCCCTTTTTTTGCCTATGTCGTTGGTACCAATGTGCACCACGACAACTGGCTGTTCTCCCTCCCATTTCAGAATGTCCTGCACCCGCTCCGAGACATCCTTGACCCTTGCACCAGGGAGGCAACATACCATCCTGGAGTCTCGGTTGCGGCCGCAGAAACGCCTATCTATTCCCCTCACAATTGAATCCCCTATCACTATCGCTCTCCCACTCTTTTTCTTGCCCTCCTGTGCAGCAGAGCCAGCCACGGTGCCATGAACTTGGCTGCTGCTGCCCTCCCCTGATGAGTCATTCCCCTCAACAGTACCCAAAGCGGTGTATCTGTTTTGCAGGGGGATGACCGCAGGGGACCCCTGCACTACCTTCCTTGCTCTACTCTTCCTGCTGGTCTTCCATTCCCTATCTGGCTGTGGACCCTTTCCCTGCGGTAAGACCAACTCACTACACGTGATACTCACGTCATTCTCAGCATCGTGGATGCTCCAGAGTAAATCCACCCTCAGCTCCAATTCCGTAACGCGGACCGTCAGGAGCTGGAGGCGGATACACTTCCCGCACACATAGTCGTCAGGGACACCGGAAGCGTCCCTGAGTTCCCACATGGTACAGGAGGAGCATAACACCCGACCGAGCTCTCCTGCCATGTCTTAACCCTTAGATACACTTAAACTGGTAATAACAATGTTAAAAGTTACTGACCAATATAAGAAGAAAAAGAAAAACTACTCACCAATCACCAGCCAATCACTTACCCCCTAGGCTGTGACGTCACCTTTGTATCTTTGCCTTCTCCCTGTAGCTGCACCGGTACGCCTCTCGCCGACCCCGGACTCGCGCTGCTCCGAGCTCCCGCCTCCTCGACTGACTGCTCGAACTGCCCGACTCCCGCTGGCCTTTATAGGCCTCTCGCCGACCCCGGACTCGCGCTGCTCCGAGCTCCCGCCTCCTCGACTGACTGCTCGAACTGCCCGACTCCCGCTGGCCTTTATAGGCCTCTCGCCGACCCCGGACTCGCGCTGCTCCGAGCTCCCGCCTCCTCGACTGACTGCTCGAACTGCCCGACTCCCGCTGGCCTTTATAGGCCTCTCGCCGACCCCGGACTCGCGCTGCTCCGAGCTCCCGCCTCCTCGACTGACTGCTCGAACTGCCCGACTCCCGCTGGCCTTTATAGGCCTCTCGCCGACCCCGGACTCGCGCTGCTCCGAGCTCCCGCCTCCTCGACTGACTGACTTAAGGTAATTGGTAGAAGGTTTAGAGGGGATTTGAGGGGAAATTTCTTCACGCAGAGGGTTGTGGGGATCTGGAACCCACTGCCTGATAGAGGCAGAAACCCTCACCACATTTAAAAAATACTTGGATGTGCACCTGAAGTGCCGTAACCTGCAGGGTTACGGACTTAGTGCTGGAAAGTGGGATTAGGCTGGATAGCCTCTTGTTGGCCGGCACGGACACAATGGCCCGAAATGGCCTCCTTCTGTGCTGTAAACTTCTATGATTCTATGAAGATTCTGTGGTCACTTTCTCCCAGAATGCTATGATTTCCATTTCCAGCACATATTCTAGGTCATTACCGGATCGAGATGAGCAATGCTTCCAAAGGCTTTCTTGATATACAGGATCAAGAAGCAGTCAAGCTCTATGGCCGGGAATTCGCCTCCCGAGGTGGGTAACCTCGACGTTCCCAACACACTGTTGGCTCCATCAGTGAATGGATTTGTTAAGCCTGCCCAGTGAGATTCCTGGCCTTACTCATACCAACTTACCTTGCATCTCTACCTATCCCTTTCTTTCTATTCCATTATCGCTTATCCATCTCAGTAGCAACCCATCTCACTAGACACCCCTCACATCCTAGTCCAACCATACCAACTAACAACACACAAAGGTAGACACCTGGATTTTCGGTTCTGCTCATTTCGGAGCAGTAATGGCGGTGGGGCGGTAAAGTTAGCGTCCAGGAACAGTTTGCGCCTCAGTCAGCAAAGTTTATCAGCTGGGCCCGGAGTGTGGGGCGGAGCGCTAAGGGAAGCATTGCACACCTCTCTCAGGGCGCTAGGCCGGCTGAGCAAGTGAAAATCCTGAGCTAAACAGCCGGCCTCGGAGCGCTCTAACAGGGGCCTGGAGTGGCAAAAAAACCTGAAAAAAAACACCAAAAAAATTCCCAATAAATTACTCATGCCACCACAACATAAATCGCAAAGAAAGGAAAAGAAAAATCAATCAAACTTACCCAAGATTGACATTATGTACCTGATTGTGGCCATTACAGCTCGGACTGCCCGCTTTCCCAGGTGGTCCCAGCAGGGGGTGCTCTATGGTGCGCTACGGATCAGGCGGTAGCCAAAAATCGAGCCGTTGTCACAACCAGGGGCATTGCCTCTTCCTGATAGCAACGCTCCACGCCCCGTCGAAATTGGAACCGAATGTCCCAGAGGGGCGCTGAGAGCTGGCCGCCCGCCCGGAAGTGCTCACCGCCGCCATTGCCTTCCCCCCGGGGCGCTAACAGGGGCGGCAGAAAACCAAAAATCCAGCCATTGATGTTTTTGCCAATGTTGATGTAAAGTTTCTGTTCATGTGCTGTCAAACATTTAAATCTTTATTTTCAACACACTGCAATTTCTGTGCACCTTTGGAAGTGGCTTAGTGAGTTGTAGTGAATGGTGAGTCATAATGGTGCCCCCCGCAATGGTGATGAGTGTGAAAGGAATGGCTTGGGCATTGTAGGGATGCTTTATGGTGCTGATGTGGGGTGGTGCTCACCTGGTGCATCATGTGGCATCAAGTGAAGTCAATGTGGCCATGGTGAGGCTATCCCTGGCCTCCCGGGCAGCAATGTGGTCGGGTGCTGATGCCCCTTGTCCTGTGCAGCATCAGGTGATTGCGGAGAAGGTTGGTGCTGCTGGTGTGCCTGGGGCTGATCGTGGTGGGATTCTGAGGACCAAGGTGATATTTTTTCAAGGGCACCTATCCTGATGGAATAGATGGCAGGTGAGGTTGAGATGACAGAAGTGATCTGTCAATGGTGAGAGAGGTTGTTCCAAGGAGGTGACACTGGATAGAGAGTTTACTCCCAACACTTCCAAACTAAATATAGCTCATATGTGTCTCCCAAATCCTGAAGGCACCAGCTTCTAAGATTGGAAAGTGAGCAGCTGTGAGATGGAAGCTTTTATACCATTTCTGCAACTGTCAATTATTCAGAAGAATGGAGACAAATTGAACACCGACCTACTTACCTGACATGATCCCGAGTGCCATGAATCTCGTGAAAAAGCTGGGAACATGGTAAGTACAGCTTTGATTGCATTTTAACAACCTCTTAATAATCTAAATTGCTTGCCCCACTGCTTGATGTTGTCTCTGTTCAGCGCTGACAGACCGACACCTGGGAGGTTAGTGTGGAGGCAGGTTGATAGTGGGGTCACGACCCACCGTCAATCACTTCAAATTTCACAGCTGACCTGCCTCCGATCCCATCCTCTCAGTGCCGGTAAAATTCCAGCCTACATCTGCCAACCCTGACTTGAGACAACTTGGCTTTTCCCAGTTTCCTTTTGATTAATTGAAGTCTCAAATGGAAATAACTTCCCTGATCTCATATACCCATCCTGCAATGTCATTGAACAAATTGTCCTCGGTATTCTGCTGACCTGGTGGTCTAGAGCATACCCCTAGTGTTAGCTCAGATTTTTTAGCATTAGCAATGTCTATCCAGAATAAATTAATTTGTATTTTCCACCTCTCTCAGAATCAACAACAACAACTTATATTTATATAGCACCTTTAACATAGTGAAACATCCCAAAGTGCTACACAGGAGCATCACGGGATAAAAAATTTGACACTGAGCCGCATAAGTAGAAATTAGCACAGGTGACTAACAGCTTGGTCAAAGAGGTAGGTTTTAAGGAGCGTCTTGAAGGAGGAAAGAGAGGCAGAGAGGCGGAGAGGTTTAGGCAGTGAGTTCCAGAGCTTAGGGCCCAGGCAACAGAAGGCACGGCCACCGATGGTGGAGCAATTATAATCAGGGATCCTCAAGAGGGCAGAATTAGAGGAGTGCAGACATCTTGGGGGGGGGGGGGGGGCGGTTGTGGGGCTGGAGGAGATTACAGAGATAGGGAGGGGCGAGACCAGGGAGGGGTTTGAAAATAAGGATAAAAATGTTGAAATCGAGGCGTTGCTTAACCGGAAGCTAATGTGGGTCAGCGAGCATGGGGGGTGATAGGTGAGCGAGACTTGATGCGAGATGGGACATGGCAGCCGCTTTTTGGATCACCTCAAGTTTACGTCGGGTAGAATGTGGGAGGCCAGCCAGGAGTGCATTGGAATAGTCAAGTCTTGAGGTGACAAAGGCGTGGATGAGGGCTTCAGCAGCGGATGAGCTGAGGCAGGGATGGAGACGGGCGATGTTATGGAGGTGGAAATAGGCGGTCTTAGTTATGCCTCGGATATTTGGTTGAAAGCACATTTCAGGGTCAAATATGACACCAAGGTTGTGAACAGTCTGGTTCAGCCTCAGACAGATGTTAGGGAAAGGAATGGGAGTCAGTGGCTTGGGAACGGAGTTTGTGGCGGGGACCGAATCAACTTAGTTTACCTTCCAGAAGTCTGCCATATAGGAATAAATATTGGCCTCATTTCTTTGTCCACTCTGTCATTTCGAAACACTGTGTACAGCTGAATGCTTTGCCATTTTGATCCTCGAGACTTCGCCATATTTCTGATATTCTTAGCACATCATAGCCCCCTACAATTCCAGTTCCAGCACCTTATTTTAAGCCTTCTAGGGGTACAAATTACCCCCTGCCCGAATTAGGGCGCTCGCACCCTGTTTCGATTGTTTTTACCGCAGCTGCGGTTCAAGTCGCCTCTTTCGGGAAATTTGGCTCTTTGTTTTTTTTTTGTTTTCATCTGGAAGTTGGTCATAATGGGGGGCAATGACTGCACCCGAGGGGCAAAAATGTGGTGGCGACAACAGCCGAGGGGCGGAAGTCGGGGGCGCCGGGTCAATACGGCTCTCCCCTTCACTTAAACTTTTAAACTTCGGCCCACTGGGCCACCAGGGAGGGTTTCGGCTGGGCTAGTGGCCCGGCACCCAAGAATATGCCTGTTGGCGGCCCGGCCAAACACGGGGGCATAACTGTCCGGCCGACCTGACAATCGGCCGACAGAAAAAACATGGCGGCAGTGCGCCCGCCCCTTTAAGGGAAGCCGCACTGCCGCTGCAGAAGGCCACGGCCCCACTGGATCACAGGTTTCGGCACCGCCAGGTGGGCCGAAGATTTTCCGAGGGGGGGGGGGGAGGGTAGATCGGCGGTGCACACGGTGATGTCGCGCTTACCACGGATCGGCAGCAGCGGAGCGGTGGTGGGCGGGATCGGGGCACCGCCGGGAAACTCGGGGAGGCAATTGGGCTACCAGCGGCCATTTGACCAAAAGTTGGCGGTAACTCCACTCCGCAGCGTGGCCACCGATTTGCGGTGGGAACAGGCCTTATGGAAAGGGACAGTTTCGGCCCCCGAGTGTTCATGTAAACATAGCTTACTATAGATTTGCCATTTCTCACATTCCACAGTGTCTGCCGATTCCTGGTTTCTGGTTCGCGTGTGTCTCCGGGTATTTGGGTCCACACCTATCTTTTGATTGTCTGTCTTGTCTGATATCCTTTTCCCTCCATATCTTGCTTCCTCCACCAGTCTATTTTAATGATTTATTATTGCTGCCTCAATGTTCCTCGCAAGGAAATTTGTAACTTATAATTTAGGTGTATTCTCACATTACAACAGTGACTACACACAAAAAAAAAGTACTTCATTGGCTGTAAAGCACTTTGGGACGTCCGGTGGTTGCTAAAGGGAAAGGCTCGATATAAAAGCAAGTTTTTTTATTTTTGTATACTATATCTCCTGCACCAGTTCTTTCTAGTCTGAAAGGAGTTACAGTTATTCAAGAAAGGCAGTCTCTTATTTGACTGTGCTTTACAAAGAAAATATAACCAATGGTAACAAAGTCCATCTTTCATAGTGACAGTGCTGAGTTATACTCTATATGTACACCACAAATAGGGGGCATAATCTTAGAATAAGGGGCCGCCCATTTAAAACTGAGATGAGGAGGAATTTCTTCTCTCAGAGTGTTGTAAATCTGTGGAATTCGCTGCCTCAGAGAGCTGTGGAAACTGGGACATTGAATAAATTTAAGACAGAAATAGACAGTTTCTTAACCGATAAGGGAATAAGTGGTTATGGGGAGTGGGTAAGGAAGTGGAGCTGAGTCCATGATCGGATCAGCCATGATCTTATTAAATGGCAGAGCAGGCTCGAGGGGCCGAATGGCCTACTTCTGCTCATATTTCTGATGGCTTATGTTCTTATGAAACAAATAATAAAGCAGTGAACTTTAATTTTGCTCTCAAGACAGAGAAAGGCTGATCACTTTAAAGCACAAGTTTATCAACAGAAAAAACTGGGATATTAATTATGATATGTCCTTACTACACAGTATAAACGCACACGAGGCCCATATTTGAGAGAAGGTCACTCTGTGACCAGTAACCTTTATTAGCCAGCACTGAAGTGATGAAGGTGGGTGGAGCTTCCCCTTTTATACCTGTAAGTCCAAGTAAGGAGTGTCTCCCACAATTTCACCACCTAGTGGTCAGTGTTCTCACGGTGTACAGCTGTGGTCAGTTTATACATGGATTACAATGACAGTTAAATACATGACATCACCTCCCCCCCAAAAGTCTTATTGGGATCACAGGTTAAGTCTCTCTGGTGGTTTACGCTCCCTTGTAGAGCGCCTGAGTTGGGGCTCTGGTTGTTGGGCGCTGGCCTGAGTGTCTGCTGTTTGCGGTGCCTCAGGCCTGTCCGGACTGCCCACAGTGACTGGGCTCTCCTCCACTTGGTTCCGGTGTTCGGTCACCTGTGGTGGAGTCAACTCTACGTCGTGTTCTTCCTCTGTATAGGATATTGGTGAGGCCGCACCTGGAGTACTGCGTGCAGTTTTGGTCACCGTACTAAAGGAAGGATATACTGGCTTTGGAGGGGGTACAGAGACGATTCACTAGGCTGATTCCGGAGATGAGGGGGTTACCTTATGATGATAGATTGAGTAGACTGGGTCTTTATTCATTGGAGTTCAGAAGGATGAGGGGTGATCTTATAGAAACATTTAAAATAATGAAAGGGATCGACAAGATAGAGGCAGAGAGGTTGTTTCCACTGGTCAGGGAGACTAGAACTAGGGGGCATAGCCTCAAAATACAGGGGAGCCAATTTAAAACCGAGTTGAGAAGAAATTTCTTCTCCCAGAGGGTTGTGAATCTGTGGAATTCTCTGCCCAAGGAAGCAGTTGAGGCTAGCTCATTGAATGTATTCAAGTCATAGATAGATAGATTTTTAACCAATAAGGTAATTAAGGGTTATGGGGAGCGGGCGGGTAAGTGGAGCTGAGTCCACGGCCAGATCAGCCATGATCTTGTTGAATGGCGGAGCAGGCTCGAGGGGCTAGATGGCCTACTCCTGTTCCTAATTCTTATGTTCTTATGTTCTGCAACATCTATGGAGTTGCTGAACCTCCTTTTTGTTTGATCCATGTGTTTGTGGCAGATTTGTCCATTGATAAGTTTAACTACTAGACACCTATTTCCCTCCTTGGCAATCACAGTGCCTGCGAGCCATTTAGGCACTGCAGCGTAATTAAGGACAAAAACAGAGTCATTGACATCAATACATCACGCCCTTGCATTCCTGTCATGGTAGTCACATTGTGACTGGTGCCTGCTCTCAACAATTTCTTTCATGGTGGGGTGTATAAGGGATAACCTGGTTTTGAGCGTCCTTTTCATTAGCAGCTCTGCGGGTGGGACCCCTATGAGCGAGTGTGGTCGGGATCTATCGGCCAACAGGAGGCGTGATAAGCGGCTTTGTAGGGAATCCCCTTGGATTCTGAGCTTCCCCTAATTGATTATCTGCACTGCTCGTTCCGTCTGGCCGTTTGAGGCCGGCTTGAACGGTGCATTTCTGACATGGTTGATACCATTTCCTGCCATGAAGTCCTGGAATTCAATGCTTGTAAAGCACGGGCCATTGTCGCTGACCAAGACGTCCGGTAGACCGTGGGCGGTGAACATTGCCCATAGACATTCTACCATGGCAGATGATGCGCTTGAATTGAGAATATCACAATCGATCAATTTGGAGTAGGCGTCTACTATAACCAAAAACATTTTTCCCATGAAAGGACCTGCGTAGTCCACATGGATGTGTGACCAAGGCTTGGCGGGCCAGGACCAGGGGCTAAGGGGGGCTTCTCTAGGCGCATTTCCCAGCTGAGCACACGTGTTGCACCTGCGAACACAAAGTTCCAGGTCTGCATCTACCCCAGGCCACCAAACGTGTGACCTGGCAATTGCCTTCATCATGACAATGCCCGGGTGCTCATTGTGGAGTTCTTTGATGAACATCTCTCTGCCCATCTGGGGCATGGCTACTCAGTTTCCCCATAGTAGGCAATCGGCCTGAATCGAGAGTTCATCCTTGCGCCTGTGAAATGGTTTGAATTCCTCAGGGCATGCCCCGTACGTGGCTGCCCAGTCCCCATTCAGGACACATTTCTTGACTAAAGACAGTCGCGGGTCTCTATTTGTCCAGACTTTAATCTGATGGGCTGTCATGGGTGAGCCTTCG
Organism: Pristiophorus japonicus; assembly: GCF_044704955.1. NCBI lineage: Eukaryota > Metazoa > Chordata > Chondrichthyes > Pristiophoridae > Pristiophorus > Pristiophorus japonicus. The sequence goes on along the minus strand of NC_091988.1, from coordinate 4,511,991 downwards.
CTTTCGAAAGCTTCAACAGCCATGACCATCTCAGCAGCATGCTCGGTTGCCCCCCCGGTAGTGGCTAATGGGAGCCTGTTGAGTGCATCGGCGCAGTTTTCAGTGCCCGGTCTGTGCCGAATTGTGTAGTCACAGGCGGCTAATGTGAGTGCCCACCTCTGTGTGCGGGCCGATGCATTCGCATTTATGGCCTTGTTGTCGGCAAAAAGGGACGTTAGGGGTTTGTGATCTGTCTCCAGCTCAAATTTTCTGCCAAACAGGTACTGGTGCATTTTTTTACAGCATATACACATGCAAGCGCTTTCTTTTCTACCATCCCGTAGCCCCTTTCTGCCTGGGACAGACTTCTGGAGGCATAAGCTACTGGCTGTAACTGACCCTTGGCATTAACGTGCTGCAACACACACCTGACCCCATAGGACGACGCGTTGCACGTTTAAACGAGTTTCTTACATGGGTCATATAGCGTTAACAGATTGTTAGAGCACGAAATTTGTTATGTTCCATCAAAAGCCCTTTCCTGGCTGTCCCCCCAGACCCATTTGCGACCTCTGCGTAGGAGCACGTGTAGCGGCTCGAACAGCATGCTCAATTTGGGAAGAAAGTTCCCAAAATAGTTCAGGAGCCCCAGGAACGAACGCAGCTCCGTCGTGTTACGGGGTCTGGGTGCTCTCTGGATCGCTTCTGTTTTGGATGCAGTAGTCTGATCCCATCGACTGCTACCCTCATCCCCAGGAATTCTACCTCTGGAGCTAGGAAGACACACTTTGTCTTTTTCAGTCGCAGACCTACCCGGTTCAGTCTGCGTAGCACCTCCTCCAGGTTGCGGAGGTGTTCTTTAATATCACAACTCGTGATGAGGATGTCGTCTTGAAAAACCACTGTCCTTGGAATAGACTTGATGAGGCTTTCCATATTTCGCTGAAAGATCGCGGCGGCCGAGCGAATCCCAAGCGGACATCTGTTGTACTCAAACAACCCCTTGTGTGTCATAATGGTGGTCAGCTTCTTCGACTCACTCGCCAGCTCCTGGGTCATGTAAGCTGAGGTCAGGTCCAATTTTGAAAAAAGTTTGCCACCGGATAGCGTCGCAAAGAGTTCCTCCGCTCTCGGTAGCGGGTACTGGTCTTGGAGTGACACCCGATTGATGGTGGTGTTGTAATCACTACATATCCTGACCGACCCATCCGCCTTGAGCACCGGCACAATCGGGCTCGCCCTGTCACTGAATTCGACTGGCGAGATGATGCCTTCCCTCAGCAGTCGGTCCAATTTGCCTTCTATCTTTTCCCGCATCACGTACGGCACCGCTCTGGCCTTGTTGTGTACTGGCCTGACGTCCGTGTTTATGTGAATCACTACCTTGGTCCCCATGAAAGTGCCAATGCCGGGTTGAAATAGTGAGTCAAATTTGTCCAGGACCTGTGAACATGATATTCGCTCCACAGAAGAAATGGCATTGACATCGCCCCATTTCCAGTTCATGACAGCAAGCCAACTCCTCCCCAGTGGTGCGGGACTGTCCCCCGGGACAATCCAAAGTGGCAACCTGTTCTCCGAATCTTTGTGGGTCACGACTACCGTGGCGCTGCCTAGCCCTGGAATGATCTCCTTTGTATATGTCCGTAGCAGTGCGTCAATTGGCAATAATTTTGGCCTCCAGGCCTTGGACACCCACAACTTGTCGAACTGTTTGATACTCATCAGGGACTGGCTGGCCCGTGTGTCTAGCTCCATTGATACTGGGATGCCATTGAGGAGCACTTTCATCATTATCGGTGGCGTCCTGGTGTATGAACTGTATATGTGCTCCACATGAACTCGCTGAACTTCAGCTTCCAGCGATTTCCCTCAGTGTCCATTTGGCCTCGTAGGGCTTACATCGGGCCCGTCCTCCTCGTACATCAACCTGGCTGCAGGCTTCCTGCACATACACGCCAAGTGACCGCTGACGTTGCAGTTTCTGCAGGTATATTGCTGATACCTGCAAGCTCTGGCTGTGTGTTTGCCTCCACACCTCCAACATGAGCCATTGTTGGAAACAAAAGGTTCATTACCAGTCGATCGTCTCTGACTGTCTCTGTAACTGTCCTTAAGCACACCATTAACAGGTGTTGATGGCCCCATTAATGGCCGCATTGTCCCTTGCGATGGCATGAATCGCCGTTCAGCTAGCCATTGTCTCTGTTGAATTCCCCACTTTAGGTTCGACTACATGCTCGGGCATGTCTGCCTGCCCCTGTCTGCCTGGAGAACTGTGTGCCGCGTTAACAATGTTGACTCCCTATCCATTTGCTGCATTTAAACCAAGAATTTTGTCAAACATCATTCTGGTCTCTTCCTCCTCTGAGAAAAATGTCTGCCGTTTCCAGGGTCAAATCTTTGGTCTCAATCAGTTTCATGAAAACCCCAGCGTGCCCGATGCCCTCAATAAAAAAGTCTCGCAGCATCTCTGCTCTGCATGTATCTGGGAACTTACATAGACTCGCCAGTCGCCACGAAGTCTGGAATGCTTTGCGCTTCTCGCCGCCGGTGCGTGTAAAACCGGTGTCTCGCCATGTGCATGCTGCTCGCCGGTTGAAGGTGTTCCCCGATCAACTTACTGAGCTCTTCGAACGTCTTGTCCGCCGGCTTCTCTGGCGCTGGAAGGTCCTTCATCAGGGAGTACGTCCTGGATCCACAAACCGTCAGGAGATGAGCCCTGCGTTTGTCGGCCGAATCCTGTCCCAGCCATTCCTTAATGACGAAACTTTGCTGTAGTCTCTCAATAAAATCGTCCCAATCATCACCAACACAGTACCTCTCGTCTGTGCTGCTAGTGGCCATGCTCGCGTGGTTTAAATCCCCTCCTCCTCGCCAATGATATGTCCTTACTATACAGCATAAATACACACGAGGCCCATACTTGAGAGAAGGTCACTCTGTGACCAGTAACCTTTATTAGCCAGCACTGAAGTGATGATGGTGGGTGGAGCTTCCCCTTTTATACCTGAAAGTCCAGATTAGGAGTGTCTCCCACAAGTTCACCACCTAGTGGTCAATGTTCTCACAGTGTACAACTTAGGTCAGTTTATACATGGGTTACAATGACAGTTCAATACATGACAAATTGTAGATCAAACCAACAAAGAGTTTGAGGTCACCAGAACCTTTGGGAAGAAGACAAGTAAAATAAGGAGATGAAATGGAGCTATAATTATTTTCAGGACATTCACTGTCCCAAAAATGAGAATTAAACTGTTCCTTCTGGGGGTGAGAGACAATAATAGAGTACGAGGAAATTCACACAAAAAGGGATCCGTGACAGTGAAAGGATCAGAATGGCTATGGGAGGGGATGGATTACATACTGAGTCTCTTCTATGATACAACACAGTTCTTCCTCCAGCCTCAGAATCCTGCATGACTCAAGTTCCACATCGCTCCAATCAGCATATTTGGAAATCACATCATTTGGAAAGAAACTCAATGATCTGAGGTAATAACGGCTACTTGTCTTTATAATGCTTTATTTAATGACTTTCTCAGATATCAATGTATTGCAAATATTCTCAAATGTTATGTTCACTGATAACAAATTAGGACTGTGCTATAGTTTTGCCAACAACCCCATAACTGTTTCAATAAAATAATTAAAAAATGAAAATGTGCATCTGCTCATAACTCAAACTGGCAAATTTACACTTTGCTTCTATTCATGCCCGGGATGTGGGCATCGCTGGCAAGGCCAGCATTTATTGCCCATCCTTAATTGTCCCTTGAGGTGGTGGTGGTGAGCCACCTTCTTGAACCGCTGCATGTTGAAGGTGCTCCCACAGTACTGCTAGGGAGTTCCAGGCTTTTGACCTAGCGACTATGAAGGAACGGTGGTATACTTCCAAGTCGGGATGGTGTGTGACTCGGAGGGGAACGTGGAGTTGGTGGTGTTCCCATGCGCCTGCTGCCGTTGTCCTTCCAGGGGGTAGAGGTCGCGGGTTTGGGAGGTGCTGCCGAAGAAGCCTTGGCGAGTTGCTGCAGTGCATCTTGTAGATGGTACACACTGCAGCCAGGGTGCGCCAGTGGTGGAGGGAGTGAATGTTGAAGGTGATGGATGGGGAGCCAATCAAGCGGCTGCTTTGTCCTGAGTGTTGTTGGAGCTGCGCTCATCCAGGCAAGTGGAGAGTATTCCTGACTTATTTAAGTGGTTTTGTGCCAGTCTTTTGTGAACTATTACGCAGGTAATGTCTTACATAAGAACATAAGGACATAAGAAATAGGAGCAGGAGTAGGCCATACGGCCCCTTGAGCCTGCTCCCGCCAGTCATAAGATCATGACTGATCCGATCATGGACTCAGCTCCACTTCCCTGCCTGCACCCCATAACCCCTTATCCCCTTATCGTTTAAGAAACTGTCTATTTCTGTCTTAAATTAATTCAATATCCCAGCTTTCATAGCTCTCTGAGGCAGCAAATTCCACAGATTTACAACCCTCTCAGAGAAGACATTTCTCCTCATCTCAGTTTTAAATGGGCGGCCCTTTATTCTAAGATCATGCCCCCTAGTTCTAGTCTCCCCCATCAGTGAAAACATCCTCTCTGCATCCACCTTGTCAAGCCCCCTCATAATCTTAAACGTTTCGATAAGATCACCTCTCATTCTTCTAAATTCCAATTAGTAGAGGCCCAACATACTCAACCTTTCCTCATAAGTCAACTCCCTCATCCCCAGAATCAACCGAGTGAACCTTCTCTAAACTGCCTCCAAAGCAAGTATATCCTTTCGTAAATATGGAAGCCAAAACTGCATGCAGTATTCCAGATGTGGCCTCACCAATATCCTGTATAGCTGTAGCAAGACTTCCCTGCTTTTACATGCCATCCCCTTTGCAATAAAGGCCAAGATTCCATTGGCCTTCCTGATCACTTGCTGTATCTGCATACTATCCTTTTGTGTTTCATGCACAAGTACCCCCAGGTCCCACTGTACTGCAGCACTTTGCAATCTTTCTCCATTTAAATAATAACTTGCTCTTTGATTTTTTTTCTGCCAAAGTGCATGACCTCATACTTTCCAACATTATATTCCATTTGCCAAATTTTTGCCCACTCACTTAGCCTGTCTATGTCCTTTTGCAGATTTTTTGTGTCCTCCTCACACATTGCTTTTCCTCCCATCTTTGTATCATCAGCAAACTTGGCTACGTTACACTCAGTCTCTTCTTCAAAGTCGTTAATATAGATTGTAAATAGCTGAGGTCCCAGCACTGATCCTGGTGGCATCCCAATAGTTACTGATTGCCAACCAGAGAATGAACCATTTATCCCGACTCTCTGTTTTCTGTTAGTTAGCCAATCCTCTATCCATGCTAATATATTACCCCCAACCCCGTGAATTTTTATCTTGTGCAGTAACCTTTCATGTGGCACCTTGTCAAATGCCTTCTGGAAGTCTAAATACACCACATCCACTGGTTCCCCTTTATCCACCCTATTCGTTACAGCCTCAAAGAATTCCAGCAAATTTGTCAAACATGACTTCCCCTTCATAAATTCATGCTGACTCTGCCTGACCGAATTTTGCTTTTCTAAATGTCGTTCTATTGCTTCTTTAAATGGACTCCAACATTTTCCCAACCAGATGTTAGGCTACCTGGTGTGTAGTTTCCTGCTTGTTGTCTGCCTCCTTTTTTAAATTGGTGCATTACACTTGCAATTTACCAATCTGCTGGGACCTCCCCAGAATCCAGGGAATTTTGGTAAATTACAACCAAGGCATCCACAATCCCTGCCGCTTCTCCAAAGTCCCTAGGATGCAAGACATCAGGTCTTAATTAGGCTAGTAACAAAGAATATTAGAAATGAAATGACCCCTTTTTAATAGGCCTGTTAGCACCTCTTGGGGAGGCAAGGCAGTTTTCGCCCGGGGGGAGGGGACGCTAGTGTATCCCGGGAAATTGCCCAAGAGGTTTCGGAGGCGATGATCCGGCAACGCCGCGCCCCGGGCCGCCGCACAACCGGCGATGATGTCATCGCCATGCGCGGCAGCCCCGCGCCGATCCCTTAATGCCCTGCGGAGGAAATTGCTTCGCGGGCCACGAGGCTCGCGGACAGCCACTCTCAGGGCGCTGTTTGAAGGGGAGGGCTGCAGCACCCCGGGCCACCATCTTTGTTGGTTGGCCGACTCGCGGGTCGGCTCGACCGTGGCAGCCCTAGCGTGGTCCAGGCCGCCTCCTGCCGCCCGGCACTCCGTCTTGGCTGCCGGCCTACCGGCCCGGTCTCACACTGCCCTGGTGGCCTGCAGTGTGCGCAGTGCCACTCCCCTTTAATCCAAGGGGAGGGGTGTTGTAGCACGTTAGCGCCACGTGAAGCATCTGCATAACGCTGGACTCAGTGCCGGACTATCGCTCCGTGACCTGCTGGAGACAGCGCTCCGCTTCCTTTAAGGGGCGGTCGGCCCAATTCAGCATCGGGGGCGAAACTTCCGGGCCAGGCAATAAAAGTCCCGGCCCCAGAAGGTTACCATCACCAATCGGGGCGCAGGGCAATTTTGCCTTCATTATGTCCCAAAGACTTTTTTGCTCCGTCTTTTCCACCATTAACACTTACCATGGATAGAAACAGTGGAAGTCAGTGATATAATTTTAGGGTATAGAATTTCATTGAGTACATGATATCTGACAATAATGGTTAGCAGTGGTACAGTCATTTTCCCTGCCAGCCTCACCATCGGGGATAATCAGTTGGCACAAAAGAGACAAAGTTTTATCATTGTGTGTACATTTATAGAGAATGGGCAACAAAGGGAAGAGGAACAAGAAGAAAATAAAGGCAAAGGAGGTGATAAGGGCAAAGTGAGGAAGGGCAAGGGGAGGTAGAGGACATAGAAAGGGAAGACTAGCAAAGGGAAGAGAAGCAAGTTGAGGAAGATCAAGAGAGAAAACAGTGAGTAGAATGAAGAGGAGGAGATGTCTGGGATAGGGCTCAGTCCTATACTTACTGAAACACTATTCTGGTTTGAGGTTTGTGTGCTATTGTGTGGAAAGGAATTATACAAAGAAACTGGTTTTGGTGCAATCATGCCCTCATTCAACCATTCATCTGAATTTCCACCAATGCTTTATGGCTGGTTGTGCTAACATTTCTGGCACAAACACTGGAGCAACACAAACAAACACTTTGCCCTCCAAGCAATGTTTTGCGTACAAGAGGCTCATTTTATAGTAAAATCTAATTTTTAGAACATAATAACTTCACCAAGCGACAGATTCAAACTACATTTTTTTTAATCCTCAGCTCTACTTATATTGCTGCATTCTTGACAGTGATTGATGCTGCTTCAAATAAAATGCTGCACTTGTGGATTCTTCTACTCACCAGGCTAATCTTTAAAAAAAATGACTTGAATCCGAAGGCTGTCTGCTAAAATCAAACACATCTCAAAAATATTGAAGGAAATTCCATGACTGTGCAGCCACAAATGATTTGAGGAGTGACACAAGGTTCATTAAATTGAGGTGCATTCTACTCTTTATAGATTCTATGATGTAAAAATAGCGTAAGAATAGCACCCAGATTGTTGCTGGAGGTTAGCTGTTTAACTGGAACAGGATTGTCATTCTGTTCGGTTAGATGGGAATTTTTCACCACAAAAGGGAACTTAAATGTAGTTTATTAGCAACATGCTCTACAGTAAGTTTAAAGGGATTTGGTTATCTTACAGCATACAACCACATTTAGATGTCTCTGAAAAAGATACCATCTGCTCCAGAAATGCTCTCAGTCATCACCATTTTGAGAAGGATACTTAACAAGTCATGTACAGAGAGGAGTGCATAATTCTACATCTGGTTCGCTTCTTAAAAGTTTACGCTTCAGCAAATACAGGGCGGACACCTGCTTAAAACTGGAACACAGGAATGCAGTCTGAGCACACTGAGCACTTGGAGCTGAATTTGGCCAAAGGGACTGATGCATTTGTCGTAGTGGGATACGAGCAATTTCCAGAGTGCAACTTCAAAATGGCATTTGTCAGGCAAGAGGTTTCGCCTTCAGAGGAAAATCTGACACTTATCTTGTTCAGAGAAGTGCATCTCCTTACTTTTGACCACAGTTAGACGCAGTTGTACAATATCCAGTAACTGCTGTGCTGTGTGGGCCAACACGTTCCTCCGTTAAGGAAAGCGGTAACAGATTTTCCATGCCCATTACCAATTTTGGAAATGGGTTCAAGGAGAAAAGAAACAATGAAGAAAATGAATTGGGGTTGCTGAAGCAGCAGTTTGCATACATCTTTTGTCAACAGCGGTTCTATCATTTTAGTCCAGCTCAGAGATGGCACTAATGGAACCAAGTCTGCCAAATCGAGGCATCGCACAACACTTTGTCTGAAGGCTGGTGCAGCAGACCTGGCTCCCAGCACGAGGAGAGAGGATAAAGGTTAATCTGTCTCTTTGTTACAGACTCTCACACATTAACTTAACGCTTGTAAATACTAAACACGACTAAATGGGGATATGTCTTGCTAAAAAAAACAGGAATAGGAAATGGAAAATCCATGACAATCTGATTGCAAATCATTTCAATTTATAGGCTGTTGCAAGTCAAGATGAATAATCGGTTCCTGTAATGTAATAGTGTGGCTGATACCATACTAACCGATAAAAAGCAAACCTGTACCAATAGGAAAGAGACTACAGTCTTTCAAATTATAATTTTAGGGCACAGTAAATTACCAACTACAACTAAACCTGTCTTTCCTTTTCTGCTCAATAAATAGTGATTATCTTTAAGCAAACTATGTCCAATCAGAAATATGTGCAGTGATGGGAATGGGCTAACATGAGTTCAAATCCCACCACAGCAATTTGTGAAATTAAGTTCAATTGCTAACTTGTAGGCTAGTGCCAGAGAAACATCCATGAAAGGCACCAGCATGGACCTTGCCAGGTCTAGCCTGCATTGAAAGTCCTCGTCATAGACAATGGAATCAAAGGCATGAAAACTCTTACCATCTACTGCCTCCACACTCAACTGATGAATCAGTACTCCTCCTTGTTGAACTTGGAGGAAACATTTAGGGACGCAAGGTCACAGAACGTTCTTTGAATGTCCACTGACTGAGTAGACTGCCAAACTGGGTCTTCATCAGATGGCGAAAGAACCAATGAGGAAGTAACCTATTTTATCTCGTCCACACCAACCTATTTGTTGCAAATAAGTACATAAGAACATAAGAAATAAGAGCAGGAGTCAGCCATTGGCCCCTTGAGCCTGCTCCGCCATTCAATAAAATCATGGCTGATCTGATCTTGGCCTCAACTCCACTTCCCTGCCCACTCCACATAACCCTAGAGTCCCTTATCGTTCAATAATCTGTCTGTCTCCACCTTAAATATATTCAATGACCCAGCCTCCACAGCTTTCTGGGGTAGAGAATTCCAAAGATTCATAACCCTCTGAGAGAAGATATTCCTCCTCATCTCTGTTTTAAATGGGCAACCCCTTATTCCGAAACTATGCCCCTAGTTCTAGATTCCCCCATGAGGGGAAACATCCTCTCTGCATCTACCTTGTCGAGTCCCCTCAGAATCTTATATGTTTCAGTAAGATCGCTTCTCATTCTTCTAAACTCCAATGTGTATAGGCCCAACCTGCTCAATCTTTCTTCATAAGACAACCCCTTCATCTCAGGAATCAACCTCATGAAACTTCTCTGAACAGCCTCCAATGCAAGTATATTCCTCCTTAAATGAGGAGCTCAAAACTATACGCAGTACTCTAGATGTGGCCTCACCAATTCCCTGTACAGTTATAGCAGGACTTCTCTGCTTTCATACTCCATCCCCCTTGCAATAAAGGCCAACATTCCATTTGGCTTCCTAATTACTTGCTGTACCTGCATACTAACTTTTTGTGTTTATGTATAAGAACCCCCAGGTCCCTCTGTACTGCAGCATTTTGTAATTGCTCCCCATTTAAATAATAATTTGCTTTTTTATTTTTCCTACCAAAGTGGATAATCTCACATTTTTCCACATTATACTCCATCTGCCAAATTTTTGCCCACTCACTTAAACTATCTATATCTCTTTGCAGATTATTTGTGTCCTCCTCACAACTTGCTTTCCCACCTATCTTTGTATCATCAGCAAATTTGGTTTCATTACACTCGGTCCCTTCATTCAAATCATTAATATAGATTGTAAATAGTTGAGGCTTCAACACTGATCCCTGTGGCTTCCCACTAGTTACAGTTTGCCAACCTGAAAATGACCCATTTATCCCAACTCTCTGTTTTCTGTTAGTTAGCCAATCCTCTATCCATGGATATATATTACCCCAACCCCGTGTCCTTTTATCTTGTGCAGTGACCTTTTATGTGGCACCTTATTAAATGCCTTCTGGAAATCCAAAAAACACCACATCTACTGGTTCCCCGTTATCCACCCCTCTTGTTACATCCTCAAAGAACTCTAGAAAATTTGTCAAACATGATTTCCCTTTCATAAAACCATGCTGACTCTGCCTGACTGTGTTATGATTTTCTAAATGTCCTGCAACTGCTTCCTTAATAATGGACTCCAGCAATTTCCCAATGACAGATGTTAGGCTAACTGGTCTATAGTTTCCTGCTTTCTGTCTCCCTCCATTCTTAAATAGGCATGTTACATTTGCAATTTTCCAATCTGCTGGGACCTCTCCAGACTCCAGGGAATTCTGGTAGATTACAACCAATGCATCCACTATCTCTGCAGCCACTTCTTTTAAGACGCTAGGAAGCAGGCCATCAGGTCCAGGCGACTTGTCCACCTTTAGTCCCATTAGTTTACCGAGTACTTGGTTAATCCTTGCTACTGAACCAAGACCTAGCTCTGTCAAGCCTGTGTGGTGGCTGGTGTGCAATAGCCTACACACGTTTAAAAAATCCACACACAGGCATCTTCCACCCTTCAGGATGCAGTTCAGGACCTGGAATATTAGGTCCTTCATTGAAACATCTGTGAACTCATCTCTTTTTGGCGTGGAAGCAAGTCATCCTCGCTTCAAGGGACTGCCTATGATGATAATGACTTTTTCTCTAACACTAGTGATTGCTTTACGTTCCCCTCTCCCAATAGCTCCTTGATTATTAATTATTGGGATTATTAATTATTGTCTTCTACCATGAAGACCGATACAAAATATTTGATCAAAGTCTCTGCCATTTCTGTTTCCCATTATTAATTCCCCAGTCTCATCCTCTAAGGGACCAACATTTACTTTAGCTACTCTCTTCCTTTTTATATACCTGTAGGAGCTCTTACTGTCTGTTTTTATCTTTTATACTCTATCTTCGCACTCTTTATTTTTTTTTAGTCATCCTTTGCTGGTTTCTAAAAAACATCCCAATCCTCTGGCCTTCCACTATTCTTCGCAACATTGTATGCCTTTGTTTTTATTTTGATACCATCCTTTACTTCCTTAGTTCGTCGCTGATGGTTTATCCTTCTCTTAGAATCTTTCTTTCTCACGGGAATATATCTTTGCTGAGAGTCATGAAATATCTCCTTAAATGTTTGCCATTGCTGATCTACCATCTTATCCTTTAATCTATTTTCCCAGTCCACTTTAGCCAACTCTGTCTTCATACCTTTGTAATTACCTTTATTTAAGTTCAGGACACAAGTTTGAGACCTAACTTTCTCACCTTCAAACTGAATTTGGAATTCTACCATGATATGATCACTCTTCCCAAAAGGATCCTTTATCATGAGATCATTCATTAATCCAGTCTCATTACACATTACCAGATCTAAAATAGTCTGCTCCCTGGTTGGTTCCACAATGTATTGTTCTAAGAAACCATCCCGAAAACATTCTATGAACTACTCCTCAAGGCTACTCTTGCCAATTTGATTTGTCCAATCAATATGAAGATTAAAATCGCCCATGACAGCACTAGTAGACATGAGCACCGCACAGTTCTTAAGACGACAAAGCGCCATCCTCACTCTGTGGACATCCTCCATCGTGTAGTGTAGTATTACAACCGTGCTACATGGAACAGACCAAGGACAGACCGAGCAGCCCAAAACTGGGCCTCCATGAGGCATTGTGGGCTATCGGCAGCGCAATTGTATGTAACCTCAATCTAGTACTACCCTCACTCTTTGATCACCATCAAGCCAGAAGACTAACCCTGATTAAATGTAGAAGTGCATGCCAGCAGCAGGCACACCTTAGAGAGGTACGCACCTCGTAAAGCTACTACACAGGTCTACTTGCATGTTAGACACTAAAAGCAGCAGGCTATTTCTTATGTTCTTATATAAAGAGCAAAGCTCTGTATGGCCACGACATCCAGTTGAGAAATAACAGCACAAGGTGGCTCCATGAATATTTCCATCTTCAACTGTGGTGCAGCATGTGAATGCAGGAGCTGCAGATGAAATATTTGAAAAAAATTATCAGAGTGGATGATCCTACTTGCACTCCTTCAAAGTCCCCACCATCATAGATCCCAATATCCAGCCAATGTGGCTTGGTCCACACGACATTAAGAAGAAGCCAAGTGCAATGGACACAGCAAAATGCTATGGGCCCTGACAACATTCTGGCTGTGAACGAGAGCTAGCTGCTCCCCTGGCCAAGCTGGTCCAGTACAGCTATGATACTGCCACATATTTAACAATATTGAAGCAGCTCATGACAGCCTATAGAGGTATCTGGGTGATATTCAGGCTTGGAATGACAAGTGACAGATAACATTCACACCACACAAAGGTCAGGCAATGATCATCTCAAACAAGAGAAAGCCCATGCACCTTCCGCTGACCTTCAATGGCACCACCATCGCCAAGTTCCGTACTGCTAACATCTTATTGGGGGGAGGAGGGGGCGGAGAAAGGGATAGCCATTGACTAGAAGTTTAACTGCACTAGCCACATCACCATCATGGCTACAAGAGCAGATCAGAGGCTGAATATTGTAACAAATGGCTCACCTCCTGATTACTCAAAGCCTCTCCACCATCTACATGGCTCAGGTCATGATTGTAATGGAAGACTAACCACTTGCCTGGATGGGTGCACCGGCAACACTTATAAAGTTTGACACCATCCAGGACAGAGCAGTTCATCTGATCAGTGCCACTGATACTGGGCTCAGTATCCACTCCCTCTGCCACAGGCACACTGTGGCTGCATTATGTACTGTCCATGCAACTTCAGGTCCAAACATAAGAACATAAGAAATAGGCCATACGGCCCTTCGAGCCTGCTCCACCATTCAATAAGATCATGGCTGATCCAATCATGGACTCAGGTACACTTCCCCGCCCATTCCCTTTAACCCCTTAATCCCTTATCGGTTAAGCTGCTATCCATCTCTGTCTTAAATGTTTTAAATATCCCGGCTTCCACAGCTCTCTGAGGCAGATGTGGACGTAATAAAATGTACAGTAGCCTTTGTATGAGTGTGTGCATTTCATGGTTACTTCCTCTGCAAACTGTATACTACTTCTCACTGTGTCAAAAAGTACTCATGGTGGTACTGTGTGATCTCCACTTCCAGTAGCAGTCCCGCTGAGCAAGGTGACTCATCTGTCTGTGGACCTACAAATTATTCAAGTGATGAGATCAGCAGCGCTGTGGAAAATCAGGGCAAGTAGAGCTCTCTATTATCCAGTGGAACACTAGAGGAAATGTGGTCAGGACTGCATGAGATCACTGCCCTCATCCAGCCCTCATCAAAATACTCAATCAAATTAGTCAAACACGATTTGCTCTCAACAAATCCGTGTTGGCTTTCCTTTATTAGTCTGTGCTTATGCAAGTGGCTGTTAATTTTCTCCTGGATTATTCTTTCTTAGGCCTATAAATTGGCCTCCTTAGCGCCTCCTGTTATCGCCTCTGGGGGGCAATAACAGTGCGCTAACCACTTACCCACCGGGTGAGATGAACAACTCCCGCTAACGTCGGTGGGAGTTTTACAGCAGCGGTAGGATGTTGTGCCCCGATCTGCATTGCTGTACGCATCACCACGGTAGCACCCTGGACCCAAACTTTGGTTCCACCCCCTGCAGCATTGCCAGTCGAAAGCACCGGCAGCTTGGGGAGGTGTTGATTGGGAAGCCTCGGGCTTTGGGGGTGAAAGGCGAGGTGGCCGAGCTAAGTAAAAAAATATTCAAAAATTTCTCTTTTTTTTTTAGCTTCCTCTCCTGCTGCCATCAATCAGCCTGGCACCCTGCTGCAGTGCAATGGGCTGATCGAGCCGGATCGCGGCTGTCATCAGGGACCAGGTAAATGGTCCCAATGCCGAGCCTGCAGCGATGGCCCTTCCCTTTAAGGGAGGGAAGGAGCCTCTGAACGTGGCAGTGCTGCATGGACCAGTGTGCAGCGTTGCACAACTCCCGCTCCACCTACGGCCTGTTGCTCTCCAGCAAGGAAGTGAAGCGCTTGATTGAGCGCAAATACTGAACTTTCTTAAAGTTGAAAATCCTTAGTGCCTTGTGCTAATTCTTTCAACTTTTAAAAGTTAGCGCCCCAAATGGGGTGCTCCCGAATTTCTTCCCCTAAAAGCCCCCCCCACATAGAAACATAGAAACATAGAAAATAGGTGCAGGAGTAGGCCATTCGGCCCTTCTAGCCTGCACCGCCATTCAATGAGTTCATGGCTGAACATTCAACTTCAGTACCCCATTCCTGCTTTCTCGCCATACCCCTTGATCCCCCTAGCAGTAAGGACCTCATCTAACTCCTTTTTGAATATATTTATTCACTGACATTACCCTGACTGGGCTGTAAATGCCAGGATTAGCCTCCCCTTTTTTTGAACAAAAGTCTAACATTTCCAATCCTGCAGTCCTCTGGCAACCTGAATCTAAAGAGGATTGAAGAGCATTTTCTCCCCTTCCTTCCCTCAGCAACCGAGGATGCATCTCATTGGATCGGGATTGGGTGACTTACCCACTTTCAGTATTGCCAACCTGTCTCGCACCTCCTCTTTATTTTTATCTCATCCAGCATCCCAGCATCCTCCTCATTTACCGTAGCTTTGGCAAAGTCCTCTTCCAATGCAAGGTACTCATTCAGTACCTCAGCCATGCCTTCTGCCTCCACCAAATAAATATCTCCTTCTTGGTCCCTAATCAGCCCCACCTCTCCTCTGACTACTGTTAATATGCATGTCGAAGACCTATCGATTCCCTTTTATGTTAGCTGCTAATCTATTCTCGTACTGTATCTGTGCCCCTCTTATTTGCTGTTTAACATCTGCTCTGTACTTTTTATATTCAGCCTGATTCTGTCTGGGATTATCAAGCTGACATTTGTTTTTCTGCTTTAGTCGACTCTCCAACTCTGTCATCACCCACGGAGCTCTGGGTTTGGTTGCCCCTTGCAGGAATGTGCCGAGACTGTACCAGAACTATCTCCTTTTAAAAGGTCACCCATTGTACCATTATATTTATGCCAGTCTTTGACTTCAATTTACCCGGGTCAGATCGCTCCTCAATTTGTTGAAATTAGCCCTCCTCCAGTTAAATATTTTAGTTCCAGATTGCTCCTTGTCCTTCTCCGTAACTAACCGAAACCTTATGATAGTATGATCCCAATTCCCGAGATGCTCCTTAACTGTGACATTCTCCACTTCACTCACATCATTCCCCTTCCTTGCTGGGCAGGAAACATATTGATCAAGAAAACGCTCCTGAACACTTCACAAGTTCCTCCCCTTCTCTGCCCTTAACACAATCACATTAAGGTAGTAAAATTCTCCCATTATCTGCACTATATTTCTTGCACAAAGTTGCTTTGTTCCTCTATCTTCTTCCCACAATTTGGTGGCCTATAAAATACACCAAGTAGCTTAATAGCTCCTTTATTGTTTCTTAATTCTAACCAAATAGATTCTGTCTTTGACACCTCAAGGACATTTTCTCTTTCAGCCCTGTAATATTTTCCTCAATCAAAATTGCTTCCCCTCCTTTTTTTCCTTCCCTCTCTTTCCCAAATATCTTGCACCCAAGAATATTAAACATCCCGTCTTCCCCTTTTTTGAGCCAGGTCTCAGTTATCGCCACCACATAAGAGACCCAAGTTTCAACTGGATTTGCTCCTATTTTTTTTGGAGCAATTAGTTTTTTTTTGAGTATCCTAGAAATTGCAATTCTCCACATTTAGTTTGTTCCAGTTTCAGTGAGTTCGTTCAATTTCGTTTTCGTTCATTTTTTTTTTCAAAAAGGGGCGTGTCCAGTATGTTTTGCAAGTTTGAACTGCAAAAAGTTACTCCAAACTAACTTAGAATGGAGTAAGTGTCCACTTTTGCACGCCACGAAAAACCATGTGTAGAGTTAAGAAATCAGCGCAGCTAGCCAGAGATTGGGGGCGGGGGAGGCAAAGAGAGAGCATTAAACACTTTCACTTTTAAAAAATAAAGAACCATCATCAATATTAAATGATAAATCAATCAATTAATCAAGAAATCAATAAATAAAAAATTAAAAGTTCCTACCTCACCTACTGCAGTACCTATCTGTTCGGGAACACCAGGAGCACACAGCAGCTCTGCCTGCCTGCTTGCTTGATTAGGGGCCGGCCGCCGGAGAGGTGTTCGGGCGGGGCCCGGCGCTGGGAAAGAGTTCGGGCGGGCCCTGCCGCCGGAGAAGAATTCGAGTAGGGTCCCGCCACCGGGGAAGAGTTCAGGCAGGCCCCGCTGCCGAGGAGGTGGTTGGGTGGGCCCTGCCAAAGATCTGGTCGGGCAGCCCCATCGCGGAGGAGGTGTTCGGGGGGGGCCGGCGAGGAGGCCTCGAGGTAAGAGCAGTGATGGCGAGGGACCGTGAGGCAGGCAGGCCACTCGGCCCAGGCTAGGGACGGTGAACATCATGTCATCCCTTCAGCCAGGGATAGGGTCGCCCGGAGACAGGGCGCTCTGGGAGGGCCAGGAGCTACTGCGCACGCGGACAGCTGCCGGCAGTCTTCTCAGCGCAGGGCTATAGCTCCCCCCCCCGCCCGCTGTTGCTGCGCTGCGCCGACTGGGATGGAGGCTTGCAGAAAGTCCAGAATCTGGCGCACTTTTCATTCTACAAACTCGGCCCAAGGCTCGGAGGTGTGCCTTTCTTACATAGAAACATAGAAAATAGGTGCAGGAGTAGGCCATTCAGCCCTTCGAGCCTGCACCGCCATTCAATGAGTTCATGGCTGAACATGCAACTTCAGTACCCCATTCCTGCTTTCTCGCCATACCCCTTGATCCCCCAAGTAGTAAGGACTTCATCTAACTCCTTTTTGAATATATCAACAGTTCAACAGTACAAACTTAGGCCCCATATTCCCACATGGTTATTTGCACCTGCAACTCACTCATTGTGCACTTACACACATGCACTCCAAAACTAACCTCGACCTGTTTGAATTTCCTCTGATCCCATCTAATTCTGCAGGATTTCTAACTCTTCTTCCAATGCCAAGTCTGAGCGAGAACAGATCACCACTGCCAAGTATGAGCGGTGCAGGTGGAGTTTGCTTACTTACTGCAGGCTGTGTCCGGGTCCCCGCCTCCTCTCTCCGCCAGTGGGTCCCGGGCCCCGGCGGGGAATTCCCTGCCGCCGACGCTCAAGCTGCAGTTCTGGTAAACGTTCAGCTCGGCATGGCTGAAGCGGAGCAGCGGGTCCCAGCGGCCAAAAGCCCAGCCCAGGTACACCTTGCTCCGGTTGGTGTGGTGTTGGGACTCTGCACCAGCCGCTTCTGTCCCCGGCCGAAGGGACTCTGCACCGGCCCGGACCAAATGGTCTCTGCTGATGTTAACGCGTCGTTTTCACATCGCGGGGAACGGCTCCAGCTCGGTGCATCTTCCAGCCAGCCAGCCCGGGAGAAGCGCTAGGTCCACGGTCACCCGGCCCAGGAAAAGCACCAGATTCGGAGGGCGTCTGGCCGGTCGAGGGGACTCCGAGGCCGGCGCCGAACCGGCTGAAGGGACCGAGGCGTGGCGTCTTCTCATATTCCCAAACAAGTTTTAATTAATTTTTAAACATTAAACAATTTGGGAGAACTTTTTAATACTTACATTTTAGACTCTCAACCGAAATACTTTTAAACATCTATTATTAATTTCCATCTTAGATTTTTAACAACTCTTAGAAACTTTTTAAAACGTTTTAACAAATCTTGGAAACTTTTGAAATAAATTGGGAACCTTTATCAACTTTTAATCTTTTAAATAACTTTGGAAGTCACCCTCCTAACACCTGCCCCCCAACCCAGCCTCGGGCCATCTACCATCAATGGCTCTACCCAGCGTCGAGCTTGTGGCCAGTTAGGCTTATCGAGCTGTGCCTGGTCTCCAGGTGTCTTGGGCCCCCTTGCCACTGGACCAAGACCTCGCTCAGCTAAGCCCGTGTAGTTGCCGGTGTGCAGCAGTGGCCACCCCACGTTAAAAGAACTCACGCACAGGCATCTTCCACTCCGTCAGTGTGAAGTTCGGGACCTGGACCGTCAGGACCCTCATGGACAATCCCAACAGCAACAGGCCGGAACGCCGCACCACCATAGTTGCCCGGGAACTCAGACGTTTTGACATTGACATCACCGCCCTAAGCGAGACCCGGCGGGCAGGGGAAGGCCAGTTGAAGGAACATGGTGGAGGTTACACCTTCTTCTGGAAAAGGAAACCAGAGGCAGAACGCCGCCTTCATGGAGTCAGCTTTGCCGCAAGGTCGACCGCCTCAAAGACTCCCCCTGTGGGGTCAACGGACACCTCATGACTCTCTATATTACCGTATTCCGGAACCAATGTGCCACAGTCATCAGTGCGTACGCCCCCACACTCGATGCAACGGATGAGGCTAAAGAGGGTTTTTATTGCAACCTCGAGACATCCTTGTCCCGTGTCCCCACGGGCGACAAACTGGTCCTCCTCGGTGATTTTAATGCCAGGGTTGGCAAAGATACAGCCCTCTGGGGAGGCGTGATTGGCAGAGAGGGGGTAGGGAAAGCCAATTCCAGCGGTACCCTACTCCTGACAAAATGTCTAGAACATGAACTCCTCATCACCAACACCCTGTTCCGCCAGAGGGACAAATACAAGGCATCGTGGCAACACCCTCGCTCCAAACACTGGCACCTGCTTGACTATGTCATCGTCCGAGCCAGAGATCGCAAGGATGTGCGCATCACCCGCACCATGACAGGAGCTGACGACTGCTGGACGGACCACCACCTAATCCGATCCATCATCGACATTAACATTGCCACAAAGCAGAGGGGACAGCAGAAGCAGTTCCACAAAAAAGTTAATGTCGGGGCCAGCTAAGAGAGCCCTATACAGCCAGCGCCTCACAGCCAATCTGGCGTGGCTTGATGACCCTAAGATGCTGAATGCCTACAGTGCTTGGTCTACCCTCCAGGCCTCTATAACCAGTGTCTGTGAAGAGACACTTGGTCACTCAACCAGAAAACATCAGGATTGGCTTGATGAAAATGATCAAGAGATCGAAGAACTAATAGATCGCAAGCGCAAAGCATTCCTGAGCCTCAAGCAACAGCCCAACTCGGGAGCTGCAAAACAACATTACAGACGGCTCAAGGCTCAGGTCCAACAAAAAACTTGGGACCTAAAGAACAGGAGGTGGATGGAGAATGCACAGGAGATACAACAACTGGCCGACAGCCACGATATGCGAGGATTCTTCACTGCAGTCAAGGCTACCTACGGCCCAAACTCCCAAGGCCCCACCCCACTCCTGGCCAAGAACGGGGAAACACTCATCAGGGACACCGAGGCTGTCAGGGTCCGATGGAAGGAGCACTTTGAAGATCTCCTCAATCAAGACTCTGCCTTTGACTCGAGTGTTCTCAATTCCATCTCGCAGCATGCGACCGGCCAACATCTCAGTGAAACCCCAACGTTGCACGGGGTAGGAAAAGCCATAAAACAGCTTAAGAATTACAAGGCTACGGGTGTGGATGGAATCCCTGCTGAGGCGCTAAAATATGGTGGAGAGGCACTGTTGGCATGGATACATGACCTCATCTCTCTCATCTGGAGGGAGGAGAGCATGCTGGGAGATCTCAGAGATGCAGTGACTGTGACCATTTTTAAAAAGGGGGACAAGTCCGACTGCAGCAACTACAGGGGAATCTCCCTGCTATCAGCCACTGGGAAAGTTGTCGCTCGGGTTCTCCTCAGTTGTCTTCTCCCAGTGGCCGAGGAGCTCCTCCCGGAATCACAATGCGGATTTCTTCCCCTACGGGGCACAACGGACATGATCTTTGCAGCACGCCAGG
The DNA here is from genome assembly GCF_044704955.1 of Pristiophorus japonicus. Classification (NCBI taxonomy): domain Eukaryota; kingdom Metazoa; phylum Chordata; class Chondrichthyes; family Pristiophoridae; genus Pristiophorus; species Pristiophorus japonicus. The sequence goes on along the minus strand of NC_091988.1, from coordinate 4,491,751 downwards.
TGCAGGAAAAATGCAGAGAACAGCGCCAGCCCTTATACATGGCCTTCATCGATCTTACAAAGGCCTTTGACACTGTCAACCGCGAGGGTCTATGGAGCGTCCTCCTCCGTTTCGGATGACCCCAAAAGTTTGTCAACATCCTTCGCCTGCTTCACGATGACATGCAGGCCGTGATCCTTACCAATGGATCCATTACAGACCCAATTCAAGTCTGGACCGGGGTCAAACAGGGCTGCGTTATCGCTCCAACCCTCTTCTCAATCTTCCTCGCCGCCATGCTCCACCTCACAGTCAAAAAGCTCCCCGCCGGAGTGCAATTAAACTACAGAACCAGTGGGAAGCTGTTTAACCTTCGCCGCCTCCAGGCCAGGTCCAAGATCACCCCAACCTCTGTCGTTGAGCTGCAGTATGCGGGCGACGCCTGCGTCTGCGCACATTCAGAGGCTGAACTCCAAGATCTAGTCAATGTATTCACTGAGGTATATGAAAGCATGGGCCTTATGCTTAACATCCGTAAGACAAAGGTCCTCCACCAGCCTGTCCTCGCCACACAGCACTGCCCCCCAATCATCAAGATCCATGGCGCGGCCCTGGACAACGTGGACCATTTCCCATATCTCGGGATTCTCTTATCAACAAAGGCATTGTTGCGGAGATTCAACATCGCCTTCGGCCGCCTACGGAAAAGAGTGTTTGACGACCAGGCCCTCAAATCTACCACCAAGCTCATGGTCCACAGGGCTGTAGTAATACCCGCCCTCCTGTGTGGGTCTGAGGCATGGACGATGTACAGAAGGCACCTCAAGTCGCTGGAGATTTATCACCAATGATGTTTCCGCAAAATCCTGCAAATCTCCTGGGAGGACAGGGGCACCAACATTCATGTCCTTGACCAAGCTAACATCCCCAGCATTGAAGCACTAACCACACTCAATCAGCTTCGCTGGGCAGGCCATATAGTACGCATACCAGACACGAGAGTCCCAAAGCAAATGCTTTATGCGGAGCTCCTTCATGGTAAACGAGCCAAAGGAGAACAGTGGAAATGTTATAAGGACACCCTCAAGCCTCCCTGGTAAAGTGTGACATTACCACTGACATCTGGGAGATCCTGGCCGCAGACCGCCCGAGGTGGAGAAAGTCCATCGTGGAGGACACTGAGCTCTTTGAGTCTTGACACAAGGAGCATGAAGAGGCCAAGCGCAGGCAGCGGAAGGAGCGACCCCTTCCCCCGACGAATGTCTGTCCCACCTGTAACAGGGTCTGTGGCTCTCGTATCGGACTGTTCAGCCATCAAAGAACTCACTTTGGGAGTGGAAGCAAGTCTTCCTCGATCCCGAGGTACTGCCTATGATGGTGATGATTTCTAACTCCACCTGTCTCTCCTAGTTCTCGCTGCACCTGGTTTCTACTTGTTAATAATATATCTTGGTGCTCAGCCCCCTGCAAAATGAGCTTAAACCCTCCACCACTGCATTATAACCTGCCCATAAGGATATTGGTCCCAGCTTTGTTCACATGGAACCTGTCCATATTGAATAGGCCTCTCCTGCCACAGAACTGGTGCCAATGTCCCAGAAATCTGAAGCTCTTCCTTGAGCCACACATTAACCAACCATATCCTCCTATTTCTACTCTCGCTAGTGTGCGGCACTGGGAGTAATTCCGAGATTACTACCTTTTGAGGTCCTGGTTTTTAACTGCCTCCCTAGCTCCTTTCACTCTGACTGCAGGACCTCAACCCTTTGCCTCCCTTTGTTGTTGGTTCCCCTCCTGCCCCCCCCCCCCCAGAATATTCTGCACCCTCTCCGTGATGTTCCTTACCCTGGCCCCAGGGAGGCAACATGCCATATGGATCTCGCATCGACAGTAGCAGATCTGCCTGTCTGGCCCCTTGACTATCGAATTCCCGATTATTACTGCATTCCTACACTTTGTTGTACTCCTCTGTGCAGCCCTTACCTTCACGTTGCCAGGCCTGGGACTTCACTCCTTCAAGAGGTGGTCACCCTCACCGCTGTCCAATGATGAATATCGGTTTGAGAATGCCACACTCCCAGTGGATTCCCGTACTGCCTGCTTCTTCCTACGATTTTAGGTGGCCACCCACTTGCTATTCCTACAAATCCCCTGGGAGGACAGACGCACCAACATCAGCGTCCTCAACCAGGCCAACATCCCCAGCATTGAAGCACTGACCACACTTGATCAGCTCCACTGGGCGGGCCACATTGTCCGCATGCCAGACACGAGACTCCTAAAGCAAGCGCTCTACTCGGAACTCCTTCACGGCAAACGAGCCAAAGGTGGGCAGAGGAAACGTTTCAAAGCCTCCCTGATAAAGTGCAACATCCCCACCGACACCTGGGAGTCCCTGGCCAAAGACTGCCCTAAGTGGAGGAAGTACATCCGGGAGGGCGCTGAGCACCTCGAGTCTTGTCGCCGAGAGCATGCAGAAATCAAGCGCAGGCAGCGGAAAGAGCGTGTGGCAAACCAGTCCCACCCACCCTTTTCCTCGACGACTATCTGTCTCACCTGTGACAGGGACTGTGGTTCTCGTATTGGACTGTTCAGCCACCTAAGGACTCATTTTAAGAGTGGAAGCAAGTCTTCCTCGATTCCGAGGGACTGCCTATGATGTTGATGATGCCGAATTCTATATGGCTGTGGCGTGACCACCTCCTGCAACCTGCGATCCAGGAAACATTCAGCTACATGTCTGCCTTGCAGGGAATCCAGCTATTCCTCAAGCTCAAACGCTCAGCGTGAGTTCAAGTAGCTGGAGGCACTGACTGCACACGTGGGCCTCCGGGACACATGGAGCGTCCTGAAGGTTCTACGTGGCATAGGAATTGCCAGCTGTCCCTCCATTCCTCAACATTCTGTGAACCTGGGCTGTTAAAGTAAATAACATAATCGCACTTTAGCTTCATTGGAAAATGAATTAAATAGACGACCAAAACCCCCCCCGAGATCCTTGATGATTTTCATTTTGAGTCAATCATCGCAATAGTTTTCAACATTTCCCTATCATAAAAAAATTTATTCAAAGTTGACAATTATTGTATGACAGCAATTTCTAGTACAATTTATTTTATTTTAACCTCCTGCTTTCTGTGATGTAAATACAAAATCAGCAAGATTGTTGAGGATTAAGTGCATTATTTTCACTGAACACCGCAAAATATTTCAGTCATTGACTATGCAGTTTGTGATTAGCATTGCACAGACCCAAACTGTCAATCATCAGGAGTGACAGTCATTCATTTTGGTTTAATAATGTGACTTATTTTTGATGTTTGACATTCCTAAAAATAAATACTACTCTCCAAAGTTGATGGGTGAGATTACAGAGCCCTCAGTAGTTTTACATCACAAAGCACTGCAAGAACATGACTGCTTTCAGCATCTAATTTATATGTTTTGCATATTGTGGTCTGGAGCTGCCTCCCACAGGCCATCTGTAAAATCCTTGCTGGCTTGATCTAAGGATTACAGGAGTCAATACTGACATACATAGAAACATAGAAAATAGGTGCAGGAGTAGGCCATTCGGCCCTTCAAGCCTGCACCACCATTCAATATGATCATGGCTGACCATGCATTTCATACGAGTTCTATCCACCAGCAAATCTTCACCGAGAAGTTTGTTGGAGCACTTTCTAGGAAGCAAATTGTCCCATCAAGTACTTAACATTATGGACTTGTTGCTTTAACTTATTTATGCCACTCCTCATATTTAATAAAAATCCCTGTAATTAATTGCCAATCACAACTAAACTTGGAGTGATTACTTCAGAATTGATCTGTGATGAGTGATATGAGTGCACTTGCACTCATCGCTGAGAGCATGCAGAAAACAAGCGCAGGCAGCAGAAAGAGCGTGCGGCAAACCTGTCCCACCCACCCCTTCCCTCAACAACTATCTGTCCCACCTGTGACAAAGACTGTGGCTCTCGTATTGGACTGTTCAGCCACCTAAGGACTCATTTTAAGAGTGGAAGCAAGTCTTCCTCGATTCCGAGGGACTGCCTATGATGATGGGTGATGATGGTATTGACATCTATTAATCCATTGCAGTAGTTATTGCCTGGATACCTTTTAAAAACTAAGAAACCAGCTGAAGGGCCAAAATTAACAGGTTGAAGATGTGGTAAATCAGGAAGTAGTGATTAGGCAGTGTCAAGTTTTGGTTTCAAAGGCTTGAAGATTGTCGGAGGAAGTAAAGACCAACAAAGATAAGGAATTTCACAACTTAAAACTCTTTGGAAAGATCGAAGATGGAGTACGCAACAGTGTGATTAATTTTTATTTCAAATTACTGAGGATACAGAGAGAAAAATTGTGTGAGAGAGCAAAGTGGTAGAGGGGAGACGGGAATCGATTATCAGACAAGAAATGTATTGTATCGTGTAATCCCAATTTCAGGGAATTTGAACTTTGTGTTAAAAATCTATACATTATGTACTGATTTAGAAATTGTGACTTCATTTAATGATGCAGATCATTTCAATTCCTTCAGCTTCACTCTTACTGTTTATGTTGTCTGAACCCTTGGCATTCATAATTTTTCATCTAATTTTTGATTTCGTAAATCAAAGGCCAGAAATTGTACAGAAATTCTATCAAGAACAATTCTGAACAAGAGAAAACAAGAAAACAAGTGATGTAGTGAAATTCAGCAGTGTGTGCAGATAATGGATTGCGAAGTTCTGCAGGTAATGAACCACAATCGACAGTCAGAAATGCTCAACAACAATAATTGCACCAGGTTAACTTACTTTTTTCTTGAACAAAAGCTTTAGATCCAGGGTAAGCAAAGGGAAAATAAAAACAATGATTACATTCTTCACATCGTCTAATTTGCATTTTCTTTCGTGCTGCAGAACCAATGAGCATAAAGTCTATTTGTGAGATGCGAGGATAAAGAGGCAATGAACCATTTTAAAATTATTTCCTAGATGCACTTGTTCATCTGCTACCCCTAAAATTAATGCAAATTTATATGTTTATAGCTGCTGACAGACAGGTTTATTGTCCCCATTGGATACTGCTACTCCACGCTGTAACTACACAACTGATTGCAATCCTGTAATTTCCGGTTAATTTATATATATGAAATCTGTGCAAAGCTTAATATAATCACAATTAAAAATGCGGAAGTTATTGTCATTCAATGGCTTCATTTTTAAATTCAATTATTACTATAAATAGGCCTTGATTTTTGAAATGTGTATGGCCTGTTGTAATTCAAGGATATATAATTTTGTTCTGTTTCCTGGTTGAAAGTATTAACAGACAGCAGCCAGGAGATATAATAGTTTTGTTTCTTGCTGTTCACTTATTTGTTGGTTTATGATTGTACTGCTTGACTCAGAGGATGAGTTTTAACAGTGTAAGTACGGGTAGCCAGCTTCCGCGACTGAGACCAGACAAGCATCAATATTAAAGTGTGATAGAACTGGCAATTCTCTTGGCAACATCTGGCTTCTGGTGGAACTCCACCCTTGAAACCTACTTTGAAAAATATGTTACAATTGAGTCTAGATCCTTGCTTTGTGTAACGAAAGGCAGAGCTAGCCAGTAAAATTTAAGGTTAGCAGTTCAAACTAATCTGACAATTTAATAGCTAAAAGATAATTTAATTTCCTCTAATAACACTGTAATACTACTTCACACAGATATTAGATCCATCAGACTCAACACTGAAAGCAGCTGAGTGATTAATCCACTTGACATTTTTCTCAGATTTCCTACTGTTATATTCATTAATTTATTTACCTAGGAAAATTAAAGAAGTTAAATTATTGAAAAATTTGGACCTCTTCAGTCAAATGCCATTTTCTCTTAAGCCACTTTTGCAAAACATTTCGTATTTTACTGCCATATGTTTACATGGCTTTATAATTAAAAAGAAAACCATAAATATATCAGCAACAAATCCACCAATTAGCAGCTTGTGTAATACACTGGCTCAGTTGTAACATTACTTTTATGAAACCACAGTTACAGCCACTTCATTAATTGATCAGTTATCCTTCTCATTATAAATGGCTAGTGTTTTTACACTGCGTATACGGTGTGTCATGTTAATGAACATTTATGCCGCATGCCCAACAGCTACATTAAAATCCTGAATAATGGAACAAGTCTCATCAATAATTTATTGCATGTCAGTTGCTGGTTGTAACTGGATCACAAAATTACAAAAGCCTGATAGGATTCTGCTGCCGAGTTCTTTACAAAAAAATAACTATTTTTACCACTCTTACTGCTGATTACTAAATAAACTTTTGTAGTTTATACATGCACTGATTTTTAATATAGCATTTACATCAGTTTACAAACATTTTGAGTACTGTGTTTTTCATCACAGTGAGGGACCTGATGATTACTATTACAATATTGAATGCAAATTTGCAACCAGTTCTTTTGCAAATAATTTGCGACAGCCCGGGATAATAGAGACAAACTGACAGCATTTTATTTTGCAAACGTTTTCTAAAATTAGTCATTCACTAAATCATTTTGACTGCATGGGAAGGGGAGTATTACCAGTATCACATGTCAGACCACACGTAAATCTCCAGAACAATGAACATAATGCAGAAATTAGGTTTTAATTCATTTTGTCTTACCCTCTTCTGGAATCTCCATTGATGAGCTCCACGTGGACCAGCACAGCAAACATAATAGGAAAGTTCTTGTGTTTAGTAGCATCTTCAGTGCTTAGGAGATTAAACAAGACCCACAAGGAAACATTAAGATTTCTCCTGTGATTCCACTTTGCTTTAGTTCAGCCTAGTGCATAGCCATGAGTCACTGACCAGAATCTGGAGAGGTACAAAGGGTGAAAATTAAACAGCATTAATCCACATGCACTGCAAGACAACTAAACTGAAGTAAACCCAAAGGGTTACCAGGCATGGTGTAATTTTACAAGTAATGCAATTTAGTTTTTTCTCTCTTTTGGAGATATATAATTTTAGTGTAGAAAATATGATGCAAGTCTCTCACGTCCACTTTCTCCCACAGGAGATCTGTAACAGCAGGTCTAGATTTCTCAGTTTATTCTGATTTCACACAGACAAACAGAACATTGAACTTTATGCAATCAGATTACTGTGACAGCACAGTGATAGGGCAAGGGAAATCATTCACATTGCACCTTCTGGGACTTGTTACTACTGCTGGAGGGGATCCCACTTTTCAGACATCCTGAACAAAAGACTCACAAAGATGATGAAATACATTTTCGGTACAAGTGGAAATATAGGGATAGTTTCTTCAAAAAATGATATACAACAAACTCTTAAATACATCTTACTGTCTTTGGCAAATCTCTCGTATAACTAAGACAGATGCAATATTTTGCATTAGGCGTTTTGAGTAATATGGGGATTATTGACATATGATTTACCAATATTCTAGATTTCCATTTAATATCTTTGCAAAGCTGTTTAGCTTTTGATAATATGTTTCATAAACCATAACTGCTGCGACCAAGTTTCAAGAAACTGGAAAAAAGGAATCTTTAACTAATTTTATAAATGTAAAAACATTGTGAAGCAATATTTACTGATGGCTGGTTTATCATTTTCTTCATCAGGAAGACCCAGTTTTGTTTAGCAGAAATTACAGAGACTTTTATGAAAGAAACATGCTCACTTTTTGAAGCATTCAGCGAACAATTAGACGAAAGCGAAGGATGGTTAACATGGTACGTGAAAGCTCTTTGCACTAATCAAAAGCTGCTGCAAAGGTAGATTATGATGCAGCATGTTATCGGGCGAAGAAGCTCATTAGGGAGACGGAGCAGGATCAGTGGGTTCATCCACTACAGTGAGCAATTACAGAAAAATTATCCAAAATCAATTTTCAATTGGCTAAATTCTGCCGTCAGTCATGGTCAAAAGAGTTCCTTGGGGCTATTGCCAATGACTGACAAGTCTGGTGCTCCTCAATAAACCAATGTGGGCATCCTTGGACTCTGGAGAGAGCATTACAATGAGTGGTGTCTGACCTGTCAGGCTATGGTAAAGAGGCCATTTACATGGAGGCTGGATAACTGCTGTGCACATATTAAGGGCATTTTAACGTGACATAAAGCTATAAGAGACAAAATTGGGCTGGGTAGCAGTGGTAAGGGAAGGAAAATCACGTAGAGCGGCCTCTCTCTGCATCCCCATCCCTACCAATGTTGCAGTAAATGATCCCTTTTTTCCCCCACCGCAGGGACCACAGATTCCCACACCTTGCCGACCCTGCTTTATTTAAATGACGGTGGTGAATTTGAAGCTTGACCAATAGCACTGCCTCCACTACTGCTGACCCCATCGACTACCACTGTTTGGAATGCGAGGACCGAGTTATGGGCACCTCCTTTCTTCAGGCCCTGTATGTGTTGTTGGAAGGCCTTGCTCAAGGAGAGCAGTTACCTTTAAAGAAAAATATCTTACATAGAATATACAGCATAGAAACGGGCCATTCAGCCCAAATGTCCTTATCGGTGTTTATGCTCCACACGACCCTCCTCATCTAACCCTATCAGCATAACCTTCTCTTCCTTTCTCCCTCATGTGTTTATCCAGCTTCCCCTTAAATGCATCGATGTTATTTGCCTCAATTACTCCTTGTGGTAGCAAGTTCCAAATTCTGACCACTCTCTGGGTAAAGAAGTTTCTTCTGAATTCCCTATTGGATGTTAGTGACTATTTTATATTTATGGTCCCTTGGTTTCACCCGCAAGCGTCAGAGCACTTCTGTCCCTTTAACTGTGCCTCTGCCGCCTTTTAGTGCTTTAACAGGTGTCTTATCATCATAGGCAGTCCCTCAGAATCGAGGAAGACTTGCTTCCACTATTAGAATGAGTCCTTAGGTGGCTGAACAGTCCAATACAAGAACCACAGTCCCTGTCACAGGTGGGACAGATAGTTGTTGAGGGTAAGGGAGGGTGGGACAGGTTTGCCGCCTGCGCTTGATTTCTGCATGCTCTCGGTGATGAGACTCGAGGTGCTCAGCACCCTCCCGGATGCACTTCCTCCACTTAGGGCGGTCTTTGGCCAGGGACTCCCAGGTGTCGGTGGGGATGCCGCACTTTATCAGGGAGGCTTTGAGGGTGTCCTTGTAACGTTTCCTCTGCCCACCTTTGGCTCGTTTGCCGTGAAGGAGTTCCGAGTCGAGCGCTTGCTTTGGGAGTCTCATGTCTGGCATGCGGACAATGTGGCCTTCCCAGCGGAGCTGATCAAGTGTGGTCAGTGCTTCAATGTTGGCCTGGTTGAGGACATGAATGTTGGTGCGTCTGTCCTCCCAGGGGATTTGTAGGATCTTGCGGAGGCATCGTTGGTGGTATTTCTCCAGCGACTTGAGGTGTCTACTGTACATTGTCCATGTTTCTGAGCTAGACAGGAGGGCGGGTGTTACTACAGCCCTGTAGACCATGAGCTTGGTGGTAGATCTGAGGGCCTGGTCTTCAAATACTCTTTCCCTCAGGCGGCCGAAGGCTGCACTGGCGCACAGGAGGCGATGTTGAATCTCCTCATCAATGTCTGCTTTTGTTGATAAGAGGCTCTCGAGATAAGAGAAGTGGTCCACGTTTCCATGGCCGCGCCTTGGATCTGCAGCACCGGCGGGTGTTTGGTCTCGATTTCCTTCTTCAATGTTAGCAAAGTCCCACTGCAGGTTAGGCATACAGATTATGAGGCAGAGATCTAAACAGTTCTCCTGAATGGTTCAGAATTCCTAGCCATCCAATGCATCCCTTTGATCATTTGAGAGATCCAGAGCCAAGTTGTGAAGTGCATTTCTTAAGTTGAAATATTTTAAGGGAGGGGAATTACAGCCTACACCAAACAAATGGTTCTTTGGAAGGTTGAAGTCACCTTCTTAGCAAGCTGGTATTTTTTATCATAGCCCCTTGCATGAGAATCTGAAGCAGTTGATGATAAGTAAGTACACATCTTTGGACATGTAGAACACGTCCTGCCACCAAGCTGACAACAGATGTTTGTTGTATAGCGTCCCTCTACAATCTCTTGCCGCTCATTTGCCCCGATCTCACCACTCCTGCTGTATCTACCCATGCTCCAATCACTGACCTGGACCTTGATGACGTCACTCTTCGCTGCCCCCTGAAGTAGTATGCCTCCATGCCGCTGGTGTTTTCTCGCTGGTCGGGGCCTCCACGCTGCTCCTTTTATGACCCCGACCTGCCACTGATGTTCAGGGCCCAGGAGAGGCATGAGGTCGGGGCCAGGGGCCCAGGGGCAGCACGAGCCAGCCCACACTGCGATATGTGTGCGCACTAGGTCCGTGCAGCAGAGCATGTCTCCAATTGTCTTGGGTAATCCTTGCCACTGGACCAAGACCTAGCTCTGTCAAGCCCGTGTGGTGGCTGGTGTGCAACGGCCACCACACCTTAAAAAAATCCACGCACCTTCAGGGTGTAGTTCCGGTCCTTCATTGAAGCACCTGTGAACTCATCCTTTTTAGCCGAGGAAGGAAGTCACCCTCGTTTCGAGGGACCGCCTATGATGATGATGATGATGTTGTATAACTGATCAGGAAATTCTGAGGATTGGGTCATTAGCTGCGAGAAGGTATTACCTGGAATGCAGTATGAGAACACGTGTTCATTTGTCCAAGGCTCAATGCCTCCAACGATTGGGTCACAGTTGCTGCTGAAGCCCTGGATCTCTAGCTGGTGGAACCAATATTTTCTAGGGCATAGTGTGTAAACAGGCAGGAGATAGAAGCATCATGTCAATGCACTCATGTTTTATCGTAAATTGTGTTGCTCACTATATTGTTTGTGAGGAGTCCCTGCTATCCACTGTCCATCTCGTGATAGCTCAAACCCATATTTCTACTCACTGTTTTGTGGTGGGTCTGTTCCAATTACCTTACAGATAGAATTGGTATGGACATATTTTAAAGTTACTAAAGCACATCCTGTTATGTTAACATGACTACTTCCCAGTATGTATGTTGCCTCTAAACCTTCATTTTCACCAACTACTCATGGATCTCTACAAATTATTCCATTCAAGGTTGAAAAGGATTGATGCTGAGTGAGGCGGGGGGGGCGGGAATGGGACACTTTGTAAGTGTCACAAATCAAGGAGATGCTTAACATTCAAACATTTACAAACCAAATAAACCATTTAAATAACCAATTCACAGTTAGGTGGGTTATTTGGAACCAGAACAATGAGTAATGAGTTCTCAAGTGTAAGATAATTTTTATTCTATATCTCAGATGTAATTGCAAAAAGCTAACTGGAACATAATTGCTTTACAATTCTCAGACTGCCTTATCATCAAGAACTTCAATCACACCTGCATTTCCACTTTCAATCAAATTTTCACAACCCGATTTGTTCCTTGTATGGTGAAATATAGCAATCCAGCTGGAAGGCTTTCTCCATAAATAACTAACTCCAATCGTTTTTCCTTCTCTTGTAGATAGAACTCAATTTCAAAGTACTCAACCCGGTGGTGATGGAAAATTGGAATAACTCATTCACACACAAAATGTTAGTTCCAGTCTATTATTTCTGTTCAACAAGACATTACATTATAGACAATACTAACAGAAGAATTCTGATGGAACCACCAAAGCACATGCTATTTACAGCTCCAACCTATTCACCTATTATTGTTCTGCATCCCAGGTTTAACATTTGCCCCCATGCAGTTCTGATCAATGATCAATTCCTGAAACATAATTTTTCTGTTCAGATGCTGCCTGATCTGTATTTTCTGGTTTTGTTCCAGCTCTTATTTGAAGCTTCAACCCCATTAGTTAGATGCCATTTGGGGTTTTTTAACGTAATAGAGGATTTATTTAAAATATACCAAAGATCGAAAGAGTAGAGGGGAAAAAAATCCTTATTGAAACTGCCAATTCTCTCCGCAGGACATTGCTCTTCCCACTCTGCCCTTTATCACGCTGTTGAATAATGAATTTAATACATTTGGCATGTTGCTTTAATATCACAAGCTGCATTATCATCTTTCAGAACTCAGCTCATTCAGAAATATGGACACTTAAATCCACAGGGTAATTCAAATCCCATGAGAAAGACTTTCATAAAAACTCATTTTCACAATAATCTGTGTTTTATTGTTCTGCACTGTTTATTCTCCATCTTTTTTATGATAACGAGTTTTTTCTGACATGGGTTGCAAGTTGTTAGTGTCAGTTAGCAGAATAACTTGCCACAGTTTGCTATCATTTTGAAGTCTGTTGCCAGCTTTTCTGACGGAAGTATTTATAATTTGTTGATGAAGAGCCCTTGAAATGTCTACTCAAAATATAGCAGTTTTAAAATTCACTCGACTCCAGTACCATTGAAATAATTGGAAATAAAATGAAAATCTGAAATAAAGTTAGAAAATGCTGGAATTTCACAGGGTCCCAACCAAAATATTAAACTGTGGGATACCGATTGACCTGCTGCACAGTATGCATGGCCCCTGGCCTGTGAGCACCATGGGAGCAGGCCAGGGAGTGGAAGGAGCAGCGTGGCAGTGTACCACTCCAGGGAGCAGCATGTGCTGGGGCAGGAGAGCAACGGCAGTGAAAAGGGACGCCAAGATCCAGGTCGTTGATTGGAGAGTGGGCAGGTACAGCAGGAGCGGCGAGAGACTGTAGAGGGACGTGATCAGGGCCCAGGAGGGGCGCGAGTACGGGGCCCAGGAGAGGCGAAGGCCCAGGGGCAGCACGGGCCCAGCCCACACTGCGATATGTGTGCGCACTAGGTCCGTGCAGCAGAGCAGGTCTCCAGTCGTCCTGGTTAACCCTTGCCACTGGACCAAGACCTAGCTCTGTCAAGCCCGTGTGGTGGCTGGTGTGCAACGGTCACCCCACGTTAAAAAAATCCACGCACAGGCCTCTTCCACCCTTCAGGATGTAGTTCGGGATCTGGAATATCAGGTCCTTCATTGAAACACCTGTGAACTTTTTGGCGTGGAAGCAAGTCATCCTCGATTCGAGGGACGGCCTATGATGATATAAATAGACAATACTGTACATCATTCGTGCTTATGCAATCACTACTCTACTCTCAAAAAAGGAGAATACCACAAAGCTCTGGAACCATCAAGTTTTATTTGTCAGAGGGAAAAAAAATATGTTTCGTGACATCTAATCATAATTAACCTCCCCTAGTGTTTCACTATCTTGAGAGGAGGAAGGACAAGAAAAGTCAGTCGCTGTGTATTTTCTTCCTCCATCTTATTCTCCCCTGAAAGCATTCAGTGCTTTCAAGTACACTTGTATCGGTGCCCAGCTTATACTTTACCCAAGAGGCCATTACTCATGTATGATCTTACACAGTGCGTGTGTAGACAGGGTTTTTCAACCACACTACTGCCAAGCTCCATCCTGTCCTCGACACACATCTACACATGGACACTCCCAGCTGGGGTTGTTGAATACTAATCGGGAGTAAGATCCCTGGACAATTTTCCTTTCCGTAATACAGAGTTACTGAGGCCAATCAGTCCAATAGTTATTTTCAGTATCTGCTAACGAAGGCATTATCAAACTACTTATTACATTTAAATTCATCTTCAGATGCACTAACGCACTCAAAATACTTCACTATGAACATGGAGATGCAATACAAAATTACAGGATACGGCCCATGATATTACACTCTAATTAGATTCCTGTTTAGCTTTGCAGGGAATTTACTAACTACAGTATGTGGTTAAGGCCTTAGTCCAATCCACATACATATTGAAATAAATATAGGAAGGGTTGGCTCTTCACTAGCATGTACTAATGTCACAGAGGTCCACCATTCTTTGCTGATTTTGCACGTGACGATGACTGAGATGATGGTTTTTATGCAGAGCTTTATTTAGATTCAACTCACGTAAACTTTAGAAGGCCAGGAATCTGATCTTTAAATAATCGTAAATTAAATTGTTTGATTATGAATAGTACTAACAGAAATGATTTTGTAAAAAGATGACCTTTTAAGATAAATCTGCTCAAAGTTGATCACGTGGAATTGACATTATACTTTCCGTCAGGTTCTCAATCATTATGCCCAAGTAAACAAACTGTCCCCTTCATGTTTCATGGTCATCAGAGTGAACTTAATGGAGTCCAGAGATTCTGAGCCATCCCCAGTAACAAAATCAGCATTTTATCATATCATCCTTAGGAAGATGACTGAATTACACTTTAACCTAAGAAACCATCTTCTGCTGAGTATCTTCTCATGTATTTTGAATTGTTGAGTTATTAATGCAGGTTTTTTGCAAAGGCACTGCCAAGATAAGATATTTTCTCGATAATTCCAATAAATAATAATAACTTTTATTTATGTTGTGCCTTCAACATCGTAAAACGTCGCAAGCCGCTTCACAGCAGTGTTACAGACAAACCCAAAATTTGACACCGAGCCACAAAAGAAATTAAGGCAGATGATCAAAAGCTTATTTAAAGAGATAGGTTTTAATGGGCGTCTTAAAGGAGGAACGAGAGATAGAGAGGTAGAGAGGTTTAGGGAGGGAGTTCCAGAGCTTGGGGCCCAGGCAGCTGAAGGCACGGCCACCGATGGTTGAGCAGTTATAATGAGGGATGTTCAAAAGGGCAGAATTTGAGGAGCGCAGACATCTTGTGGATTGTGAAGCTGAAAAAGATTACAGAGATAGGGAGGGGCAAGTCCATGGAGCGTTTTGTAAACAAGTATGAGAATTTTAAAATCGAGGCCTTGTATAATTGGGAGCCAGTGTAGGTCAGAAAACACAGGGGGTGATGGGTGACTTGGTGCAGGTTAGGACACTGGCTGCTGAGTTTTGGATAACCTCAAGTTTACGTGGTGTAGAATGTGGAAGGCCGGCCAGGAGTGAGTTGGAGTAGTCAAGTCTGGAGGTAACAAAGGCATGAGGGTTTCAGCAGCAAAGGATCTGAGGCAGGGGCAGAGGCGGGCAATGTTACGGAGCTGGAAATAGGCGGTTTTAGTTATGCCGCAGATATGTGGCTGGAAACTCATTTCAGGGTCAAATATGACACCTAGGTTGTGAACAGTCTTGTTCACCTCAGATTGATGCTAGGGAGAGGGATGGAGTCAGTGGTTAGGGAACACAGTTTGTGGAGGGGCCAAAGATAATGGCTTCGGTCTTCCCAATATTAAATTGGAGAAAATTTCTGCTCATCCAGTACTGGGTGTCAGACAAGCAGTCTGACAATTTAGAGACTGTGGAGGGGTCGAGAGAAGTGGTGGTGAGGTCGAGCTGGATGTCATCAGCGTACATATGGAAACTGACTCCGTGTTTTCGGATGATGTCGCCAAGGGGCAGCATATAGATGAGAAATAGGAGGGGGCCAAGGACAGATCCTTGGGGGACACCAGAGATAACGATGCAGGGGCCGGGAAGAGAAGCCATTAGGAGAGTCTCTGGCTACGATTAGATGGATAAGAATGGAACCAGGCGAGTGCAGTCCCACCCAGCTGGACGACGGTGGCGAGGCGTTGGAGGAGGATGGAGTGGTCAACTGTGTCAAAGGCTGCAGACAGGTCTAGGAGGACGAGGAGGGATAGTTTACCTTTGTCACAGTCACAGAGGATGTCATTTGTGATTTTGATGAGAGCAGTTTCGGTACCCTGGCAGGGGCAAAAACCAGATTGAAAGGATTCAAACATTGAATTCATGGAAAGATGGATACGGATTTGGAAGGCTACAAGTACTTTGGACAGGAAAGGGAAGTTGGAGATGAGGCGATAGCTAGCAAGCAAAGTGGGGTCAAGGGTTGGGTTTTTTGAGGAGAGGGGTGATGACGGCAGATTTGAGGGAGAGGGGCACAGTACCTGAGGAGAGAGAACCATTAACAATGTCGGCTAACATGGCAGCCAAAAGAGGAAGTTGTGTGGTCAGCAGTTTAGTGGGAATAGGGTCAAGGGAGCAGGAAGTGGGTTGCATGGATAAGATGAGTTTGGAGCGATTAAGAGAAACTAGAGAAATATGTGAGTTTAGGGCTAGGGCAGGTGGGAGCCTCAGATGAAGTTTGGCCCTGGGCTAGGGGAAGGAAGGGAACTCGCAGAGACAGCCGAGTGGATGGTCTCAATGTTTGAGACAAAGAAGTCCATGAGCTCTTCACACTTGTTGTTGGAGGTGAGTGTGGTGGAGACAGGGGAGACGGGTTTAAGGAGATGGTTGGCAGCAGAGAATAGTAGCCAGGAGCTATCTTTGAAATCCAGAATGATCCTGGAATAGTGAGCAGTTTTTGTAGACAAGAGTAGAAACCGATAATATTTTATGTGTTCGAGCCAGATCTGGCAGTGAATGGCTGAACCAGTTGTCCGCCACATCTGTTCAAATCTGCGCCCCTTTTGACTTGAGGGAGCGAAGATGAGGGCTGTACCAGGGGAACAGCCAGCGTGGGAGAGAGTTATCTTTTAAATAGGGACTAGGGCATCAAAGGTGTTGGTGAAGATCTGGTTGAGCAGATCGGTGGCTGCAGAAATATCACTGTTAAAAGAGGGCCAAAGGTTGGACAGTTTCGAGTTGATAAGTGCAGTTGTAAGAGAGTTTGGAGTGAGATTTTTCCAAGGGCAGATGCAGAAGGAGGTAGGTTTGGATTGGGGGAAGGGGGATATGTGTCGAGAGCGATACAAGGAAATGGTCAGAGATGGCTTTATCTTTAACTGAGACCTTTGGAATAGCAAGGCCACGAGAGATGGCAAGGTCAAGGGGGTGGCCGTGAACATGGGTTGAGGAATTTACATGGAGGGAGAGATTAAAGGAGGACAGGAGGGTAGTGGAGAGAGATGAGTTGAGATGGAGGTTGAAATCACCGAGGATGAGAAGTCGCTCGGTGCAAAGGCTGAGGGAGGAAAGCAGAGCAGTTATCATGCTTGGGTGGGCAGCAGAGAGACATTCCGTGAGGAGATTTTGGGAACATCCGTGATGGCTGATCTACTGCCAGAATACACACGGTCATTGGTTGGAGAAGTGAGCTACACAGGGAGGAGATTTGCAAGGCTAGCCATCCCAGGACAGGCTGGGCGGGATGGTCGGTGTGAGAGTAGGACGGGACAGCTCGGGTTGCTGTTTGTGAGGAGGCAGCGACGAGGGCCACGATGGGCCCTTCGGAGGATACCAAAAGAGGCACAGAGGGAAGCTGCAGGCTTGTCTAAGAGGGAGTCAAGCCTGGGACGGCAGCAGGAGAGGAGGAAGGTTGAAGAGTCATGAATTCTATGTGTGAAGATTTTGAAGGACAGAGTATATGAGAGAGGATAGATGAGAGGTGGCATGTCGACATTCGATATTGAGCAGGGAGGGAGAGAGAGAAAAAGAAACGGGAGCAGGAAGTGTAAGAAGTCAATGGCTCGGGTCTGAAGCGGCAGCCAAAATGCGCACGCGAATAGATACAAGCATCAAAAAAAAGAGAAATTGAATTTACAAGGTAGGTACAATAACGATTCTACAATAATAGAATCAGTAAATCAAGATTGATTATATTAAATAAAATTACATTTTTACAATAATCATAAATTAAGTTAAAATTAGAAAATCAATAATTGAGGTAAATTAAATTTGTTATTAGCTGTCCTTAAAATTCATTCCCTGTCCATTGATTCAATTAATATTGAAAGGCCAATCACCGAAATAATTGAAATCTCAGCAGATACGCACGACTTTGCATTACAAATGGCTTAGCAGTTGTTGCTCAAAAATCGTCATGCCCCTAAAGTCCAAAGTAACCATGAATATCAGGGCTTAACACCAAGAGTGAATTTTTATTTATTTTGGAAATTTATTGGACTTTTAATACTTAAAACACATTTGTCCCCCGAAGCATCTTATCCCAACTTCAATTAAACTTGATACTCAATGATGTTGCCTTCCAGTGTTGAAATGTTAGCACAACTGACAAAAATCTGCATGCAAACCAATTTTGGTTTGAATGAATTAATGTCAATCCTGAAGGCTACCAGACGCTAATTTGAACATGCAGGGTTTTACAGAGTAGTTATGCACTTTGATACTTTCTCCTAACATTACATGTGTTAAAACTTGTACACTAGAATATACTATTCAGTCCTAAACAATGTAGAAATGGAGGTTGTGTCACGTTTAGCAGCAGAGTGTGTGAAATATTTCTGCATGGCTGATCTTCCATAACATTGCTCACAGTTGGGCAGAGGATGCTCTGTTTTATAAGGATTACACCATATGATGCTCAAGTATCACTGTGTATAACTTAGTGTAATTGACATGACTTTCTCTAGCAAATCCTCAATCCAATCCAATTGTAGATCAGTTCAGCTTTCTTTTTTTAATACTCTTTAGCTGTGATAATGTATGTATGGCACCTGACATGTGATGGACACAGACACATGCAAAACACATTGTTACGCATAAGCTCCCAAATGAGTGACCTCCGCCACCCAGAAGGACAAGGCCAGCAGATGCATGGGAACACCATCAGCTACACGTTCCCTTCCAAGTCACACGCCATCGCGACTTGAACAAATATCGCTGTTCCTTCATCATCACTGGGTCAAAATCCTGGAACTCACTACTCACTACCGTGTACCTTCACTGCAAAGACTGCAGCGGTTCAAGATGAAGGCCCCCATCACCTGCTCAAGGGCAATGAGAGATGGGCAATAAACGCCAGCCTTGCTTGCAACATCCATATTTGGAGAATTAATCTAAAAATTTCCAATCCCCCAAGGTGCTGCTCACGATAAGTAGGAAGGCACACTATTTTATAGAGAGGAAAACTGTGCCACACAAAGTATTATTTTGCTCCAAAAGTTAGATGTGTTCCTTTACAGCTGAAAGGCTTAACTGCACTACATTCTTGAAATAAAAGCTTGGGTTAATTACAGGTTAATTACAGCCTTTCCTTCTCTTTTTAAAGTGAATCAGAGTTTTAATATTGCTTCCTCAGAAAACGTTGGTTGGAATGAGCTCATCAGTTCAAGGTTGCTGCTCAGAAGTATTTTAAAATTATTTTCTAATTGTAAAAAATTGAGTGTGACATCTGCATGTACTGACATTCTGTGTTTAATATTGAGTCATAAGGACTGAATTTCAGCCCCTTAGTTTGTTATGGGGAAGGAAGCAGATTAAAGGGGAGGATGATTCTATGACCTGTGGTATTTTTTCATAGCGACTCAAACTACCATTGGTAACAAGGATTTATTTATGCAAATTTGGTAAATACATTTTCATGTGAAGAAAAGGTTCATTTTGAATTCTCAGCATAATCAAAACAATAGCTGCACCCACTCTCTCATATAGATATAAAATTAATCTGTCTCTGAAGTAAATAAAAAAGCACTTGAAAACTGTTTTCCTCACAAAATGTACCTCAATTTAGGAGCATTAGCCAATAGGGTCATAGAAACATAGAAAATAGGTGCATGAGGAGGCCATTCGGCCCTTCTAGCCTGCACCGCCATTCAATGAGTTCATGGTTGAACATGCAACCTCAGTACCCCCTTCCCGCTTTCTCGCCATACCCCTTGATCCCCCTAGTAGTAAGGACTTCATCTAACTCCCTTTTGAATATATTTAGTGAATTGGCCTCAACAACTTTCTGTGGTAGAGAATTCCACAGGTTCACCACTCTCTGGGTGAAGAAGTTTCTCCTCATCTCGGTCCTAAATGGCTTACCCCTTATCCTTAAACTGTGACCCCTGGTTCTGGACTTCTCCAACATTGGGAACATTCTTCCTGCATCTAATCTTTCTAAACCCGTCAGAATTTTAAACGTTTCCATGAGGTCCCCTCTCATTCTTCTGAACTCCAGTGAATACAAGCCCAGTTGATCCAGTCTTTCTTGATAGGTCAGTCCCACCATCCCGGGAATCAGTCTGGTGAACCTTCGCTGCACTCCCTCAATAGCAAGAATGTCCTTCCTCAAGTTAGGAGACCTAAACTGTACACAATACTCCAGGTGTGGCCTCACCAAGACCCTGTACAACTGTAGCAACACCTCCCTGCCCCTGTACTCAAATCCCCTCGCTATGAAGGCCAACATGCCATTTGCTTTCTTAACCGCCTGCTGTACCTGCATGCCAACCTTCAATGACTGATGTACCATGACACCCAGGTCTTGTTGCACCTCCCCTTTTCCTAATCTGTCACCATTCAGATAATAGTCTGTCTCTCTGTTTTTACTACCAAAGTGGATAACCTCACATTTATCCACATTATACTTCATCTGCCATGCATTTGCCCACTCACCTAACCTATCCAAGTCACTCTGCAGCCTCATAGCATCCTCCTCGCAGCTCACACTGCCACCCAACTTAGTGTCATTCGCAAATTTGGAGATACTACATTTAATCCCCTCGTCTAAATCATTAATGTACAGTGTAAACAGCTGGGGCCCCAGCACAGAACCTTGCGGTACCCCACTAGTCACTGCCTGCCATTCTGAAAAGTACCCATTTACTTCTACTC
Organism: Pristiophorus japonicus; assembly: GCF_044704955.1. Lineage (NCBI taxonomy): Eukaryota > Metazoa > Chordata > Chondrichthyes > Pristiophoridae > Pristiophorus > Pristiophorus japonicus. The sequence goes on along the minus strand of NC_091988.1, from coordinate 4,471,312 downwards.
TTTGCTTCCTGTCTGACAACCAGTTCTCAATCCACGTCAGCACACTAACCCCAATCCCATGTGCTTTAACTTTGCACATCAATCTCTTGTGTGGGACCTTGTCGAAAGCCTTCTGAAAGACCAAATATATCACATCAACTGGTTCTCCCTTGTCCACTCTACTGGAAACATCCTCAAAAAATTCCAGAAGATTTGTCAAGCATGATTTCCCTTTCACAAATCCATGCTGCCTTGGACCTATCATGTCACCTCTTTCCAAATGCGCTGCTATGACATCCTTAATAATTGATTCCATCATTTTACCCACTACCGATGTCAGGCTGACCGGTCTATAATTCCCTGATTTCTCTCTCCCTCCTTTTTTAAAAAGTGGGGTTACATTGGCTACCCTCCACTCCATAGGAACTGATCCAGAGTCAATGGAATGTTGGAAAATTGGAAGACTGAGAGAATCGTATAGATTAAACATTTGTGATAAAAATAGATTATCGAATATTAGTTGGTTTTTTTTGTGTTAATGCTCCAACTGCTTTTGAAGTCATGTGGGAAAACAAACCATTGCAGCCTGAGGATTTGTTGCTTGGATTTGTTGCAATGAGGGAATCTATAGGTGCAGGTTAAGCCGTGTGTGCAATGATCCGTTTTCACCCCGGAGCGAAAATTCGGCCGCACCCCGAGTGGCCGCCGAGGGCGATGCCCGGGTCAGCTTCACGGGTCAAACCCGGGCCACACTCCGTGCTCGAGGCGACAATTAAAGGGGAGGTGCGGCATGCAGTTTTTATAAAATGGCTGACTTACTGGCGGCGGCCCTGCCTTGTCCAATTTGTGGGGTCCGTGCCGTGATGTTGCCGCCCGGCACTCTGCTTCTGTGCCAGGCCGCTGCCCCGGCACCCTGCTCCCTGGTGGCAAAGTGGTGGCCCCTTCGCCATGATGCAACGTGCCCTCCCCTTTAACGGAAGGGGAGGGCCCTGTGCTTCCGCCAGTGCTATGCAGCGCTCTGCGTGGTGCAGGAAAATTCCCGCGGTTAGTACCCCAGTGCCGGTGCAGAGAAGAAATGGAGCACGCAAAATTGCTCTCCACTCCCTCTCGGGGGCGGTGAGCCCAAGTTCGCTGCCGGGGCGGGGCTTCTGTGCCGAATGCAGGAAGTCCCGCCTTGCAGCAGGAAGTCCCGCCTTGCAGAAGTTACCGCCCCTGAATTTCAGCTATTTAGACTTTCAAAAGGAGCGTGGGGTCTGCTATGGTTCCAGCTTTATAATGATTTTCTCAGTCCAAGAGAGAAATACTGCACAATGAAATTAATGTTCATATATCATCACAAAAAGGAAACAACATGTAAGCAAAATAATTGTGCTGGTATCCAACATATTAGAATGTTTGTTTCTATGCCAGATCTCTCGGTATCAGCTGTGATTCAGTAGAAGCACTCTCGCCTCAGAGTCAGGAGGAGTTTGGATCAAGTCCCACTCCAGAGACTTGAGCATATAATCTGCACCGACACGTCACTGCAATCCTGATTGATTCCTGCACTGTTGGTGATGCAGTCTTTCGGATGAACCATTAAACTGATGTGCCGCCTTCTCTCCCATGTGGATGTGAACGATCCCATGGTACTATTCAAGAGAGAGTTCTTCCAGTGTCCTGGTCAACACTTACCCCTCAACCAATGCCACCAAAAACATATTTTCTGGTCATTTATCTTGTTGCTAGAGTATGTCAGCACATAAAGCAGGAGGGTACTCCTCACTGTCCAAGTCAATATTTATCCCTCAACCAACATTTGCTCATTGTTGTTTGTGGGGGGGGGTGCTGTGCGCATGTTGCCTGCCGAGTATCCTTTATTCCAGAGTGTCTGCATTTCAAACGTATTTAATTGGCTGTAAACCCTCTATTCCTTTGTCCTCCTGTGGTTTTCGAACTTTCCCTCAAATGCATCTGTGCTATTAGTCGAAACTACTACTTCTGGCAGCGAGTTCTGCATTCTTATCACCCTTTGGGTAAAGAAGTTTCTCCTGAATTCCCTATTGGATTTATTGGTGACTATCTTACATTTATTGCCCCTAGTTTTCGGGTCTCCCATAAGTGGAAACATCTTCTCTATGTCTACCTTATCAAACTGTGTCATCATTTTAAAGACCTCTATAAGTTCACACTCAGCCTTATTTTTTCCTCGAGGAAAGAAACCCAGGCTGTTCAGCCTTTCCTTTATCTTCTCATTTCTGGTATCATCCGTGAATTCTTCTGCTGTATAGTAAATTAACTTTGCAAAGTTTGTCATATGATGTCCTGTATAGTTATTTGATCCTATTCACATTCTTTAGTCAAGTCATTAAGTTCTGTGGGTCTCCGATGTACCTACCTGCACTGATTTCTTAACTCTCCGCAAGGGTTTTCACAAGCGACCACAAGTGGCCACATACGCTGGCCTAAGTTAGTTTGGAGCAACTATTAGCTGACAAAGTGGCCTAAATGGCCAAAACAGGCATAGGTGGCTGGTAACGCCCCCTTTTGAAAAAAACTAAACTAAACTAAAAAAATCCTAACTAACTCACTTACACTGGCGCAAATTGAATGTACAAAATATGGATTTTTAAGATACTCCAGAAAAATCAAGTTGCTCCAAAAAAAATGGAGCAACTCCTGGCCAATTTTGAGCCCATTATGATTGTGCCTTAAAGCCCTTCAAAACTACCTGAACATGATGCCAAGTTAAAACTTGTTTCACTGCAGCATAAATCACACTGAACAGGTTTTCAGTTCAAGTCTCTTGACTCAATCACAGAAGGCTGCTAGCCAAGGTGACATCCGGCATCACCATAAATAGCCAACAGTGCAACTCGACAAACACAGGAGAAAGTCACCCCAATATCCTTGAACTGGAATGTATTTCATGGAAACATAGAAAATAGGTGCAGGAGTAGGCCATTCGGCCCTTCGAGTTCATGGCTGAACATGCATCTTCAGTACCCCATTCCTGCTTTCTCGCCATACCCCTTGATCCCCCGAGTAGTAAGGACTACATCTAACTCCTTTTTGAATATATTTAGTGAATTGGCCTCAACAACTTTCTGTGGTAGAGAATTCCACAGGTTCACCACTCTCTGGGTGAAGAAGTTTCTCCTCATCTCGGTCCTAAATGGCTTACCCCTTATCCTTAAACTGTGACCCCTGGTTCTGGACTTCTCCAACATTGGGAACATTCTTCCTGCATCTAACCTTTCTAAACCTGTCAGAATTTTAAACGTTTCTATGAGGTCCCCTCTCATTCTTCTGAACTCCAGTGAATACAAGCCCAGTTGATCCAGTCTTTCTTGATAGGTCAGTCCCACCATCCCGGGAATCAGTCTGGTGAACCTTCGCTGCACTCCCTCAATAGCAAGAATGTCCTTCCTCAAGTTAGGAGACCAAAACTGTACACAATACTCCAGATGTGGCCTCACCAAGGCCCTGTACAACTGTAGTAACAACTCCCTGCCCCTGTACTCAAATCCCCTCGCTATGAAGGCCAACATGCCATTTGCTTTCTTAACCGCCTGCTGTACCTGCATGCCAACCTTCAATGACTGATGTACCATGACACCCAGGTCTCGTTGCACCTCCCCTTTTCCTAATCTGTCACCATTCAGATAATAGTCTGTCTCTCTGTTTTTACAACCAAAGTGGATAACCTCACATTTATCCACATTATACTTCATCTGCCATGCATTTGCCCACTCACCTAACCTATCCAAGTCACTCTGCAGCCTCATAGCATCCTCCTCGCAGCTCACACTGCCACCCAACTTCGTGTCATCGCAAACCTGGAGATACGACATTTAATCCCCTCATCTAAATCATTAATGTACAATGTAAACAGCTGGGGCCCCAGCACAGAACCTTGCAGTACCCCACTAGTCACTGCCTGCCATTCTGAAAAGTACCCATTTACTCCTACTCTTTGCTTCCTGTCTGACAACCAGTTCTCAATCCACGTCAGCACACTACCCCCAATCCCATGTGCTTTAACTTTGCACATCAATCTCTTGTGTGGGACCTTGTTGAAAGCCTTCTGAAAGTCCAAATATACCACATCAACTGGTTCCCCCTTGTCCACTCTACTGGAAACATCCTCAAAAAATTCCAGATTTGTCAAGCATGATTTCCCTTTCACAAATCCATGCTGACTTGGACCTATCATGTCACCTCTTTCCAACTGCGCTGCTATGACATCCTTAATAATTGATTCCATCATTTTACCCACTACCGATGTCAGGCTGACCAGTCTATAATTCCCTGTTTTCTCTCTCCCTCCTTTTTTAAAAAGTGGGGTTACATTGGCTACCCTCCACTCGATAGGAACTGATCCAGAGTCGATCGAATGTTGGAAAATGACTGTCAATGCATCCGCTATTTCCAAGGCAACCTCCTTAAGTACTCTGGGATGCAGACCATCAGGCCCTGGGGATTTATCGGCCTTCAATCCCATCAATTTCCCCAACATAATTTCTCGACTAATAAGGATTTCCCTCAGTTCCTCCTTCTTACTAGACCCTCTGATCCCTTTTATATCCGGAAGGTTGTTTGTGTCCTCCTTCGTGAATACCAAACCAAAGTACTTGTTCAATTGGTCTGCCATTTCTTTGATCCCAGTTATGACTTCCCCTGATTCTGACTGCAGGGGACCTACGTTTGTCTTTACTAACCTTTTTCTCTTTACATATCTATAGAAGCTTTTGCAGTCCATTTTAATGTTCCCTGCAAGCTTCCTCTCGTACTCCATTTTCCCTGCCCTAATCAAACCCTTTGTCCTCCTCTGTTGAGTTCTAAATTTCTCCCAGTCCCTGGTTCGCTGCTATTTCTGGCCAATTTGTATGCCACTTCCTTGGCTTTAATACTATCCCTGATTTCCCTAGATAGCCACGGTTGAGCCACCTTCCCTTTTTTATTTTTACGCCAGACAGGGATGTACACTTGTTGTAGTGCATCCATGCGGTCTCTAAATGTCTGCCATTGCCCATCCACTGTCAAGCCCTTAAGTATCATTCGCCAATCTATCCTAGCCAATTCACGCCTCATACCTTCAAAGTTACCCTTCTTTTAAGTTCTGGACCATGGTCTCTGAATTAACTGTTTCATTCTCCATCCTAATGTAGAATTCCACCATATTATGGTCACTCTTCCCCAAGGGGCCTCGCACAACGAGATTGCTAATGAATCCTCTCTCATTACACAACACCCAGTCTAAGATGGCCTCCCCCCTAGTTGGTTCCTCGACATAATGGTCGAGAAAACCATCCCTTATGCACTCCAGGAAATCCTCCTCCATCGTTTTGTTTCCAGTTTGGTTAGCCCAATCTATATGCATATTAAAGTCACCCATGATAACTGCTGCACCCCTTTATTGCATGCACCCCTAATTTCCTGTTTGATGCTCTCCCCAACATCACGACTACTGTTTGGAGGTCTGTACACAACTCCCACATGCGTTTTCTGCCTTTTGGTATTCCGTAGCTCCACCCATACTGATTCCACATCATCCAAGCTAATGTCCTTCCTTACAATTGCATTAATTTCCTCTTTAACCAGCAACGCCACCCTGCCTCCTTTTCCTTTGTCTATCCTTCCTAAATGTTGAATACCTTTGGATGTTGAGTTCCCAGCCTTGGTCACCCTGGAGCCATGTCTCTGTGATGCCAACCACATCGTATCCGTTAACTGCTATCTGCACAGTTAATTCGTCCATCTTATTCCGAATAGTCCTCGCATTGAGGCACAGAGCCTTCAGGCTTGCCTTTTTAACACACTTTGACCCTTTAGAATTTTGCTGCAAAGTGGCCCTTTTTATTTTTTGCCTTGGGTTTCTCTGCCCTCCACTTTTACTCATCTCCTTTCTGTCTTTTGCTTCTGTCTCCATTTTGTTTCCCTCTGTCTCCCTGCATTGGTTCCCATTCCCCTGCCATGTTAGTTTAACTCCTCCCCAACAGCACCAGCAAACACTCCTCCTAGGGCATTGGTTCCGGTCCTGCCTCGGTGCAGACCGTCCGGTTTGTACTGGTCCCACCTCCCCCAGAACTAGTTCCAATGTCCCAGGAATTTGAATCACTCCCTGCTGCACCACTGCTCAAGCCACGTATTCATCTGAGCTATCCTGCGATTCCTACTCTGACTAGCACGTGGCAGTATTAAGATAAAGCTTCTGGGAGAAAATAACTTTGCAATTCCTTAAGGGGTGTACCTCCTTAGAGTTTCTCACACTCCACTGTAACTTTAGCAAAAAACTCTTTCCCATGTATAAACGGGGTTACTGAACTTACGGAGCAACAGGAACTCTGAGGAAATGTCGCCCCCTCCGTTATGTCTTGCGACACACTCCTTTTTCTGTTGTTCTGCCTAATTAAGAAATGAATTCTGCAACAATTATTTTGAGCAAAATGAGAGAGTGTTGATGCTACTATAACTTTTTTAAACAGAAACAGAATATTTTCACTACAATCCGTCATGTTAACATAATTGAACAGCGGATAAAAGTTACACAACTTTCTGAAAATTATAAAATGCACGTAGGTTGGTATCTGTAAGACTTCTGCTGTAGAAAGTTGCACTATTTTAATATAGATACTTTGGTGTTATACTTCATTTTCATGCTTCCTGCATTCTCAAATAACATGAAGTTGGAAACTGACACGCTGCCAGCAGTTTTACATCAACATGTACAGAGGCAAAATTAAATGCCTGCATCAAATCATAAATTTTGATAGGACTAAATGAACCATGGAACATTACAAAAATTTAGTGTATTTCAAATTAAGTTTACTGGAGAAAGAAATGATTGCTGACAGAATGATTGTTTTCTGGTGGTGGGTGCATTAGGTACAGGGCCAATAAACAATGGCGGCTCCAAGCTTTGGCATTCTACTTCGATCAAACTGCTAACTGGCAGTATTAGAATAATGATAATGACCATGTGATACAAGAGTGTGGGTTGGGGAAATCAGTTCAAAGCTGTGCAGCATGGAAGCAATGGCAAGGACAGTGAAAATATGTAGGAAGAGGGAGAACTGGCGTTGCGTGCAGCACTAGTAGAATGAACAGCAACTTCAAAACACCACTGCGTAATTAGGGCAGGAAGAAAAAAAGGTTAAGTGGTTAGCAAACTGGATCAGCCTCACTTTTTGCCTGTTCACACTGGCACTAGGCTTCCGACCAAGTCCCTTGTACCCATTTGTTTTTCACGTGCCGCTCTACCCAGTGAGGAGAGCGACTGCACTCGGTGAATAAAATGCTGTCAATCTCAGCAACTTGCCAACCTGTTAAACCACTCCCTCCCTTCCCCGCAGGCCTCTCTCACAAGTCTTTGTTGTGATTCTGTTTGCAACAGAGAAGGACACCAGCTATATCTGGATAACCAGCAAACGCCGACAATAGATTCTTGCAGCTATATTTTCAAGACAATTCCAAAATTACTGTAAATACCATGAGAGCATGTTTAATACCTTTTTAGCCTCAAACCACAAACAGGGAATTAACCCAAGGTTAATCCTAAAGATGGTGTTTAGATAACCCTGCCTCTGTAATCTCAGCCATCATTTTAAATTACATTAACAATGGACCAGTAAACAGCAGCTCAATAAAAAATACATTTAATCAACACTGTTTTTATCAAATAAATAAAAGTTTATAACAAAGAAGAACTCTATTTGCGACAGATTATATATGACTGCAGAGTTCTACCCATTGCCAAAACTATGTATATGCATTTGGCAATTTAGAACTCGCAGCAATACAGGAGCCGAAATTGCCCTTTTCTTTAAAGGCCGTGGCCGCGGTAAAGAATCACCGCTCGGTCGGTATGGAGGGGCCACCATTTTGTATAACATAGAAACATAGAAAATAGGTGCAGGAGTAGGCCATTCGGCCCTTCGAGCCAGCACCACCATTCAATAACATCATGGCTGATCATTCCCTCAGTACCGCTTTCCTGCTTTCTCTCCATACCCCTTGATCCCTTTAGCCGTAAGGGCCATATCTAACTCCCTCTTGAATATATCCAATGAACTGGCCTCAACAACTCTCTGCGGTAGGGAATTCCACAGGTTAACAACTCTCTGAGTGAAGAAGTTTCTCCTCATCTCAGTCCTAAATGGCCTACCTCTTATCCTAAGACTATGTCCCCTGGTTTTGGACTTCCCCAACATTGGGAACATTCTTCCCGCATCTAACCTGTCCAGTCCTGTTAGAATCTTATACGTTTCTATGAGATCCTCTCTCATCCTTCAAAACTCCAGTTAATAATGGCCCAGTTGATCCAGTCTCTCCTCATATGACAGTTCAGCCATCCCGGGAATCAGTCTGGTGAACCTTCGCTGCACTCCCTCAATAGCAAGAACGTCCTTCCTCAGATTAGAAGATCAAAACTGAACACAATATTCCAGGTGAGGCCTCACCAAGACCCTGTCCAACTGCAGTAAGACCTCCCTGCTCCTATACTCAAATCCCCTAGCTATGAAGGCCAACATACCATTTGCCTTCTTCACCGCCTGCTGTACCTGCATGCCAACTTTCAATGACTGATGAACCATGACACCCAGGTCTCGTTGCACCTCCCCTTTTCCTAATCTGCCACCATTCAGATAATATTATGCCTTCGTGTTTTTGCCCCCAAAATGGATAACCTCACATTATACTGCTTCTGCCATGCCTTTGCCCACTCACCTAACCTGTCCAAGTCACCCTGCAGCCTCTTAGTGTCCTCCTCACAGCTCACACGGCCACCCAGTTTAGTGTTGTCTGCAAACTTGGAGATATTACACTCAATTCCTTCATCTAAATCGTTAATGTATATTGTAAAGAGCTGGGGTCCCAGCACTGAGCCCTGCGGCACTCCACGAGTCACTGCCTGCCATTCTGAAAAGGACCCGTTTATCCCAACTCCCTGCTTCCTGTCTGCCAACCAGTTCTCTATCCATGCTTTCCTTTAGTTTTGGAGTGGTGTACGGGACCATCCTGCCTGTTTTCCCGCCGTGTTGTGCACGCGCCAACCCCTTACCAGCGACGCAGCTGCCGGTGGGTACCATTGACAGCTTTTTCTGTCGGTACCCTTGTGGCTGGGCAGTACGGCCACCCTTAAAGGGGAGGTCGCGCTGCCGGCCACTCCATTTTATTTTTGTTGGCCGATCGCCAGGTCGGGCCGACAGTTATGCCTGCGGTTCAGCCGGGCCGCCAACAGGCTGTTGGCCCGGCCGAAACCCTCCCTGGTGGCCCAATGTTTGCCACTAAAGTGGCTGCAGAGTTCGTAGCAGTGTCCCCATCCCCCCCCCCCCCCCACTTTAACTGAAGGGGAGGGACATTGTGACACGTCAGCGCACTTGTGCTGTGGAGCGTCGACCACTCCGACCTGCCCCGCTCGTGGTGTCCACTCCGACCTGCCCCGCTCGTGGTGTCCACTCCGACCTGCCCCGCTCGTGGTGTCCACTCCGACCTGCCCCGCTCGTGGTGTCCACTCCGACCTGCCCCGCTCGTGGTGTCCACTCCGACCTGCCCCGCTCGTGGTGTCCACTCCGACCTGCCCCGCTCGTGGTGTCTACTCCGACCTGCCCCGCTCGTGGTGTCCACTCCGACCTGCCCCGCTCGTGGTGTCCACTCCGACCCGACCGCACTTCCGCCCCTGTCCCCACACCAACACTGCTCCGACTGGAAACATAAGCCAAAGAGCTGAAAATTACAGGAATTACATGCATTGGGGCGGACGAGGCACCTAAAAAACGATCGGTGCGCCCCATTTCGGGCAGAGGGCAGTCTCTAAAAGGAAACAAATACAGTTGTACAGTTGTCAAGGCAGTACAGGCACCTGATGGCCACTGTTGAACCACGTTTGACAGTACGCACGAAGATAAATAAAACTTTCAGGAATTAAACAAAGTTAAAAAGATTGATGCTGTTTTCATTCAGGACTATAATGCACAACTTTAAATTTCCAAGTTCAGGTTTGGTGAATCTTCCTGGCACCATTTCCATGGGGTAAATGAGTCGACCAGGAACAGGAAACATTTAATGTCTATACTCAACTAAGGTCTGGGAGGAGGGAAACTCAAATGAAAGTCCAACACAGCTGGAATGTTAGTAAGAAACCATATCATTCCCTTCAAAGTGCTCAATAAATAACTAGTCTGGGGAATTTCTTGAGGCTTAGTAATCAGGCAAAAGCCTGAAGCTTGAGATCCAGCTACCTGGATCCTAAACTTCATCACTCCTGACAGTTATGATGCAAGGGGCTGTCAATAATAGAGGCGCAAATCTTCGCAGGATCAATTTGCACAGCATATCCCATTAAGAATGTTAAAGTTAAGAAGCTGAAGACCTGCCCTGGGAATGAGCCAGGGCATGTAGGATCACAGAGATTTCCAATGAAAGTTGGATAATCCTGCACTTAAAATCTCACACCAAAGAATTATCAATAAGTGATGCACACAGCCAGACAGACAGAGATACATTTTCTGCCATTCGCCAATTTTAGCAACATTTAGATGTGAGAATTTATCAAGAACATTTCTTTTGCTAAAATTAGAGAACAATGGAAAATATACCCCATTGATTTAAGACAGAATATAGATTCTTGTGCATACATAAATTGGAGACAACTGGCAAAGAGCTTGAAGGTAGAAATCATTTATGTTCCAGTGAAAGGCAAGAGAAAATTATGACCAACAGTAATTAGATAGCATGACTGAAAGTCTGCTACTTTCTTTCAAGAAGAGAAGATTTGAAATAATTGGCTTGAGTTTTAATGTGGTAAGCAGGGACATTGTTTAAGCATATGAGGAAGATGGGGTTAAGAATTAAGTAGTGCAAAAGAGAAAATCAGTCTAAAATAGAAAGATGAAGGGGGTGTCGAGAGATATACATTCGGACAGATGGGAAAAGAGGTTGGGAAAAGGAGAGTGAAGATAAGAGCAAGAACAAAGCAAAAGTTGTATTGCAAAATATGAATGGGTCAAGATTGCAATGTTTACATTCAAGTGTATAAAGCATTCGAAGTAATGTCAGGGAACTAGGGGCATTACTGAGAATGGAGGGACAGAATATGGTCTTGATGGAAACACAGCTTCAATCGATCAAGATGGGCAACTCAATATTACCAGCTGTAAAATTTTTAAGAGATAGAGAAGAAAAAAAAGCAAGGTGGTATTATTAATTAAGGACATTTTAAGAGATAGAGAAGAAAAAAAAGAAAGGTGGTATTATTAATTAAGGACATTATCATAGCCATAGAAATGGAAGTCTTTATTGATGATAGTGCTCAGACAGAATTTGCTTAGGTTGAACCAAGAAATGATACAGGTCTATTTCTATACTGGGAGTATATTATAGACACCAAACAGTGGGACAGAAATCAAAGGTTAGACTTGTAGACAATTCAAAGAGATTTGAAGTCGCATTAAGTTAGTAATAATGGAAAGTTTTAACTAATCTGAGGTGCATTGAGGTAAAGCAAAAGCTTGTGGCCAAAATAGGAAGGATTTCTTCTAAGAATGTGTCAACACATTACATGTCCAACAAGGAAGTGCACAGTGCTAGATCTGGTCTTGTTAAACTAAGCAGAGCAAGTAACTGACCCGAAGGTAGGAGCACACTTGGAAGACAGTGACCATAACCTAATTAAGTTAATATCGAAAGCAGATAAATAAAGATTGTGACACATCACACATTAGTTACATTACAATGGCCCCACTTTTCATCCACACGATGGAGGGAAATAATCTAAATTTAGAACCTATGCATACATGTTGGATACTTATAAAATCTGCAACTATGTTTCAGTAATGTACTGCAAACTTTTGTTTAAAAACATGAGACATATCGGCTGGAAGAGTATCTCTGTACTTTGGTGTACCAATGCATAGTAGTAAAAAGTGGAGGAACAAAGAATCATTTCTCCATTTGGCAATATGTGACAAGGGACCGAACAGACGCCTGTCATTTTCTGTGGAAGAGGGATAATTGAATGGGAAGTCAGCATTGTCAGGGGTTGTCCATGACTGACATTGATCTGCAAACAGTGCATTGCCCAACTCACAGCCAATAGGAAAGGCGTCGGAAGGAGAGTGCATCCGTAGGGGTGAAAACGAAGGAAATGGCATATAATCATTCTCACTGGCAGGTAAATATCATTTCAAATAACGCAACACTACAAATATTTGGTAACCCTGTTATTTGTCCAAGCAATGTGCACATGCACACACATTGCAGTAACAGTTAAACATCACGCTGATAATGCTCTGTGTTAACCTTTCTTTTCAGAATGTACCATCACAGCTGTTCAGTATTCACTTACACATCTCCCCAAGTTAAAATGGTAAAACAACTCAATCACACTGGTATGAATATTTCATGAGACTCTTTGGAATGCACTGTTAATGGATCAGCCTGCTGCAATGTTTCAAAAGGGGAACACCTTCTGCCAATCAGTATCTGATTGACATAAATTTCTATTTATAATCCTCAGCTAAATATTATCACAACTGAATGAATATAAGAACTGTTGTTCACTTTAAAACTGGAAACATTAGCATAGAACGTGTTGTATCGAGTGATGCGTCATCTGATAATGTTTTTTTCAGTTGTACTTTATATTTGGAGCCACTCTAATACGTACAAAGTTTCATAGCGCCAATGTCCATGCAAATGCAACACAATTCATTTTTTGTTTCTAACATTTAAGCAAATTGCATATTTTTTATGCATGTAAACTTCACTCTTTTCCCCGAGCTGAGCTCTTCAGCTGATACCTCAGAAGTTTTCTTGGTAATATTTAATTTAAAAAAAAACAAAGAGCACATTATTATTTAAATGGAGAAAGATTGCAAAGTGCCGCAGTACAGCGAGACCTGGGGGTACTTGTGCATGAAACACAAAAGGACAGTATGCAGGTACAGCAAGTGATCAGGAAGACCAATGGAATCTTGGCCTTTATTGCAAAGGGGATGGAGTATAAAAGCAGGGAAGTCTTGCTACAGTTATACAGGGTATTAGTGAGGCCACACCTGGAATACTGCGTGCAGTTTTGGTTTCCATATTTACGAAAGGATATACTTGCTTTGGAGGCAGTTCAGAGAAGGTTCACTAGGTTGATTCCGGGGATGCGGGGGTTGACTTATGAGGAAAGGTTGAGTAGGTTGGGCCTCTACTCATTGGAATTCAGAAGAATGAGAGATGATCTTATTGAAACGTATAAGATTATGAGGGGGCTTGACAAGGTTAATGCAGAGAGAATGTTTCCACTGATGGGGTAGACTAGAACTAGAGGACATGATCTTAGAATAAGGGGCCACCCATTTAAGACGGAAACGAGGAGAAATTTCTTCTCTCAGAGGGTTGTAAATCTGTGGAATTCGCTGCCTCAGAGAGCTGTGGAAGCCGGGACATTGAATAAATTTAAGACAGAGATAGACAGTTTCTTAATTGATAAGGGAATAAGGGGTTATGGAGAGCGGGTGAGGAAGTGGACCTGAGTCCATGATCAGATCAGCCATGATCATATTGAATGGCGGAGCAGGCTGGCCTACTCCTGCTCCTATTTCTTACATTCTTATGAATGCTATCACGTTCAAAGTCTAAAAGCTTGTAATATTTTTTTGCCTCAGAATTTTGCTGTTGTGTAGAACTGACGCCATAATGTAATGTGCGAATTAGCAGAATTCTGATGTCAATAAGTATGTTACTTTGTTGTCCTTGAACCTGAATGCTGTTAAAAGATCTAAGGCTAGAACCTCCACTTTTTTTGCATGCTTAACGGCCACTTAACGCCCATTTTACCGCTGAAATAGCGTACAATGCCCAGATATCGCCCATTTAGCCACAAAATGGAAACTGACGGGCATTTTTTGGAAACTTATCGCCGAGCGTTACTTTCCCCATGTGCTTAACGCCGGGAAAAAATAATACCGGCCGCCCACTTTTTTGGGGCGGAATTATCAGAATGGGCTAAATCAACGCCCATAATATCGCCCGGCGTTACTTTCCGCACTGATTTAACGCCGAGATTCAATAATACCGCCCGCCCACTTTTTTTTGTTTTAAAGAGCATATTTACCGAAACTAGCGGCCATGAGATCGCCCAGCGTCACTTTCACCACCTCGCACACATATCGCCCACAATATCGCTCCCCGAAAAAAACGCCCCAAAAAAGTGGAACTAATCCCAGCGTTATGGACGCTATGTTCTACATCACATGTCGCGTCCTTTAAAAAGCTGCTGTGCTTCAACCTCGGCGGAGTTCGGATGTACTCTGGAGGTCACTGGAGTTGATGTGAACATCTGAACAAACATCTTGACCACACTGTGACCGATTGGAATCGAATAGGTGTCTTCGTCGGGGCATTCCTTGTTTGTGACCAATCAGTGGAAAGCAGGGAGCTGCTGCAATGGGGCCTGTCCTTTCTCACCCTCTTTTGGTGACTAATTACATGCAGCAGACTCGAGATGGCCGAAGGTACGCTCCACACATTATCTGCCCAATGTAAGACATGACAGACTGATGAAGAGGACCAGACGTTACACCCCCCCGCAAGTACAAGGAGAAGCATTCTTACCTCGACTTGCCCGAAATCAGCTGCCTTCGGAGACTGCGCTTCCACAAAGAGGTTATCACTGAGGTATGCCAGCTGATAAGGGGAGATCTGCAGCCTGCCAGCACCATCAGTAATGCACTGACTGTCGAGGCCAATGTCACTGCGGCACTGTCATTCTACGCCTCGGGTTCTTTTCAGGCCACAGCTGACGACATTTGCGGATTTTCTCACCATGCCACAAATTGCTGCATTAGACAGGTCACTGAAGCCCTGTACGTACGCAGGAGGGACTTGATCAGTTTCCCTATGACCAGGAAGACACAGAGTGGGAGGGCTCTAGGATTTTCCAGAATTGCAAACCTCCCCAAGTTGCAGGGAGCAATAGACTGTACGCACATCGTGATGCGGGAACCTTTTCAGGATGCAGAGGTTTTCAGGAACAGCAAGGGATTCTACTCCCTGAATGTCCAACTGGTTGTCGACCACCAGCAAATTATACTGGCAGTGAATGCTCAATTTCTGAGCAGCATCCATGATGCTCACATCCTGCATGAGAGCACTGTTTCTGACTTGTGTAAAAACCAGCCACAAGGTCAATGCTGGATGCTTGGTGACAAAGGATATGGCCTCGCCACCTGGCTGATGACCCCCCTGCGTGACACCCACACCAAGGCCGAGAGGCGATACAATGAGAGCCACAGAGCCACTTGCAATATCGTGGAGAAAACCATTGGAGTCCTTAAGCAGCGCTTTAGATGCCTGGACCACTCAGGAAGCGAGCTCCAATACCATCCTGAGCAGGTAGCTCAATTCGTGGTGGTCTGCTCCATGCTGCACAACTTGGCTATCAGGAGGGGACAAGAATTGCCTGATGAGTCTGACAGTCCACTCACCAGAGAGAGGAAGAGAAGGATGAGGAGGCGGATGCTGACATCGGCCCAGACAATCAGGTTGATGCTGAAGCCATGCCCCCGCCCCCACTGTAGACTGCATGAAAGGGCACATGGTGGCATGATAGCTGCAAGAGCCTTACATCAGGAGCTCATCAATAATCGCTTTGCCTGAAAGAACGTTGGTTTTATTTACAAGACTGACACACTGCTGGGTGTACAGGTGATACAACAATGGTGGGCATCACCTTCGTGACAATTAAAGTTTAAGCTGATTGAAGTTAAGTGTCATTACACCCTTTGATGTTAAGGATTCACCAGCGTGTAATGGTGCAGCTATCTGAGCCAATGCGCAACAAGATTTTGTTAAATAAAAAACATTTAAACCGAACATTTGTCTGAAATCATCAGTATTTATGTAAAAACCCTTCCGCACCCCCCCTCCCCCCGCCCCCGCTTCTCCTCCCCACACCTACCCCTTCCGTTCCCCTCCTGACTCCAAGCCACCTGGCCGAGGAGGCCCTCAGGAGTGCTTCATTGCGTGGGGAAGGAGGTGACGGCCGAACCGCTGCTTGGACGAATACGGGAGAGGACGATCCCGAGGTGGGAACATGCTCCGAGCCAGAAGCAAGATGTTGCTGCCGGCTCTCAGGTGTGGTTGGCAATGGGGGGTGCAGCACCTTTGGGTGCAGTGCTGCGCTCCGGGACCACTGGGAGCCCTCTGCCACCAGTGTTCCTGGCTACCAGCTCCAGAGCCTCCTCCATCCCTTCCATGTATGTTCTTGGTACTTAGTAGGCTTTTTGCTGCTGGTGAATCTCTCTCATGCCTCCCACAACAGCCAAACAAGCCCACACCACAGCCGCACTCGCTTTCAGTCCCTCTCAGCTCCCTCTCTCTCTGCCTCCACTTCTGCGCATGTCATGATGTCCCTTAACCTCCTGAATCGCGGGAATCGTGCGTTGCCATGCTGTTGCTAAGGACGGTGACACTTTACGGCAGAAGGTCAGCGAGATTTAACGCTACCGCCCATTTCATATCGCTCACGGTAACGCCCATTTTCAAAAATGGAGACTAGGTGCTTTGAGAATGGGCGAGAAGCCGGCGATCTGAAAACCCATTTTTACCGCCCACGCCGGAAATAACGCCCACTTTTGGGCGATCAGCTCAAAAGTGGAAAATCTAGCCCCATGAGGTATTAATGTCCTTGGCATACAATATGCCCATTCATTGCACAGCAGCAATCAACAAAATAAACAGAATACTAATCTCCAGAAACAATGGAGTCCAAAGGGGAAGGGAGAGAGACATCCTTAGACTGTACAGCACTGCAGGCCGATCACAGCTTGAGTATTGCGTTTAGTTCTGATCACAGAGACACAAGGAAGATATTCAAACACTGGAGACACTGCAGACTAGAGCCACAAAACTGATCTCCAGCATCAGAAAATTAGATAATGAAGAAAGACTGGAGAAACTTGGGCTTTTCAGTCCTGAAAGGAAATGAGCCAGATAAGATTGTTAAGTAAGAACAATGTCAGATGAAAATTAACACATACAACTGTTCAAATATTACAGATAGAAAGAAAAAAATGAGTGGCATGTGTACACTATGAATAGTGTCAAAATCTAAGATCTGAGATTTAAGGATTTCAATAAATTTGACATTCTACGTGGCCAATCACTGTGGAGAAGCAATCAACTAAACTATTCAGTCAAAACATCAAAGTACAAGTCAGAGGAAGTTATGCTTATACTGTACAATGCTCTGCTCAGATCACATCCTGAGTACTGAGCCTAGTTGTGAGCAAGATACCAGACCTGCAAACCCTGGAGACATTGTATTGAAGGTCCACAAGACTGATCACTAATATCACAGAACTGTGTTATGAGGAAAGACTGAAGAAGCTTCTTTGCTTTGAAAGGAGTTACAGTGATTGTATACTGGGAGGACAGACGCACCAACATTAGCATCCTCGGCCAGGCCAACATCCCCAGTAGTGAAGCACTGACCACACTTGATCAGCTCCGTTGGGCAGGCCACATTGTTCGCATGCCAGACACGAGACTCCCAAAGCAAGCGCTCTACTCGGAACTCCTTCACGGCAAACGAGCCAAAGGTGGGCAGAGGAAACGTTACAAGGACACCCTCAAAGCCTCCCTGATAAGTGCGACATCCCCACTGACACCTGGGAGTCCCTGGCCAAAGACCGCCCTAAGTGGAGGAAGTACATCCCGGAGGGCGCTGAGCACCTCGAGTCTCATCGCCGAGAGCATGCAGAAATCAAGCGCAGGCAGCGGAAGGAGTGTGCAGCAAATCTGTCCCAACCCTCCCTTACTCTCAATGGCTATCTGTCCCACATGTGACAGGGACTGTGGCTCTCGTATTGGACTGTTCAGCCACCTAAGGACTCATTCTAAGAGTGGAAGCAAGTCTTCCTCGATTCTGAGGGACTGCCTATGATGATGAATAAACATCAAAAGATAGTGCTTATTACCCAACCCTAAGGGTAGGAAAAGGGGCACAGGTTCAAACTAGTAAAAGACAAATTTAGGACTGATTTTAGGAAATATTTTTTGTACCAAGAGTAATCAACACATGGAATGCGCTTCCACGTAATGTAGTAGGGTGAAAACTCTAGAATGATTTAAGAAACAGTTCGATAATGCAATAGGGGGATATAGACTCTTTCTGAATGAATGAGCTATGAAATGCTGTAAGGCCATCTTCATTAGTATCCATATGGTGTTCTTGTGAATTGATTTTGCCTAAAATCCAGCTCCTTTTCAATTAAATATGAGCATTGCGATCATTTTTAATCAAGTACCTATTTTAAAGCAAATTTTACAAAACGTCCCAAAATATTGAAATGCATGGCCATCTACCAGGAGCCAAAATATTTGTTTCTTGCCCATGATTTTTTTCTTTGTTCTCGATGCTGCTGTTAGATATAAAAGCTTCAGTCATTTAGCAGACATTTCAGGCAGGCTGATCAAGCATTGGCCTCCCCAGTGCAGGCTCTGATGCCAGAATCTGTGCATGCTGAATAACCTGGGGCATTAGCAGAAAGCTATTCTGGTGCCTTGAATAATGTTGCTCTGCGAACATTAGCTCATTTTGATTCTAGTAAATGACACATAGTTGAAGGAGACACACTTCCTGAAGAATTATTTTATCTGGTGTGAAATCCTGCTGATCTGAATTCTCCCCTTCGGGTTCTTGGGCTGGAGCAATTTGATTACTTGTTGCACAGCTGTCACTCAGAAGAATAAAAGATAAGACTGGTCATTTTATTTCTATTATCTGTGTGTTGGGGGAAGGGTGGAACAAACACCACACGTTGAAAAATTCATCAGCTTTCAAAGCTGCACCCAAGTGTTTGCTTTGGCAACATTGGATACAATATGGATTTGAAACTGATCCAAAATTCTGATTGCATTATTAAGGAATTTCAGGTATCAACACTTTGGAGATCTGTTGTCTTCAACAAAGTCACAGGAACAAAGTGACAAAACTATGAAGATTTAAGGGGCAGAAAATATAAAATGAGCAGGGAAAGAAAATACAAACAATATATAAAATTGATGTAATTAGTTTTTCGTTATTGCAGAATAGTTAAGTTGGTCAATTATAATACAACAAAAATCTAGGGCTCAGAAAGTTATGAACTAAAACTCTATAATCATAAAGCTGCCAACAGCTGAGAATGGGGCAATGCACCGTTTGCAGTTCAACTCCTATTCTAATTAAATTACTGATTTTATTGCAGCTTTGTATTGATGAGAGATTACTATTAACTGTGAGACACTGGGGTCCAAGATCTCTCAAAAGCTGTAATGTTACCATCATCGTGACATAAGCTTCTCAGTATATCCTGTCATGTGATACAGATGGACACTGGTACAACAACAACTTGCATTTCTATGGCATCTTTAACGTAAAAAATATGAGAGCATTTCAGACAGGGTTAAAGGATAAGCGATACTGAGCCAGGATGGGAGAGATTTGGAAGTGTGACCGAAAGCTTGGGCCAACAAATGGGTTTTGAGAAGAATTTTAAAAGGAGGAGGAGGTGATGGAAAGATTTATGTAGGAAATTCTAAACAGTACCACCCAAGCAGCTGAAGGCTCTGCGACCAATTTTGTGGCCAAAGTGATGGGTGGGGATGGAGCCGGGGTACAGCTGAAGTCAGAAGAAATAAATGGCTGGCGGATTGAATACAGGGGTGGAAAATATTGCAGACCTAGGGTGGGTCAAGGCCATGGAGGAATTTAAAGATAAAGGTGGAGATCTTAAATGAAATACACTAAGGGACAAAGTCCACATTGGCTGGTGAACATTCATGAGGGATTTAAGTCTGGGATAGAAGCAAGAAAGATGGTAGGGAAGGGATCAAGGTGGGGGGGGGGGGGGGAGCGGGCATGATGATGGAGAAGGGTAAGATTAAAGGTGCCATGGTCAATTGAGGAGAAGAAGAGGAGAGCTGATAAAGTTGAGTCCAGGAATGGCCAACAAAGGAAAATTGGTGTAACGGACTTGTGTCTGGAGTGGTAGCCAAGCTGTGCAAGTAAGTAAGCCTGAGTTACATAAATATCTAAATCTTAATCTAAGGACAGAGGCAAAGATTATGACTGGAGTTTTTCACTTTTGTGTTTGACATCCCAGACTTTTCAATCCGTTTACTTTAAGTGGTGGAAATCCATGGGCTAGGAAGCACAGAAGTTCAAAACTGGAGCCAATATTGAAGACAACGACCTATTTGCAGTTATAATGCTGAGAGGTTGCATTAATACTCTGAAAATCTAAACATTAATTATGTGATTGTCTGTAAATTCACATGAATCAATCTTATTTGCTCTCCCACTGTTCATCAATACTACAGTTTCCCATACGTTTGCTCCCAATTTACCAGTTCTTTCAGGATTTCACAATCAAGAATATCATTGACTACACAATGCACTCCGCAACCATTGACACAGACGTGATTACTTACAATTAGCTTTTATCGAAAAGTATCTTACTCGGGATATTTCTGCTGTAATTTACATGACACATTCACAGAATGTATAAAAGTGGAATTATTATAATTGGGACTCTTTTCAGCTACTTTTTCTCTGTGCTGAATGTAAAAATGAGCTTCCATAGGCAAGCATTCAGTTTATAATCCTGTGCGCAAAGTATCTAGGATGAACAATTAACGTTTTACTGTTGAGGTACGCACTGGAAATGGTGTAGCAAATTCCCACCATTTATGTTTACTTCGTTCAATTAGCTCTATCCAGAAATTCTTTCTGTCCCATGTCTTGTTGATATCCTGCTTTTTGCATACTTTTATATTATCCTTTGTATAAAAAGTAATTCTTCCAGGCCTGCACCGACATCTATCACATCAAAACAGTATATAACATTAGAGTGTTGCACTCGATTTGTGCTCCTCTCACCAAGTTTCCATTAAATCTATAATTTCTACATATTGTGTGTGCACCAACCCTTCCAATTCAGCCATCTGTGACGTTGGACGTCTAGCATGCGTACAGCACCCTTCCATTCCTTCACCAGTGTCCCATTTATTCTCGGCCTTTCTTCCTTAACTGTTTCTTCCTTGCCTTACCTGTGGTTTCTTATTAAGTGTTATCTTCCCATACTATGGTGTACACATGATTTTGCTGTGTCCTATCTGAATCTTCTAGTTTATCTTGTATACTTTTACTAACCTTAATTCCTCAACTTTTTAGTTTACATACCCAAATATCAGTCTATCTACCCTTTCTGACAGGTACATCTAGTTGGTGCAAGTTTGCACTTTCCCAAAAGGTACTGCAGTTCACGGAGAACCTAAAACCTTGCTCCCGACACCAACCCATAACCATATCTCTCATTCTATCAACTGCTCAGAATTGCTCTTGTAGTTTATCTGCAGTATTATCCTCCGCTCAATATGTTCTTTCCAATCTTGGAAAGGTTACTGCAACATTTTGAGATTGCAGTCCAGAAATTTGTCTCGGGAGGTGGCACAAAACGAGCGGTGTTGGATCGACCTCCCGTTATACGCAGGGCCTGAGATTTATTGATTGCGATGGAACTGCATATCAGATGCTGCGTATAACGAGCAGCCAATCTGACACCGCCTGATTTTCACCACTCACCGAGACGAATTCTAAGCCTTTATCCTACATGGCCTGGAAAGGGTTGTTTTAATTTTAGTTATTGATAGCAGGTCAGATGCACCTTACAAAAGTTAAGCCGCAGAGATACAGAGGCGACTTTCATCGTGAATGTGTATGGTTCCTGGGTGGAATATCAGATTATTAATGCTTATATAGCCTTGTAATATAGATTGCACTCAAAATCTTAGTCAGTAAATTCACCAGGATATGCTATTAAAACATCGATAGTCAGCTTAAGTCTTCGATATCTCACTATATAAAGATTTAAAATTCCCGTTGGTTTTCAATTGCAATTCTATTGCCATAAAATATTCAACCACCATAGCAAAGCTTGGTCAAAGGCTGCAGTTATCAAGTGAGCAACACATGACCAGTCAACAGGGATGGAATTCAATCAGGTAACATATTTCTCTGCAAGCCAGAAGCCGAATGAAAGTATGTCATCTGAGCAAAGAAAAATCAGACAACTATTCAAGTTATTTACTTCTGTATGTGAGGAATCAATCATACGCATTGATAGATTTCATTGAATGCCCTTTCATTTGAATGTACTGTGCGTTCCTAGATCTGCGCTTGTGATGGAATCACATTACTATTAATAGACCTTAAGAAAAAACAGAATAGTCTTGCAGTATGAAATATAAACAATGAGGAAGTGTGTTACTGTAATGAAGTCCAAGGGTTATAGGTACCACATAACACAATAGCAAATCTCGAGTGATTTTTATACAGTCACCTAAACATCCAAGGAATATGTCACAAGTTCATAATGGGCCTGAATTTGCACTCCCCGCGAGCGTGTAGGAGGTGCACACCCGCCCGTGGGGTCCCCGCAAGTTGCGGGTTTAAGTATGCGAAACGCATGAGCCAAAACCCGGAACTTGTGATCTGTCAAAGATCCTGTTGACGGATCCATCACAGCCGAAACTAAAGGGGCTCCGCGGGTGGAGAGTACGCATGCCCAGCGAATGTCCTTCAAATTCTTACGACTGATAAAAGCAGGCGTAAGGCGTAAGGACTGCTTTTATCAGCATCAGACTTTTAAAGTACAGAAAAATATATTTAAAAAAATAATTTAAACATTTAAAATCCTGTTAAATAAGGTAAGTTTATTTGTAGACCCTTTAAAATATGTAAATTTATTTTTCAAAAAATAACATTTTTGTTTTAAATAATTAATTAAATTTCATTTCCATGAATTTGAAATAGGTGATGGTTTTTTGTTATTTTCAGCATTTGTCTTTTTGAGGGTATCCCCATTCATACTTTATGATGGTTCCATATATACGGAATTTACTATAAGTATGAATGGGGATCGCCTGCTCTGATAGGTTGCGCCGGCCCACGTGATTCCAGTGATGCGTACGAAACCCTTACGCACTTGGGATACGTGGGCCTCTATGCAGGCCTTCACATCGAGCCACAAGTCTCCGAACCTCCCAGACCAGCAGGTACTTTCAGAGAAATTCCTGCGGTCGGAAATTCTGGTCCATGGTCTGTTACCATCACCAAGAATAAGAATTCCTTTATCCGTAAGATGTAGCAACATGTTCAACATGTTTGTAAAGAAGTCCTCTGATTATGGAAATTGTAAGCATTATGGTTCAGTGGGGGTAATTGTAACTGTGGGCGATATACACCCCTTCTGATTTTCATTTCCATTGAAGTCAATAGCAGGGACAATCAGGCGGGGTGTTTAATTGACGGCCAATTCGATATTGCCCATTTTACACTATCGCCCAAAGTTAAAATGATCCCCGGTGAGGGTATGCAATGAGTTGGTGAGCCATTCTGATTCAATCCCAGATGAGCCAATCAATCAGACATTGTTCCCCGTGTTGCCGACCCCTTACCACCTGGCGGCGACCCCTTTCTGCTCCGCGAGGGAAATTGCCGCGCGGGAGCGGAGCTGCCGACGCTCGGTGCCCCCGACAGCTTTTCCCGGCAGGAAGCTGCCAGTGACTGGGCGACGCATCCGCCCTTAAAGGGGAAGGCTTACCGCTGACGCATCCGCCCTTAAAGGGGAAGGCTTACCGCTGTGGCCGCCATTTTATTGTAATTGTCGGCCGACTCTGAAGTTGGCCCGACAATGGCGGCCACAAGTTCAGGCGGGCCGCCAACAGGCAGCCTGGTATCTCCTCTTGGGTGCCAGGCCACTGGCCCGACTGAAGCCCTCCCTGGTGGCCCAGTGTGCACCACTAAAGTGGCTGCAGAGCTCGCAGCGGCTATCCTCCTTAACTGAAGGGGAGGGACGTTGCTACGTGTCAGCGACATGCTCAGTGTGGCAGTGATGACACCGCCCGCCTTCCGACCCACTCCCGACACACTTCCGCCCCTCAGCTGCCCCAAACACTGCCACAACAAATTCAAAGAGAAAATAGAGCAATTTCGTTCTATTCTCCTCCCCCTTGGATTCAGGTGGAGAATCTTCATTTGATTTGAATTATCCGCCGACAATTTCGCCCCTTAGTCTTTAATCTGACACCACCGCTACTGAAGTTATTATCTCTCTCTGCCTACTCCTAATTCCCTGACTGGAAGGCATCTTTGTACTGTTACTTTATTTTTCTTGCCAATTTTCTTCGCTAATTTGCTCGTCTCCTCTCTCAAAGGCGCCCAAACCCTTGTTGAGATGTTACCAAAGTTGACAGGCCCCCTTTGCCCATGTGGCTGTTATTCAGGTGTGAGCCTTGATAGTAACCGTCAGCAGGCTAGACAATCACAGGTGGTATCGCACCGGGTCACAATGTTGTCCTCATTGTGCAATCACTGCAGCGGTTGCTGTATAACAACAGGAATCCTGGTCAATTTGCAGCTCCCTTACCCAACACCACACTTACCACCACCCCAGCCAAGACCCGCTATCTATGGCTCATCTCGACACTGGATGAACTTGCTAAACTATCAGCGGAGCTACCAGTTATTCCTTGATGCATTAAAAAAAAGAAGTATAATATTTCTGTAACCTATTTTGCTGCAAATGTGCATTGTGCGTGTGAGAAACTCGAAACAAAAAACAATTCTTTTCTAGTAGCTGTTTATATTTTTCACAGTTTACTACCAATTTCTGGTTAAAGTTTCAAATACATCTTTGAGAATAATGCACCTAACGTCAGAGCATTTTCACTATGGTTAAACAAACAGCACAGCCAAGTACATTTAAATGAGTGGTGGGCCTGATTTACTATTGGAATATCAGAACGCAAGATGCTTCAATTCTTCCAGCAGTTACTGTTTTAACAAAATATGCTAAAAATAGTTTCTTCAGGAGAGCCTCAACTCAGCTGGTCTTAGCTCCATCCAGACAAATTATGATCAATCACGTCAGATAAAGAGGCAGGCTGTTTCAACACAAACACAATGCAACAGGAAAATCTGAGACCCATCTTCCTTTTCTAAATTAAACAGTGTCGAGTACTGTATTATATTATCTGAGATACTCTATATAGTAACATTGCAATGCTATGAACATTCTAACCTATACTTCCAAATCTCCCACCAATTTCCTTCCAAAATTATGCTCGAACTAACAGCCCTGTATCCCCTTTGTTAACAGGAATGCATCCAGTTCTGTCTAAAACCTGCCATGGTTTTCTGTTGCATCACTCCACTGATCTGTTATTAAATGTTACCACCCTTTCATGAAAGACATGTTGCCTAATTTTTCTGTTATGTTTTGATACCCTTAACTTAGTAAACTGTGTGTTCTAGTCCTTGAATCCTGTGCCTGAGAGAAGGACTCCTGGATCCAAGTTCTCAGTTGGTGCCTTCAAGCTTTTACTTTTTAGCGTCTTTCCTTGTGCTACAAAGGGTATCGAATCTGTTTTCTCCTTTATAGTCTTCTTAACTCCGGCATCTCCCCACCCCCTTTCAATAGTAAAAACAGTCACAAAATTAAGCTCCATTCCACCATTTTGCTTTCCTCAGAACCTACCTCCCCCTGCCATTGGTTGATGGCACCACTGTCACTCTGAGTCGCTCTTTTGCTCCTGATATACTTAAAGAATGCCCTTTGTTTCTCCCTGCCCTCTCTATCTGCTTCATGTCACTTTGCATTACTTCTCCCTGTTCTTTTCATGCCCTGTACTTTACAGAATTGTTTATACAATTTCATTCTCCCCAATGGTTTTCTCTAACTTCCTTTTTCATTTGTTTCCGTTTTCCTTTCCTGTTTATTTGTTGGAGTAAAAGGAGGGAATTTAATCCCCAAGAACGGGTGGGCGGTGGGACGGGTGGGAAGATTGTTTACATCTCTAACCCGACCCCAACCCGCCCACTTTAGCTTTTCACGGAGGTGGGCAACCAACCTGCTGTCGGGGGCCTGGTTGCTCACTGAAATCTTTTAAGGAGCATGTGTTCTTCCATTTTAATGGCATTTTTACTTTTAACTCATGGAGGCTGGGATTCCCGGGCCTCGGGAATCCCGGCAGGTGATAGGAGACGAGATGGGCTTGATCCACGAGGTAAGTGCCTTTATCACAGTGCTTGTGGGCCAGGAGGAGAAGTGCTTTCTCCTGGCCTAACAAACTTACCTGCACGTGATTGGACCCCCACAATCAGCTGACCACCCACCACGCCCCCCCCACCCGCGATGTCCGCTTCGCCCCCCCTGCCCCACCCCCCGGCGATGTCCGATTCAACCCCCCCCCCAGGCTATGTCCGATTCACCCTTCACCGCCCCCCCACCCCGGCCATGTCCGATAACCACCCCCCCTCACCCCCCCCCCCACACCCCCCAGGCTATGTCCGATAACCACCCCCCTCCCGTGATGTTCGATTCACCGCCCCCCCACCCCGGCCATGTCCGATAACCACCCCCCCTCACCCCCCCCCACCCCGGCCATGTCCGATAACCACCCCCCTCCCGTGATGTTCGATTCACCGCCCCCCCACCCCGGCTATGTCCGATTCACCCTCCCTCACCCCCCCCCCCCCCACCCCGGCTATGTCCGATTCACCCCCCCTCACCCCCCCCCCCACACCCCCCGGCTATGTCCGATTCACCCCCCCCAGCCATGTCCGATAACCACCTCCCTCCCGTGATGTCCGATTCACCACTACCCAGCCCCCCCCCACCCCCCGCGATGTCTAAACTCACTGGACAGCCACTCCCTTGCTGCTTTCCTGTCCGACAAGCAGTCAGCCTGTCAATGTTGTTGCCTGTCAGACTGCAAACCTGGAGAAAACATTTAAATGATGTCCTGCAGTTAATTTCTGTCGGACGTCCAGGAAACCCATACTTCCAGGTTTCGGGTCTGAAAATTCTGTGACCCCCAGCTGCAGGTAAAAATCGGGGCCAAAATGTTTCTGCTATTTAAAGAACATCACCTTCAAACACATTCATTTTTTCACATTGTTACCACTAAATAATTCTTTCTGTTTTATTATTTTCATACAGCATTTTAACCCCTCAACATCTGCACTCCTGGATTACAATTTCTTATTATTATCCATTCTGTCTCATGACAATCTTACAATTAAAATAATGATTGTGAGACCCCAAATTTTCAACTTGGCTCATCATTCCTCGTTATTTCAGAGAAAATTCAATGATGGGTTCCCTCACCTGACACTTAAGACCAGATTCTCAAAGTTCTTCAATAAACTCCCTCATGCCCACAGATTGCCCCACTGTAAGTCTCAGTCTATGTCTGGAAGATTACAATTCGCCATGATTACAACCCAAGCCTTAGCGCTAATCCTTACGACCTCTCACAGCATTGCGTCTACCTCCGTTTTATTAAAATATTATTGACTTAGTATTTTTCTTACATGATGAAAAATAATGAAAGTAGTCCGAAAAAATGATCTGATAGCTTGTACATTGCCATGAGGGTTACTGAGAAACCCTACACAGATTCATACATAAAATGTTCATTTTAATTTTGGGGCTTATTTTTTGTTTTTATTAAAGTAGTGTTATTCGCAATGGCTTAAGTTAATTCAGGCACTTAAGGTCAGCATTCAGATCTCTGAAGTCAATACAGCATAGTTAGATGTAGAGTGAAGCTTTCCCTACTCTCGAGATGAAAGCCAGTGACTAAATCTACTGTTTGTTCAATCTATTGTTTGTTCCTTCCCTTATTTTTAAAATATTTAACTTTTATAGTCATTCAAATTTCACTGAAAGGTCATAAGACCACATGCATAATGTAACGTTGACACATGTCAGATGTGCAGAAGGCCCAGCTACCAGCAATTAAAATTGGTTGCCATAGAAATAGTTGCACCCTGGCACTGAATAAGATTTGGCAGCTTTTCTTCATTAATTACATTTCATTGCCTCACAAAAAAAATGCAGTCTCTTGTCCTTTAATTAAAATGGAGAAAAGCCATCGAATGCATGACTCCTTAGCAAAGTAATGAGTATTACCAAACTAGCAATGCTCTTTGTGTAACAGTGAAGACCTCATAAAAATCACTCATTTGTAAACTACATGGTGACTTTGAAAAGCAATTAATTGAGTAATAATTTTTTTTGTACAAATATAAATAGTTTCTGTTTCGCTTCATGCTTTTCCAGAACTGTTCGACTGTGGAAGTTTTGATTCTAACAATTGTATCCTATCCTTCTGATTAAATGGAATTATTTGAAGCATCTCATTATTAGTGACACTTTTATTCTTTATTATGAATATTTTATTGCAAAATCCTTACTCTCAATTTACTTTTCACATTGAAAAATTCCCATGACAAATGTTCAATATGACAATTTAAAATGTGATTCTCTTTTTAAAATAATCTTGATTAAAGTCAGCTGATAAGTGTTTAAATCAGAATCACAAAAACACTTTGTAGCCCAGATCCTGAATCCACCTCATTGCAGGCTGAACCAGATAGTGCAGTCTTAATGTCCTCATCAATCCTAAGTTGAGCACGTGGAAACAGTTTTCCAGACCGCCCACTTCCATTTGTGCTGCATTGCAGCCCTCCCAATTTATCTCACCCCCACTGCCACTGAAACTCTTATATATGTGTTTGTTAATTCCAGATTACACTTCCCCAATGCTGTCTGTGCCAGCATGCTTCACTCCACCCTACATAAACTGAAAGTAATTCGAAACTCCACCGCTCACGTCCTGTCACACTCACTGACTGCCATTGGCTCCCCGTCCCAGTCAACTTCTGGATCCTCATTGTTGTTTGCACACCATGTGTTAAGTCTCGGCTCAAGGGTAACGCCATCACTTCTCACTCAGAAGGTCAAGGGTTCAAGGCCCACTTTGGTACTTGAGAACATAAACTAGGATTAAGGTGCCATCTTTTGAACGAGACATTAAATTGAGAGAGTATCCATGTGCTCCGGGAGGCATGAAAGGTCCTACGATAGTGTTCAAAGAAGAGCAGCAGAGTTCTCTCAATGTCCAGACAAACAGTTACCCCTCAAAGAGCACCATTCCCAAAAAACAGATAAACTGGTCAATCATTTCAGCACTGTTTGTGGGACCTTGCAAATTGGCTGCCACGCTTGCTTACAAAACAACTGTGACTATATTTCAAAAAATAATTTGCTGTTTTGTTTACCTTTGGGACCTTAACTAGCCTTATATTCTAGTTCATGGCTGTTGGTTGGTCTATTTCTGTTTCCTTTGCATTCCATCGCTGGTGGCAGCAACTTCAGGCATCTAAGCCCCACTGTCAGGAACTCCCTCCCGAAACCTTTCCACCATCTTATTTTTCGTCCACCTTCAAAAGTCTCCTCAATATTTATCTTTTTAAACACACTTTAGGTTATAACTCCCAACTCTTCTACCACCATTTGGCATCCACTTATCTTGCATGAATCACCTCAGGACATTTACTATGTTGAAGGTGCTATAGAAATGCAAGTTTTCGTTGTTGTAGCCACATAAACAGAACATCCTTCAAAGCAAATTAAACTGAATTATTTTACACGGAATTTCAACTTCATTGTGGTATGGTTAAAACTAATATTGCTTCTGTTGAAATATAAGCATTGGAAGCACCATAATTATAACAACGGATTACTGAAATTTAAATGGGAAGATCATTCAGCTTCTACTGAAAGTTGGGTTTTGGCAGTCCCAGTTGAGTAATTCAAGAGAAATAAATATTGATTGCTCTGAGATGCCTCTTTACAACTTTCTAGCACATCTCATTGGCAGGGGGGGGGGGGGGGGGGGAGGTGGATTGAAACGTGGCTCTGATAGAAGTTCTTCACATGTCCATGGGTTAAACCATCTCACTTTCTTCATAAAAATGGTGACTGTGATTATGTGGGATTAACTTGAGGGTGGCAAAGAGAGAGAATAGGAGGACATTATAAACAAACTAGCAATTATATGGATTAAGATAAACTGCAAGCAAATGCATAAATATCCAAATTAATTTAACCAAAAATGAATTTATGTTTTACATCCAATATGTAAATGGCCATGATGTCACTTCAGTTACCACACAAGTAACTCAATAGAAAGAATAGTTACTAAAAAACTGAGTTGACTCGATTGTGCCAGCACTGTTTGTCATTAGGTCACATAACGTTCGCAATACCATGTCCCATTCAAGTGCAACTTCATGCTCAGTAGCGATGAGTGCTGAACAATTTTCAACTTTCAGATATTATTACCATAAGACATTTAAAACAGACACTGCACATTTCCACTAGTGTTGTCTTGCACTCTTATTGTGCTGACATAGTGAGAAATAACAAGACTGAAGGGACATTTATCTGGTTTCTCTCTCATGCCAGCTTATAACACTTGTAGTTTTATCAACCACAAATCAAATATTAGAAGGGCACGCCAGTTACATTGCGTGACATTTCAATTCTTCTCACCTTTAACCTACAGCTCCCAGAGGACAAACTACTCATTTGGGACAGTTGTATGTTGAGGACTCACATCCATTGAGTTTTGGATGGAAATTTGAAATTATAAGTCACTGTTGACCTTTCCATTGATTGGCATCAACTTTGTTCCCGAAAGGTCAAGGCCAATGAATAAATGTCTACTCATGCACCACAGTGCAACTCGCTGAGAACCTCTTTCTGTTGCTGGACAACATGAGTTGTTCATTGTGTTTTATAGCTTAAAAAAAAGAACTAAAACATTTTAGTAACACACTATCCTACAATCATTTTGAATGTAAAAACCTGAAAATATTTGTTGCTAAAATCATATGCTGGTCAAAGTGCACTGTTATAAAGTTATATGTCAAAATATTTAGTTTTGGGTATTACTTCAATACTATTTTTAAGAAAATACAGCAAGTTAAAATGATTATGGTTTATGTGAGAATATATTGAAGAATTTTACTCTTGAAAATCAAAAATGGCTAAAAAAGGTGCAAGGATAAACCCAGCAACTACAGGCCGGTCAGTTTAACCTCAGTGCTGGCGAAGCTTTTAGAAACGATAATTCGGGACAAAATTAACAGTCACTTGGACAAGTGTGGATTAATTAAGGAAAGCCAGCAAGGATTTGTTAAAGGCAAATCGTGTTTAACCAACATGTTTGAGTTTTTTGATGAGGGCAATGCGGTTGACGTGGTGTGCATGGATTTTCAAAAGGTGTTTGATAAAGTGCCACTTAATAGGCTTGCCAACAAAGTTAAAGTCCATGGAATAAAAGGGACCGTGCCAGTATGGATATCACATTGGCTCAGTGACAGGAAACAGAGAGTAGGGGTCAGCGGTTGTTTTTGGACTGGAGGAAGAGGTCAGTACTGGGACGTTGCTTTTCCTGATTAGATATTAATGATTTGGACTTGGGTGTACAGGGCACAATTTCAACATTTGCAGATAACAAAATACTTGGAAGTATAGTGAACAGTGAGGAGGATAGGGATAGACTTCAAAAGGACATGGACAGGCTGGGGGAATGGATAGACACGTGGCACACAAGTTTAACGCAGAGAAGTGCAAAGTGATACATTTTGGTAGGAAGAACAAGGAGAGGCAATATAAACTAAAGGGTACCATCCTAAAAAGGGTGCCTGAACAGAGAGACCTGGGGGTATGTGTGCACAAATCGTTGAAAGTGGCAGTGTAGGTTGAGAAAGTGGTTAAACAAGCTTACCAGATCCTGGGCTTCATAAATAGAGGCATACAATACAACAGCAAGGAAGTTATGATGAACCTGTATAAAACACTGGTTTGGCCTCAACTGGAGTATTGTGTCCAATTCTGGGCACTGCACTTTAGGAAGGATGTGAAGGCCTTAGAGAGGGCGCAGAAAAGATTTACGAGAATGGTTCCAGGGATGAGGGACTTCAGTGACGTGGATAGACTGGAGAAGCTGGGGTTGTTCTCCTTAGAGCAGAGAAGGTTGAGAGGAGATTTGATCGAGGTGTTCAAAATCATGAGGGGTCTGGGCAGAGTAGAGAGAGAGAAACTGTTCCCATTGGCTGAAGGGTCAAGAACCAGAGGACACAGATTTAAGGTGATTGGCAGAAGAACCAAAGGCAACACGAGGAAAAACCTTTTTACGCAGCGAGTGGTTAGGATCTGGAATGCACGGCCTGAAAGGGTGGTGAAGGCAGACTCAATCGTGGCTTCCAAATGGGAATTGGATAAGTGCCTGAAGGAAAATAAATTGCAGGACTATGGAGAAAGGGTGGGGGGAGGGGGACTGGCTGAGGTGCTCTTGCAGAGAACCGGCATGGGTTCGATGGGCCGAATGGCCTCCTCCTGTGCTGTGACACTGGTATGATTTTATGATTCAAAAACAGAAGCCTGGATCATTGAGTTACACAACTAAACTTGACTATTTATTATCTGATGTCTAACCACTGATTAAACAGATTAATGTTGAAAGATATTAATAATTGCTATTTATGCAATAAAGGTTCAAATTGAGTACTGTTTAACTAAGCAAGGTACAACCTTGCTTCTGCTTTATTCTGGCCCAAAGTGTCTGGCTCACAAAATGACTGGCCTTTTATACCAGAGCAACACCACGTGCGTGCTGCTCAGTGGCCTCCAGCAATGACACCATCTGGTGGCTACAAACAGCATGTACATACATGACAATAATGGTAAACAATTTTTGAATTGTCATGTTACTAATTTAGACAATAATTCCAATCAGCTTTTGCATTTATTTTAACCTTGGGCTTTTCTAAATGATGCAGTTTTTATTACTAGCTATTTACACAATCATGTAATGAATTAACAGTTGCTAGAATTCAGCTGAGAGTTCACTTTAGGTTATAAATTACATACATAGGATTACACAGGATATATGGCCCAACCAGTCCATGCCGGTGTTTATGCTCCACTCCTCCTCCGTCTTTCCTCATCTAAATCTGTCGGCGTAACCCCCTATTCCCTTCTCCCTCATATGTTTGTCTAGCCTTAACTATACTATTCGCTTCAACCACTTCCTGTGGTAACCACTCTTTGAATTCTGAATTCCCCATTGGATTGATGCCAAAATCTACATTGTTAATATAAATTGTGAACAACAGCGGTCCTAGCACTGATCCTTGTGGGACACCACTACTCAACTTCTGCCACTGTGAACAGCTACCCTTTACTCCTACTCTCTGCCTTGAAGCCAGCTAGCTATCCATTCTGCTACTTGTCCCCTGACTCTGCACGCTCTGACCTTGTTCACCAGTCGATAAATGGGGTACCTTATCGAAGGCCTTTTGAAAATCTAGATAAATTACATCTACTGCATTACCCTTGTCTATTCTCTCTGTTACCTCTTGAAAACATTCAATGAGGTTGGTCAAGTTTTCGGCTCACGTTAGTAATAGAAAATGAGAAACTAAAAAAATGATGGTGACCTATTTTCCCATTCCATCAAAGGGGGGAGCAAAATGGCGGCCACCACAGCACCCATCACCCACTGGCAAAAGAGTGGCAGCCAACAGTTCTTCGCCATTTTATGGTGCTACGGAGTTGCGATAAGCAGATGAATTTCTAGCCCACTAGTAAATTCTGAATGGGGCTTTTCTGCCTTGTATCGGGGAGCCTCCACATCCCTTTCTGAGGCACCCCTTGTTATATATTTGGTTTGTCAAAGAGAGAAGGCAAATAAAGGCTCTGCTAATTCCTCTTCATCAATAGTAATTAGTTACATATGAATAGCACTCACTCTCCAATTATTGATTCCCCACCCACCCAG
Organism: Pristiophorus japonicus; assembly: GCF_044704955.1. Taxonomy (NCBI): domain Eukaryota; kingdom Metazoa; phylum Chordata; class Chondrichthyes; family Pristiophoridae; genus Pristiophorus; species Pristiophorus japonicus. Next base: position 4,437,616 of record NC_091988.1, on the reverse strand, counting down.
ATACAGAGACATTACTTCTCCATGCAGAGCTTCCCTGTATCTATATAATATCCATGCCAAACAAGCAGAAATTGAAAGCACTGCAGAGAATTATGCCTCCCTGTTATGTCAGAAACTTTTAAGGATAACATCATTTTGTGTGGTGAAATAAGAGACTTGAGATTAACCATAATTGACTCTGAAAGGATAACATTAATTTGGAATATCAGCACTTAATCCTCCTATCCCCGCCCACCACAAACATGTATATCTCATCTCACAAAACAACTTTTAATTAAATAAAAACTTTCTTCTGTAGATTGATATTTTTAGAGCTCTTTTATGAACTCATGGAGAATGTGCTTTGTATCTACAGTTAATTAACAACGACTTATGGAAGTTTCATTGCATTAAGGTTAGCAAATCAGACAGACAAAAATATTTCCATTTTACTGCTCAAGACAAATTTAGTTCTCTCTGAAAGCTACCCATGATCGTCTGAAAACGATCTCTCCATCAGACTGGAGTGGTGGTGGGTGTGAATTGGGAAAGTTGAATTAAAACTAGAATTAGAGTGCAAATGAAAATTGCTAACATGTTTAACGATGAGTTCTGTACAATCGAACACTTGAAGCACTCTGCCCTCCTCAAATCCCAAGAGCCTGGCTACTGGTAACTGAAAGCTGCCTTCAGAATAGCTCTGGGTTTGTTCGTTATGAATTCTACATATAATTAATTCATTCACTTTGTACTGAAAAGGAAATGTCATATTGCATCTCTCCTATACAAATTCTTTGCAGGCTACAAGTTGTCCCACATTCACAGTTATAGCACAGCATGGTCCGTCAAACATCAAACTGATATCCGGCATGATTGGTGGAGAAGTATGTGGAAGGCAATGCAATCCTCATCTCTTGAAGCATGCCTGCAACTCAATGGGCATAACATTCGGAATAGTTTTTATTTTAATCCAGCTAATTAACAGAGATAGGATTGCTCAACCTGGACTCCTGCTAGTTTTGTGCAGAAGATGAGGCTCATCAATTTGTTCAAGGGATGTGGGCGTCGCTGGCAAGGCCGGCATTTATTGCCTATCCCTAATCGCCCTCGCGAAGGTGGTGATGTGCTGACTTCTTGAACCGCTGCGGTGAAGGTACTCCCACACTGCTCTTACATTCTTTGTAGCGGTTTGATACAACTAAGTGGCTTGCTAGGCCGGTTCAGAGGGCAGTTAAGGGTCAACCATACTGTTGGTCTGGAATCACATATAGGTCCAGACCGGGTAAGGATGGCAGATTTCCTTCCCTTAAGGCATTAGTGAACCAGATGGGTTTTTACAACAATTAGTCCAGGTCTCTGTTATTGTTAGTCCAGCAACATAACCACGAGGCTACCGTGCCCATTCCCCCTGCCAACGGCCCCCTGCCAACGCAGCATGCGGTTATTATTTGTCAGTTCAAGGATACTCGGTTTCTGGAATTGGGTATATTCTAGTATCTAGAAAATTGTAACAACAATATGCATTTCTATACAATTTTTACATTCTCACCCCCGAACACATTACATCTTTAAATAAAAGGGGGAATATGTTTTTTATTGATCTATATTAATCTTCCACTTAACCAAGAAAAACTGATAATATGCTACAAATATTTGGATAAGTTTTTTGTAGACTTAGCAGCATGAACAGTGCAGTTGCTATAGCAATTCGGTTGTATCTCCTGTCAGAACTGGTTATAATAAGGGATGTAGAATGAAGCCAAATAACGTACACGTATTAATACCATGGCTGAAATAATGGATCCCTGTTGTATCCCAAATCAGGTATTCTCTGATCAGTTGTGCAATATTTCAATGGGATTTGTTTAGCAAAAAGCTTTGGATAGCAGTAATGTTCTGATTATCAGGTTAAGGAATCAGGTCTACATTGTGCTTTGGGATTTGGAACATTTAGGTTTTAGGTATGACAATATGAAGATTGCAAACACAGAAACAGACTTATCTTTGGATAATGCCAGTAAACAAAATCAGTGAAGGGGTGGAGGACTGATGTCATTTGGAAATTTAAAAAAATACAGAAATGCTGGAAATACTCAGCAGGTCAGGCAGCATCTGTGGAGAGAGAAACAGGTCGACAACCTTCCATCAGAACTTAGAGATGCAACAGACTTTAAGCAAGTACAGAGGCAGGGAAAAGGGGGGAGGGTGGAAGACAGGAGAGATTAAATGACAAAAGGGATGCTGGTGCCAGGCAAATGCTGATGGTAATGGGCAAGCAAAGAAACGAAAGATGGGTCTAGAGGAGCTGTAAATGGCAATACCACAATCCTTACCTATAGCTGCTGTCCGAAAAAATGGGGGCAGTGGTTATGACCTGAAATTCTTAAATGTAACGTCGAGTCCGGAAGGCTGTGATGTGCCTAAGCGAAAGATGAGATGTTGTACCTCGAGCTTACGTTGAGCTTCATTGCAACTAAATATTAGGAAGACCGAAGCCACTGACTTCAGTCCCAGCCACAAACTCCGTTTCCCCAGCCACCGACCCCATCCCTCGCTCTTGCATCAGTCTGATTCTGAACCAGGTTGTTTGCAACCTTCGTGTCATATTTAACACCGAAATGAGCTTCCGACCACATATCCACACCATTACCAAGACCGCTATTTCCACCTCCGTAACATCACCCAACTCCATCCGTGTCAGCTCAACTGCTGCGAAAACTCTCATCCATGCCTTTGTTACTTCAAGATCTTTGAACTCGACTATTCCAACGTACTCCTGGCTGGCCTCCCACGTTCTACACTACATAAACCTGAGATCACCCAAAACTCTGCTGCCCATGTCCTAATCGCACCGTGAGGTCCCATTCACCCATCACCCCTGTGTTCGCTACCTACATTGACTCTCGGTTAAGCAATGCCTCGATTTTAGAATTATCATCCTTGTTTTCAAATCCCTCCATGGCCTCACCCCTCCACATCACTGTAATCTCCTCCAGCTCGATAACCCTCAGAGATATCTGCGCGCCTCCAATACTGGCCTCTTGAGCATCCCCAATTTTAATCTCTCCACCATTGGCGGTCTTCAGCTGCCAAGGTCCTAAACTCTAGAATTCCCTCCCGAAAGCTCTCTGCCTCTTTACCTCTTTTATGATAATCCCTAAAACCTATTTTTTTGACCAAGCTTTTGGTCAGCTTAAGCAGCTCGGACAACTCTCCTGTGGGAAGGATGCTGGGGGTGACAGAGGAGTGGCCCAGGGTATTGCAGAGTGAACAGTTCCTTTGGAATTCTGAAAGGGAAGGGGACTGGAGGTGATGGAAATGGCGGAGGATGATCCGTTGAATGTGGAGGTTGGTGGGGTGGAAGGTGAGAACAAGGGGAACCCTATCATGGTTTTGGAGGGCGGGGAAGGGGTGAGAGCAGAAGTGCAGGAAATGGGAAGGGCACGGTGGAGGGCCCGGTCAACCACGGTGGAGGGGAATCGTCAGTTGAGGAAAAAGGTAGACTTATCAGAAGCACTGGTATGGAAGGTGACATCGACAGAACACATGCGATGGAGACGGAGAAACTGGGAGAATGGAATAGAGTCCTTACAGTAAATGGGGTGGGTGGCAGTTTAGTCAAGATAATTGTGGGAATCAGTGGACTTATAGTGGACATTGGTTGATAGCCTATCCCCAGAAATGGAGATAGAGAAGTCGAGAAAGGGAAGAGAAGAGTCGGAAATGAACCATCTTAAGGCGAGAGAAGCGAGGAAATTGGAAGCAAAGTTGATGACATGTTCCAGTTTGGAGCGAGAGCAGGAAGCAGCACTGATACAGTCATCAATGTACCAGAAAAAGAGGTGAGGGAGGGGACCTGAGTAGGACTGGAACAAAAAATGTTCCACATATCCCACAAAAAGGGAGGCATAGCGGAAACCCATATGGGTTCCATTGCAACACCTTCTATTTGGAGGAAGTGAGTGGAGTCAAAGCAGAAGTTGTTCAATGTGAGAGCAGGTTCAGCCAGGCAGAGGAGGGTGGGGGATGGGGACTGGTTGGGCCTCTGCTCGAGGAAGAAGCGGAGCACCCTCAGGCCACCCTGGTGGGGGATGGAAGTGTAGAGGGATTGGACGTCCGTGGGGAAAAGGAGACGGTTGGGGCCGGGAAACTGGAAACTGTTAAAGTGGCGGAAGGCGTCGGAAGAGTCGCAGATGTAGATGGGAAGAGACTAGACGAGGGGAGAAAAAATAAAGTTGAGCTAGGAAGAAATCAGTTCCAAGAACAGGCTAAATGACAGGTCTACTAGGGCAGTCTTGTTTGTGGATCTTGGGAAGGAGGTAGAAGTGGGCTGTGTGGGGCTGGGGGGCTATGGTGTTGGAGACCGTGGAGGGAAAATCTCCAGAGGAAATTTATATTAGTGACAGTCTGAGAAACGATGACTTGATGTTGGGTGGTGGGGTCACGATCCGGGGGTGGGGGTAGGAAGAGGGGTCAGCGAGTTGCTGTTCAGTCTCCACAAGGTAGAGGTCGGTTCACCAAACAACAACAGTGCCACCCTCGTCATTAGGTTTAATGACAATGTTAGAATTGGAGCTGAGAGAATGGAATGCTGCAAGTTCTGAGGGAGGTAGGTTAGAGTCTTTTGGGGTTTCGTTGGGAAATAGTGAAGGTTGCACCAATGTGAAACTCACAATAGGACTTAACGCAATTCTGTTTGAAATGATCTACAGCACTCTCTGGGGCCATCAAACATCACGATTCTAAATTATATTTTAATTATATTTTGATCAAAGAAAGACTCGCATTTATATAGCGCCTTTCTCGGCTACCGGATGGCCCAAAGCGCTTTACAGCCAATTAAGTACTTTTTAAATGTAGTCATTGTTGTAATGTAGGAAAGGATAATAAGAGCATAAGAACATATATTTTAAATAGCTCAAAGACACATTTGAAGATTGACCTGCCATTTGTAATGATAGATGATCAACTTCTATCTAAAAGTTTAGATAATTAAGTATATTTGTGCCATAATTTCCATCCAGTTAATGATTGCTTACAAAACATCTGATAAACCACAGATTTCCACGTTATTTGTCAAGAGAACCGTACAAAACACATGAAGGAGCAGTGGTTGGCTTACATTTCAAAAAGCAATTTGGTGAGAAAATGCTTCAGAACAGCAGCAAACACTGAACTTGTTTAAGTAATCAATATATTTAATAATTAATAAATGGCTCCCAGGCTGTTACAGTTAAATGATCCACGGCTTTTGTGGACACTGGCGGCATTCTCAAAAATAATTAGGCTGCAGCAAACACATTTTGATTTTAAATTCTTTTAACCTCAGATATAAAAATGGAAATGTTATTGAATTTATGGCAAGTGGTGTTATGCCGATGTGGCTTACACACCAGCCTGTCAATCATGCCAGAACAGCGCAAGGTGCCAGAGAATCCGAACCAATGTACAAATCTAAGGGCCAGTCTGCAGCTAATGAAAACCCAAATTCAGTACGTGGCCTTATCACACTGAAAATGTAACCACGAAAAATCAAATGTTGAACTCCAGAACTCCTAAATAATTAATACAATTCTGTATGTCATTTTATCTTTGTGTGCCTATTTATTGATGAGATGGACTTTTTCATATAAAAATGTATATTGCACAACACATGCATAAATAAAGCACTCTTCCCTATCTCAATTGCACATTTTGTATATTATGCACATTTTTCTCACACCTGGCTACCAGGTCTGCATTTTATTGCGAAATATGGCTGGATACATACCAGTCCAAGCTCTGCTTTCAAACAAAAAGCTGAGCATAACATACGTTCCTGTCCGACACACACCTGGGTTTTGGACCATTTTTCAATGTAGAATTATTGCTAACTATCTGCAAAATATCACATATACCTTGGACAGGGAGTTGTAGTACCACTGTATACAAGCCTTAGGGTTTGTTAGACTGTATTGTTTATATTAAAAAGACAATACTTAGTGGTATTTTTAGGCTGACTTACCAAATATAATGAAAAAAACCTTTCAATCCCCCAGATATGCATACACTTAACTTGCATTCTTCTACCGATGCTCCACTCCCGAAGAATGGATGAGCAGGATCCAGTGCATATGAACTCGCATCTGCTGGCGTCATGCAGATTTTAGATTGTTCTACAAATGCCTCGCTGATCCCGACATATTTGCTGATAGACGAATATTCGTTTAAACAGAGAACTGGTTTATACCCATCTGGCTCGGAGAGCTGTATGAGATGCTTGCACAAGCAGACAGTGGCACCTCACTATCTACCAGACATGTCATATCAGCTTATTTGTTCCCTCGCATTGATGTTTGACGTGGCTTCGACATGTAGCAGAAATACAGAACAACACCCCGCTTCCCAAACATAGCCGCGCAAATTACTTCACTCACATGATTATCTTCAGTTGCCACCAATATTTAAGGAATAGGGATTATAAAATTCATAGCAAAGAACATTAATGGTAAATCTTGTAGCTTGATGTTGTCTACTTTACAGCTGATTAGTCACACAACCATACTAGCAAACTGAAAAGACACAGTTCTGATGCTTTCCTAATCAAAGAATGGCAATTATGGTAAAAGATTAAGATCATCATTTCATCTTTATATTTCAAGTTTTTAATCTTCTTGTGCACACCTGCTGTCTAATTTACAAGATGATAAAAACATTAGATTGTTTTAATATTGTATTATTGTTTATTTGAAACGCCTTAAAAATAAAATTAGCTCATTAAAAACATGATCCTGGCCATTAAATTCTACTCTTTTCGGGGCGGTACTGGGTGCGGGGCTGGTGGAGGAATCGAGAGGAAGCCAGCTCCAGGAACAGCAAGTTTCAACAGAGGAAGTGTGCGCGCCCTGACACCTGGACAGCAGATGCTTCACTATCTGAGAATGGGCAAGCAAGTTCCAGTTCCCATCAACTCACATCTGCTAGCTTCACAGCAGATTCTACAAATGTCTACCATGTCCTGACATATTTGTTGACATACTAATATTTGTTTAAACAAGAATAGGTTTATAACCATCTGGCTCAGAGATCTTTATGATGTGTTTGCACAAACTGTGATTGGGGGGGCAGGTGAAGAGAAATAACTGGGAGAAACTGGGGGTGTTCCCAGAATCCCCCGTGAGTCTTGCCAGATGCACTGTATGGTAAAGCAGTACCAACAGCTGTAGAACGCAGGCACAGGTGCTATTCTGGGTACCAGCAGGACCTCTTGCTATTTGATTTGGGGGTCGACAAGCAGGGCAAATTCTCCAATGAGTCTTGCAACAGTTCATTGCTTTAGCCCAACAGGTCAGTGGTTCCCTCACTTGGACAGAGAAGCAGAGTGTCTCTCCGACATCCCAATGACTCCAAGGGGAGGTATCCCTGGAGCTCTGTGACGTGCCATTATGGTAATAATCTTGAACCCAGGATTCAGGGTAGGGTCATGGCTAAAGAAGCAGGCAGAGGTTCCACCCCACCACATCTCCAGTGACACAATAAAGCTGCCAGAATATCTACCCTCACATCTTTTTCATGGATAAGATGCTCATAGAAACATATAAAATTCTGACGGGACTGGACAGGTTAGATGCAGGAAGAATGTTCCTGATGTTGGGGAAGTCCAGAACCAGGGGTCACAGTTTAAGGATAAGGGGTAAGCCATTTAGGACCGAGATGAGGAGAAACTTCTTCACTCAGAATTGTGAACCTGTGGAATTCTCTACCACAGAAAGTTGTTGAGGCCAGTTCATTAGATATATTCAAAAGGGAGTTAGATGTGGCCCTTACAGCTAAAGGGATCAAGGGGTATGGAGAGAAAGCAGGAATCGGGTACTGAAGTTGCATGGTCAGCCACGATCTTATTGAATGGTGGTGCAGGCTCGAAGGGTCGAATGGCCTACTCCTGCACCTATTTTCTATGTTTCTATGCTCCGTAAAACCTACATCTTTTACCAGGCTTTTGGTCATCTGCCCTACTTTCTCCTTATGTGTCTCGGTGTCAAATTTTTGTCTTACAATACTCCTGTGAAGCACTTTGGGATGTTTTACTATGCTAAAGGCATTATATAAATACAAGTTGTAGTTATTATAATAAAAAGCACAGTGAACTCTGGATTCTGTTGACCACAATTTTCATACAGGTTTTCCACGAAGGGTTTTGACAGGAGAGCCAGAAAGTATTTTCAAATGACATTTTTGACTTGCAGCAACAGGGGTAGGTTGTTTTTCTCAGAGAATCTACCAGCAGAGGGAGCTGATCGAAGTTTGAATTCCTCCGTCAGCGCAGGGTGCACTGGAAAGCATTTAACTCTTCAATCAACTTCTATCTCTCTAAGCATCTTCTGGCAGGGTGATTAACAAAATTATTCATCAAGCGTGAGGTAACGAGCATTTACTGTAATTTGTTTCAAAACTGCATTATTGTACCTACAGGTCTTAACAGCTAATTAAACCCAACAATTTTATGCACATGCTACAACCAGGAATAATTTCAAACTTCACTGAGCATTAACTTTTTTTGCATTATTCAGTACACTGGCTATTGAGGGAACAAAAATGCTAGGCTCTATACAAAGAAAGGATACAATGTTCAGTCGTGTATTCGAAATAAAGTATTGTGTTCACTTAGAAAACGAATCTAAAGTCGTAAATAATTGCATATGTAATATATTCCCATTAGTTTTGAAGCAAATAGCCATCTCCTCAACTTTGTGTGTATTACTTTGTTACTGGAAATTGATGTACGATATAAATTACTCAATGTGTATAAAATCTGAAAATTGTGTGGTGCAGCAAAATTAAGATTGACATTCCTGGAAGACTTTTTCCAAACACGAGAGAAACAGATAGCAATGAAGGTGAACAGGTTAAAAAGAGACAAATGAAAATCCTGTCGTGAGAAGAGCAGAACTTCTCCAAGGTGAACATTCCTGCAAGATCTTAACCACCAAGCTCTCTATGCGTTGCCAGATTTTCCATGCTTCCCTTCCCCTTTGCTAATCTGCTGCACCAATTGACACCTCCCCAGACCCATCTTTTGTTTCTCTACCTGTCCCATTATCACCTCCTTTAGCCTCGCACCATCATTCCTTTTTTTCATAAGAACATAAGAAATAGGAGCAGGAGTCGGCCATTTTGCCCCTCGAGCCTGCTCCGCCATTCAATAATATCATGGTTGATCTGATCTTGGCCACAACTCCACTTCCCTGCTCGCTCCCCGTAACCCTTCACTCCTTTATCGTTCAAAAATCTGTCCATCTCCACCTTAAATATACTCAGTGACCCAGCCTCCACAGCTCTCTGAGGTAGAGAATTCCAAAGATTAACACACTTAAGAGAAGAAATTTCTCATCTCCGTTTTAAATGTGCGACCCCTTATTCTGAAACCATGCCCCCTAGTTCTAGGTTCCCCCACGAGGGGAAACATCCTCTCTGCATCTACCCTGTCAAGCCCCCTCAGAATCTTTTATGTTTCAATAAGATCATCTCTCATTCTTCTAAACTCCAATGAGTATAGGCCCAACCTGCTCAACCTTTCCTCATAAGACAACCCCTTCAGCTCCGGAATCAACCTAGTGAACCTTCTCTGAACTGCCTCTAATGCAAGTATATCCTTCCTTAAATACGGAGACCAAAACTGTACAGAGCACTCCAGGTGTGGCCTCACCAATACCCTGTATAGTTGTAACAAGACTGCCCTACTTTTATACTCCATCCCCTTTGCAATAAAGGCCAACATTTCATTTGCCTTCCTGATTACTTGTACCTGCATGGTAACTTTTTGTGTTTCATGGACAAGGAACCCCCAGATCCCTCTGTACCGCAGCATTTTGCAATCTCTCTCCATTTAAATAATAATTTGCTTTTTTATTCTTCCTACCAAAGTGGAAAACCTCACATTATTCCACATTATACTCCATCTGCCAAGTTTTTGCCCATTCACTTAACCTGTCTCTTTCCCTTTGCAGATTCTTTGTGACCTGTCCACAACTTAATTTCCCACCCATCTTTGTATCATCATCAACATTGGTTATGTTACACTTGGTTATGTCCCTTCATCCAAGTCATTAATATAGTTTGTAAATAGTTCAGGCCCCAGCACTGATCCCTGTGGCATCCTGCTAGTTAGTTTGCCAACCTGAAAATGATCCATTTATCCCGACTCTCTGGCTGACTAACAGAAAACAATCCTCTATCCACGCCAATACATTAGCCCCAACCCTGTGGGCTCTTATCTTGCGCGGTAACCTTTTATGTGGACTTACTGTTACCCTCCACCATATCACAGAACTTTCCCCTTTGTTATTTCTCGCTCACATCCCCCATCACCCCCTTCTCCCCTTTTCCCTGGTTCTGTCCTTGCTGAAAAGCTGTTCATCGCAAACATCTTCCAATTCTGATGAAAGGTCATCAACCTGAAATTTTGACTCTGTTTCTCGTTCCACAGGTGTTGCCTGACATTCTGAGTGTTTCCAGCATTTTCTGTTTTTATTTTATATTATATAAAATATACATTAATTCTCCTTAGATTGGTTTCTGTAGTCTGGAAGTACTGAAGAGAACCACTTTCATTTCCTTCCCTGGCTCTCAATCACAATTACATGCATGTGCAGTTATATTGAGAACTGTATTCAACAAGAGTACAGAGATGAAAAATTGTATAATTGTTGTTATTCTTCAGATAAGACATTAAAATTGGGCAACAGGCTAAAAATACAAGAATTATTTTCCCTTTTAAGATGCACTGCCTTATCTTATTTCCTACATTTTGCAACAGAAACCTGAGCGTCTCCAACGTGTTAAAAGCCAGATGGACCTCGGAGTTATTATGCTGCATGAATGTACCCAATCTTATTGCTTTCCGATATTAACTAACATCTTCTCCAAGCTTTTTCATCCAGCCTATAAAGAAGCCTGGTGCGACAATTACTGAAGTGCAGTACTTTGCGCTGCCAGTCACATGACTATCATGAAAGTTGAAGTTCAAAAGCAGTGAGAACTGGAACCCGAAATAAAGTGTAATTCACTAAAAATTACACAAGGAAATAGATTTTTAATTTTTTTTTTTAATAAGGATGATTTAAAAAACAAAATGAGCTATTTTCCCTGTATGTTTGGTGTAGCTTTCTCTCGGTCATAATCCTGCTGCCTCTCGCTATGTATTACCTCGTCCTGCATGGGAGATAATTGGGTGGCCGTACGAGTTGGTGCAGCTGGCACAGAACCTTTAGAGGTTTGCGTGCAGAGATCAGATTGCTATTTTCCAAACATTAAAATTAATGGAGGGAAAATTGGCTTCAATTCCCAATTTAAGCTCTCAGCCGGAAGTGCTAAGCCATAAATTCTGCCCAATGAGAATTTTTAGGGACAGGGTAGTCATTAGGCTCAGTAAATCTTCCCCTTTTTCAAGTACCTGTACTACCTTCCACTTACTGACCTGCCCACCATGTCCTTTCAAGCCGCCTCTCTCTGGAGACAGTACGGCTTGGACCTGCATTTGGAAAATGACCCCTTTTCAGGTGGATTTAAACAGAGAGTGAAATCGGGTGCCGCAATCCCACCGGAAAAATGACCAATAAAATTATCCAACTCGTGAAATGCCAATCCCTCTTACCATCTATTCTGCCATGTTATTTCACCCACTTAGCTCAAACTCTAAATCGTCTCTCCTACAAGATTTCTTGAGTGATGCGATTCAGGCCTAGAAATTCGATATTGGTAGACACCTGCTGGTGCAACCGCGGGCAGGTGTTAATGGCCGCCGGACATGGTGGCACTGGCAGGACCGGTAAATTGCCGCTGGTGGCTAATTAACATTAGCCCAGGGCCGCCCCGACCTGTGTGAGAACACCATCGCAGGTCGGGGCTATAACTAGAGCTGGAGCACTGGGCCCTGGAACATCGTGGGTGGAGGTGCAGCGAATCAGGGTACGGGGTAGCACGTGTCCAGCCCACACTGCGATATGTGTGCGCATTAGGTCCGTGCAGCAGAGCAGGTCTCCAGTCGTCTTGGTTAACCCTTGTCACTGGGCCAAGACCTAGCTCTGTCGAGCCCGTGTGGTGGCTGGTGTGCAACGGTCACCCCACGTTAAAACAATCCACACACAGGCATCTTCCACCCCCTCAACTGGAGTTCAGGACTGGAACATCGGGTCCTTCATTGAAACATCTGTGAACTCTCGTGGAAGCAAGTCATCCTCGTTTGAGGGAACGCCTATGATGATGAGTACTAAAGCTACTGTGTAATGTCATTCATCTGGCAGGAGGCCCCAATGTAGTGTGGCAGCAAGAACAGCCTTCTCTCAAAGCAAGGCTGTCATTTCAGAACACAGTTCGGTTTCTTAAAGGGGAACTGCCTTCTGAAATGAAAAAAATAAAAACATGTAAAACTGCCTTCACAGCTCAACTGCCTTCTGAAAAAAATTTACATAAAAGGAAATCCAAAAGTCTTCTATATGCATATAAATAGTAAATGGATAGTAAGAGGAGGGGTGGGGCTGATTGGGAACCAAAATGGAGAGCTATGCGTGGAGGCAGAGGACATGGCTGAGGTACTAAATGAGCACTTTGCATCTGTTTTTCCCAAGGAAGAAGATGCTGCCAAAGTGATTGTGAAAAGGAGGTAGTTGAGATACTGGATGGGATAACAATTGATAAAGAGGAGGTACTAGAAAGGCTGGCTGTAATTAAGATAAATAAGTCACCAGGATGGGATGCATCCTAGGATGCTGAGGGAAGTAAGGGTGGAAATTGCAGAGGTACTGGCCACAATCTTCCAATCCTCCTTAGATATGGGTGTGGTGCCAGAGGACTGGCGAATTGCAAATGATACACCCTTGTTCAAAAAAGAGGGCAAGGATAAACCAGCAACTACAAGCCGGTCAGTTAACCTCAGTGGTGGGGATGCTTTTAGAAACGATAATCCGGGACAAGATTAATTGTCACTTGGACAAGTGTGAATTAATTAAGGAAAGCCAGCATAGATTTGTTAATGCAAATAATGTTTAACTAACTTGATTGAGATTTTGATGAGTTAATAGAGAGGGTTGATGTGGACAATGTAGTTGATTTGGTGTAAATGGATTTCCATAAGGCATTTGATAAAGTGCCACACAATAGGCTTGCCAGCAAAGTTGAAGCCCATGGAATAAAAGGGACAGTGGCAGCATAGATACAGAATTGGCTTAGTGACAGGAAACAGATTAGTGATGAAGTGTTATAGAAGCAGAAAATGCTGGAAATCTCAGCGGGTCAGGCAGCTTTCCAGCATTTTCTGTTTTTATTTCAGATTCCAACATCCGCAGTATTTTGCTTTTGTATCAGTGGTGAACGGTTTTTCAGACTGGAGGAAGGTATATAGTGGTGTTCCCCAGGGGTCGGTACTGGGACCACTGCTTTTCTTGATATACATTAATGACTTGGACTTGGGTGTACGGGGAACAATTTGAAAATTTGCAGGTGAAACAAAATTTGGAAGTAGAGTGAAGAGTGAGGAGGATAGTGATAGACTTCAAGGGGACACAGACAGGCTGATGGGATGGGCGGACAGGTGGCAGATAAAATTTAATGCAGAAAAGTGCATTTTGGTCGGAAGAATGAGGAGAGGCAATATAAACTAAAGGGTGCAATCCTAAAGGGGGTGCCTGAACAGAGAGACCTGTGGGTAAATAGGAGTCTTCAGCTCTTCGAGCTGAATTGTCTTACACACCTAAAAAAATGGGGAAAGTGCTTCTGCAGTAACACAAATGGATTAGCAAGCCCATGAAGGGGCACCCAAGGTCTCACACGCAGCACTCTCGCTTTGTGCAGGGGTTCAAAGCTGAAAGACAGGTCCTCTACCTACAGGGGCCAGGAGGCCCTCCAGAAAGAACAATGTGGTACCAGATCACTGAGGCCGTCACTGTCAGTAGTGTTAGACCCAGGAGCTGGCTCCAGTGCCCAAAGAAGCTTCATAATCTCAGACCACTCGGCTTCAGACCTCATTACAGCCTTGGTCCAAACATGGACAAAAGAGTTGAATTCCAGAGGTGAGGTGAGAGTGACTGCCCTCGACATCAAGGCAGCATTTGACCGAGTGTGGCATCAAGGAGCCCTAGTAAAACTGAAGTCAATGGGAATCGGGGGAAAACTCTCCACTGGCTGGACTCATACCGAGCACAAAGCAAAATAGTTGTGGTGGTTGGAGGCCAATCATCACAGCCCCAGGACATCGCTGCAGGAGTTCCTCAGGGCAGTGTCCTAGGCCCAACCATCTTCAGCTGTTTCATCAATGACCTTCCCTCCATCATAAGGTCAGAAGCGGGGATGTTCGCTGATGATTGCACAGTGTTCAGTTACATTTGTAACTCCTCAGATAATGGAGCAGTCCATGCCCACATACAGCAAGACCTGGACAACATTCAGGCTTGGGCTGATAAGTGGCAAGTAACATTCACACCACACAAGTGCCAGGCAATGACCATCTTCAACAAGAGAGAGTCTAACCACCACCCCTTGACATTCAACAGCATTACCATCGCTGAATCCACCACCATCAACATCCTGGGGGGTCACCATTGACCAGAAACGTAACTGGACCAGCCACATAAATACTGTGGCTACAAGAGCAGGTCAGAGGCTGGGTATTCTGCGGTGAGTGTCTCACCTCCTGACTCCCCAAAGCCTTTCCACCATCTACAAGGCACAAGTCAGGAGTGCGATGGAATACTCTCCACTTGCCTGGATGAGTGCAGCTCCAACAACACTCAAGAAGCTTGATACCATCCAGGACAAAGCAGCCCGCTTGATTGACACCCCATACCCCACCTTCAACATTTACACCCTCCATACCATGGCTGCAGTGTATACCATCTACACGTTCCCCTCCAAATTACACACCATCCTGACTTGGAAATATATCTCCGTTCCTTCATCGCCGCTGGGCCAAAATCCTGAAACTCCCTCCCTAATAGCACTGTGGGAGTTCCTTCTCCACGCGGACCGCAGCTGTTCAAGAAGACGGCTCACCACCACCTTCTCAAGGGCAATTAGTGATGGGCAATAAATGCCGGCCTTGCCAGCAAAGGTCAAATCCCATGAGCGAATTTGAAAAAACAGTAATCAAGGTCAATGGATGCATCTTCAAAAGCTGTCTCCTACCAACTTCACCACTAGCCTCACACACTGCTCAATGCACAACCCCCTCCCCCTGCCCCACCAATCACTCACCTACCAACAGTCTGTACCAAACACGAGGTACACCTCACATTCCTAGTTTACCTCATCCCCTTGGAGGAGACGGTGCTGGCCATTATTGGCAGGGGCATGGCTGAGCCCTTGGTCAGCGGCGGGGCTGAAAGGACACAAGATGCTGGTATCCTCGTACGTTATCCTCCTTCTCGCATGTACCTCTTGCTTTCCCACCCTCCCATCGCCACAACTCCACCCATGTGCTTTCCTCATTTCACACACCCAAGAAATGCAGCCTGTCCAGCCAGTGGTTGACCAAGAAGAGGGAGAGGAGAGTGAAAAAGAATAAGATTAAAATTAAGAATAAGAAACACCATCACTTGATTTCACATGTCCAGCCAGCAGGTCCTCAAGCTTGACAAGGACATTTGTAGTGTCCCCCACTGAAAGTCAGCAGTCTTCCATCAGCCTTGCTGCAGTCACTGGGGTAACACTGTGGACATCAGTAGGATAGGCAAAGGCGCACACAAGACACACACTAAGGGAATGCATAAAGGCGATAAGTTGATTTCTTGATGTCATATTGGATGGATAGATGTTTATAGTTCGATTGGAAAGTTTGCTTTGTATTAGCTTTTATTTTAGCATCGTGGCCAAGAGGACGTCGTGATGCTCAGTAACAGAGCGAAGGTAAAGTGTGGGGAAGTGCGGTAGTGGTCACTGGTACCACACGTGATGATTCCATCCCGGATATCCCAGCCAGAAAAGGGCCGTCTGGATTGAATCCTTCCTTCTCCTTTCTCCTCTTCTGCGTCTTCCTCTTTCCTCTGTGAATGGATGCTGTAAATCTAAAATAAAAGCATAAAACACTGGAAATACTCAGCAGGTTAGGCAGCATCTCAACCGGAGATGTGAACTCTGTTTCTCTCTCCATGGGGGCTGCCTGATTTGCTGAGTGTTTCCAACATCTTGTGTCTTTTCAGAGGTTTTCCTTTACCATACAAGGCCTTACATGAGTCCAGCAAGGCTTCCTGCACTCTAAAAACTTTTAACGTGCATTGCACCAAGCCACTACTTCAATCAAATAAAAAAATCCAGTCAAAAAGATTAAATGCTAACTGAAAGATGTGTGTGTCCCTTTAAGGATTGCTGACAGCGTCTGCATCAGTCTGCTGAATGCTCGCTTTTTAGAGTGAGCTGAGTGCTTAGGTCGAAGTTCACAACGCGTGACGTTAAGTCGGCACTCATTGCACACCGACTGACTTCCCCAGGGCCAGTGTCGTCAGCGTTAAGGCCCTCACCAAAATAACATCCGCTGGGTCTCACGGCAGAGAAGGGCGTTAAAGTGGCGGTTGCCATTCTTTAACCAGGATAGCGGTGCAAACGGGTGGCGATAAGGTGGGGAATCTCTCCCCCCTCAGAGACTTTAGCAGGATCAGTTCCCCTGATGCCTTCAAGGAGTGAAGTATTATTTGTCTAATTGAAGCTGTGGTCCCCAAGAGACTTGCTTCATTTTCTTTTGAAGGCTGGGTCCAGAGATGTGGCTCCCTATACTCTTCCACAGTTGAGATTTGTTTCCTTGTGAAATGCTTAAACATCTATTTGTAATCTGCAGCAGTACAGAGGGTGGTGGGGAGCGCAGTAACTGCCGCTGCTGCCTCCCTCCATCATTTATGCACTACCCTCTTATGAAACTAGCTTGCCTGAGTTTCCAAGATTTCTTTCTTTCTTGCTGTTATCTCAGCATGCAAGACATCAGCCGACACATCTCAAAACCTGAAGGCCCCTGGCTTCTTTCCTGCATTATCAACCGTCTTCTTAAACCCTGCTCCCCCGCCCCTCCACCCTCACCTCCAACAACTGTGAGGATTTCATGGACTTCTTCGTCGTTAAAGTGGAGTTCACCTATTTAGTTGCCTCTGCTGCTTGCCCCTGCCACTTGCACATCGAGCTAAATCTCCCCCCGGCTTCCTATCCGCACTTGTCCTCAACCCATATCACTCCTTATCAAACCTCTCTCAACAACTGCCACCACATTAATGCCTTTTTAAAAGTAAAACTGTACTTAATATTGGCTTAATATAATAATATACATTGCAAATGCACACTAGCACTTGTTCAAGCAGCCTCATATTGACTGAATACTTTCATAGAAAATATAGAAAATAGGCGCAGGAGTAGGCCATTCGGCCCTTCGAGCCTGCACTGCAGTTAACAGTCGATAATCACAACCAAATCTTTTTCGTGCCTTCTTATTGGAGGTCCATTTATCAGGGCTGATTTCCCTCTGCTTCACACCTGGGGCAACATACAGTTCCTGGGGACTAAGCGGGCATGGGGGGGTTGGCGGCGGGGGGAGATCTGTGGTGCGAGCTGCCCATTCCCTTTGGGTGCCCTGCGATTTCAGGAGGTACCCCTGAGGAGGGCAAAGAGTACCTGTTGCTAGGGCAGGTGTCAGCATTCTAATCCAATGCAAATGAAGTGGGAGGGAATAAAGATGCGGTCTGCTGCAGGAAAGGAAGCAGGAATTAGGTGCTGCAGCCAGTCCCACTCGGCACAGAGGATCCGGGAGAGGCAGGCAGCAAAGTCCCAGGGTAGGGCCATCTTCTTGTGAGGGTCAGCAGAAACAATCTTGGGGCCGGAGACCTCCTGACTGCTATTTTTGGAGAACTGTCAATAGGCGTGCAGATGGGAGCCATGACCATTACTGCAGGTCTTTGTTACTTCCTGTATCAGGGGTGCATTGTTTCGAAGCTGATGACCCGAACTTGGAAATATAGGCAGGTCCAGGTTTGGTCTGGCAAAAGCAGTTTGGCCTGACCTGTGCCCAAGTATAGGTTGGGTGTGTTGTGTACGGAGAAAGAGTCAGACTGAACACTGTGAGCTCAAAGTAAAGTGTGACCTTAGTCTTTTATTGCAGGTCTCCAGAGTGCCTCTCCAACCTGTGAGGCCTCCTTAAATACCTGTACTCCCAAGGGGTTATGGGATCCCTTGGGACTCCATGGGATGAGCCCTCTGGTGGCTGTACAGGATATATACAAGTTTACATATATAACAGGGTGGTGGAAACTGAAAATCAGCCCCACTGTCTATGCACTCCACATTTTCTATTCCCTTGTAAATCTCCTTCCACATTATTATCTGACATTGTTCAGCTCATCTGCTTAACTTATCCAGATCCTTTTGAATGTTATAAATCTACCTTACACAGATGACCAGGCTAGATAACTTGATATCCGTAGTAAATTTCAAGATATGATTATGCCGCAAAGTATTCATTACATCACTTATTAATAAAGTCATGATTAATAACAAAATGAAATATCCTGTGAAAAACTTTGTTTGACCTTATCCTCTATATCTTATGTTTTAATTTCCTCGAGGTAAATTTGAACCTCCAAAACACAATGAAGTCATTTTAACAGTTCACCTACTGAATGAACATTAATCTTATATGGTAAGCACAATAAATCCCATGATTAACAATTGAAGGGGCACACTGTAACTTATATTACAAAATCAATTAGTCGTAAAAATGCAGTTATTTCTAAGGCAATTAATACAAATGTTTTCTTGTGAGGATAACAAAGACAAAAGTTTTAAAAATTCAATAATGTAGGGTTATTGCCTCTGGAAAAAAACCTACATTAATGTTTGCTGTAAAAGTCAATTAGTCTCTGGATTCACATAAAAATTCCTTTGTGCTCTTGCAGCTGTAACAGTATGTAATGTTGTTTTTCTATTGTCGATGGGGCTAGAACTTGCACTGGTTCACCACCCGGTTTCTCGGCGGTATTGGCCTTGTGGGCGAGAACCAGATCGGCGAAAAATTCTCCCGCTGAGTTAAGCCGGCGGTTTCGAACTCCCGCTGGGAAGCAGACCGCCATCGTTCACCATCCACAGACCGCCCTGACGCCATCTTTGGCTGAGCGCGGACCCGTGGGTAAGTATAAAAACATTTATTTAAAACCACTCACGAGGACCAGTGGAGCAAGGCGAGAGGTAAGTAGGTCGGCAAGATAAAGGGAAGCGATTGGCTTTTTACTATTTATTATCAAAATCCATTGGGGTGATTTAATTTAATTTGATTTTTTAGTTAGGTATTTTGAAAAATGATTTTTATTCTTTCTCCCAACTCGTAGCCTCGGGGTAAATTTTTTTAGATTTTTTAATTTATCGCCCATTTTCGTTAGGCACCGCCCAATCTAGCTGAAATTGCACTTTTCCGCCCAAATTTGGGGGGGGTGGGGTCGGGGGAAGGCCCATATTTTTCACTAGGCATTTTTTAAAAACATTTTCGGGATGTTTTCGCCAGCGATAATCTTCCCCGCCTTCGCGGTTTTTTGGGCGGCGATTGGGCGCCGGGGGGCTTTGGGGAAATTTTAGCCTGTGTTTCTTTTCCTGTCACACCAACTATTATTTGCTAAATATTCTGAAGGGTCTCACAAGCAACTCCAACGAAGCACGTTAAATGCCTACAGGTATTTTATAGACATCCCTTTATAGAAACCACATATATGTCTTTGTGGTACTCCAGCATACTGACATTGATACTCTTAACTTAATCAATGTTAAGTACAGTGGGAAAACTCAGAAAATATTGATCTCTTTCAGCTGAACTAAAGTAGTCTTCCTGCTTTCTGAATTAAGTGGATTTTGTTGGGTTCTAGAGAGCTTGACTATGGTTAAATGTCTTTGAACTGCTCTGTGTGTTGGCAAATAGGTACCACATCCAATATTTAGGTAATGATTGCGGTTGAAGTTCGCCAACCAAAAACTCAGCAAACAAATTGACTTCCAAATTTATTGACCGCTTTCCATCAATTATATCTTTCATTTTCAGGGTTTCATGCATCCCAACTTAAGAACATGAAAAGAGCATACAATCATACAATCAGCAGACAAGGAGGCCACTTGGCCAATTTCACACGATATTGATGCTATCCACTTTAATCCTATTTCATCCTTTCCTCATATCTTTTATTATTTTATTTCAATTTCCTCTTAAGCATTGTTACTAACTCAACATCAATAACCACTTGTGATAATGTACTTCATTCCCAAAACATTTCTTCAAAAGTCCTGATTTATGCTTTAGAACAATTCCTAAATTAACAGCTCCCTTTCCTATCCATCAGCTGATGGAAATATTCTTTCAATATTTACTCTCCCAAACCCGTTCATGTACTTGAACATTTTCACTGTTACATAAGAACATAAGAATCAGGAGCAGGAGTTGGCCATTCGGCCCCTCGAGCCTGCTCCGCCATTCAATCAGATCAGGGCTGATCTTCTGCCTTAACTCCACTTTCTTGCACTGTCCCCATAGCCCTTGATTCTCTTATTATCCAAAAATCTATTGATCTCTGTCTTGAATATACTCAAAGACTGAGCCTCCACAGCCCTCTGGGGCAGAAAATTCCAAAGATTCACTACCCTCTGAGTGAAGAAGTTTTTCCTCATCTCAGTTCTAAATGGCCGACCGCTTATTCTGAGATTGTGCCCCTGGTTCTAGACTCCTCAGCCAGAGGAAACATCCTCTCTGCATCTACCCTGTCAAGCCCTTAAGAATTTTGTATGTTTCAATGAGATCACTTCTAATTCTTCTAAACTCTAGAGAATATCGGCCTAGTCTACTCAATCTCTCCTCATAGGACAATCCCCCCATCCCAGGAATCAGTCTGGTTAACCTTTGTTGCGCTCCCTCTATGGCAAGTATATCCTTCCTTGGGTAAGGAGACCAAAACTGTGCACAATACTCCAGGTGTGGTCTCACCAGGGCCCGATATAATTGCAGTAAGACGTCTTTATTCTTATACTCAAATCCTCTTGTAATAAAGGCCAACATACCATTTGCTTTCCTAATTGCTTGCTGTACCTGCATGTTAACTTTTAGTGATTGGTGTACAAGGACACCCAGGTCCCTCTGAACACCAACATTTCCCAATCTCCCACCATTTAAAAATATTCTGCTTTTCTATTTTTCCGACCAAAGTGGATAACTTCACATTTCTCCACATTATATTCCATTTGCCATGTTCTTGCCCACTCACTCAGACTGTCTATATCCCCTTGAAGCCTCTTTGCATCCTCCTCACAACTTACATACTATTATAGCTTTGTATCATCAGCAAACTTGGAAATATTACATTTGGTCCCCTCATCCAAATCATTGATATAGATTGTGAATAGCTGGGGCCCCAGCACTGATCCTTGCAGTACCCCACTAGTTACAGCCTGACAACCCGAAAATGACCTGTTTATTCCTACTCCCTGCTTTCTGTCCGTTAACCAATCCTCAATCCATGCGAATACATTACCCCTAATCCCATGAGCCCTAATTTTGTTCAATAACCTCTTGTGTGACACCTTATCGAATGCCTTCTGAAATTCGAATACACCACATCCACTGGTTTCCCCCTTAGTTATTCTGCTAGTTACAACCTCAAAAAACACTGAGAGTTGTCAAACATGATTTCCCTTTCATAAATCCATGTTGACTCTGCCCAGTCCTATTATTATTTCCTAAGTGCCCTGTTACCACGTTCTTATAAATATATTCTAGCATTTTCCCTGCTACTGATATCAGGCTAACTGGTCTGTAGTTCCCCGTTTTCTCTCTCCCTCCTTTCTTAAATATTAGCTGCCTTCCAATCTGCGGGAACCATTCTAGAATCTATGGAATTTTGGAAGATGACAACCAATGCATCCACTATTTCTATAGTCACCTGTTTAAAAACCCTAGGATGTAGGCCATCAGGTCCAGGGGATTTATTAGCTTTCTGTCCCATTAATTTCTCCAGTACTATTTTTTTACCAATACAGGTTGAACCTCTCTAGTCCGGGACTCTGTGGTCCGGCATCATTACCGGCGGGGGGTCACGACCCGCGCTGTGTCCTGGGGCTGGCTGCGGTGGTCATCGTCAGTGAGCTAAACCATGCCACTGAATCTACGCTCTATCATTTGCACAGTCTTTTCTCTTCCCCGTACTACTATTGCTTTCGTACTACTATGAACTAATATTTTTAAATAATATTTTAAAATAAAATATGTTTAAAATAGACTTAAGACAGCAATTCCCCAGAGAAGCTATTATTTCTGCACCTTGGTATGTGAAACTAGGTCTGGTTTGAACTCTACACATCAAGTTAAGGATCTTTTTCAGAACAGTGATCTTTTGTTTTGGAAAGTTCTCTCAGACAGGTGTCAAAGCATGCAAACGAGCAGATATGAGATAATGGTTTCTGACTACTATCCGAGCAGGGAGTATCCTGCTAGGACAGGCAACTATTATGTCTGATGGCCACTGAAGATGAGTTTTGTTCAGCAAAAGTTCATACATGCACCCACTGCATTATGAAATCTGATATAATTGATGGCTGTATGCTTGGAGGTCTCCCAGCAGAGATAAGTACTGTGCTCCCCTATCTTTTGTTAGTGTTGTGCCTTCAGTCGCCTCAACATTTTTCTGCTATTTCTCCAACTCTTAAATTTAAAAAAAATGTAAGGGTTGGAATTTTACCATGTAAATTTTATTTACCGCATTGTTCTAATAAATTGGGAGGCGTGTAGACTAATATTATTAATAAATGCTATTAAATAATCTCTTCAATGCACACTATACAGCCCACAAGTTGTTAAATTAAGGAAAAAATATTTAATTTCTATTCTCAAAGGATGAACTATCTTCGAAGGGTGCATTTATTAAAGAACAAAAAGTGAGCGAACTAGTTTTTGGTTACTTGAAAAAACCCAAATGATGATAAAAATCAGTGAAACACATGAATGGATGGGCAGCACGTCAGGGCAGTCAGTAATAATTGTGGTTACGGTCGGGTTCTGAAAGTACAAAGTGATTTGTTTGTGGCTGACACTCACTGCTTAATCAGACAGTAAATGAACAACAGTATAATAGGTTACAAGCAGTTCCATTAAAAAGATGAAAACATAAGTCATGGCTTAATTAAGCAATCTGTCATTAATTAAAATATCCACTGCGTGATCACCAGCCTATTGCTCAAAATTAATCACTCCTTAAAGATACTGGCATTTTAAGCCAGAATTAAAATTTTGTGTTGTTTACATAGCTTAGAATCATTGCCTGCGTCTGAATCAGGTATTAAACCATAATTACATTATCTGACATCCACTATCAAAGCTGAACGACCATGCAATCAAAATTGAATGTCAAGCAGCAACTAGTCAGATTTTTATTCACTTCTTTTTTAAAACCAGTAAGTCGTACATATTAATTAATAACAAGTTGATTACGTGAACTGTATACATGAACAATAAAAAAAACATACTAATGAGAAAGGAGACAGGTAGCGAATCAGGCTTTGAGAAAGAACAAGCAGAAAAAGCATGAAAGCATAAAAAAAAGAGGTGCAGAGGAAAAAATGAGAATGCTTGCGAAAGGTAAGGAGAGAGAATGTAACATAAGAGATAGGAGCAGGAGTAGGCCATTTAGCCCCTCAAGCCATTTAATATCACGGCTGATCTGATCATGGACTCAGCTCCACTTCCCCGCCCGCTCCCCATAACCCTTTACTCCCTTATCGCTCAAAAATCTGTCTATCTCTGCCTTAAATATATTCAATGACCCAGCCTCCACAGGGCAGAGAATTCAATAGACCCACAACCCTCAGAGAAGAAATTCCTCCTCATCTCAGTTTTAAATGGACGGCCCCTTATTCTGAGACTATGTCCCCTAGTTTTAGTTTCCCCTCTGAGTGGAAATATCCTCTCTGCATCCACCTTGTTGAGCCCTTTATATGTTTCAATCGGATCACCTCTCATTCTTCTGAACTCCAATGTGTATAGGCCCAACCTACTCAACCTTTCCTCGGAAGTCAACCCCCTCATCCCCGGAATCAACCTAGTGAACCTTCTCTGAACAGTTTCCAATGCAAGTATATCCTTCCTTAAATATGGAGACCAAAATTGTACGGAGTACAATGAGTTAGCCATTACACTTACTAGCTCTCTCTCTGTCTTGTAATAACAAACTTTAATACACTGTTTTAGACAATTGGCCCCGACCGGCGGGTCCAAGGTGTGCACACGTTCATAGGGGCCCCGCAAGTTACGGGTTTGGACATGCAGTGCCGTTGCGCCGAAACTCGGAACTTGCAATCTGTCAACAATGAATCTGACAAAAAAGAGCCTCTGTGGGCAGAGAGTTGGGCTATTTGCCCAACTTCTGTCCAATGAATGTCGTTGAAATTCTTAAGCCTGGTAAAAGCAAGCGTAAGACCTGCTTTTACATGTGTGAGAATTTTAAAATATAGAACATATTTTTTTCACTTATTTATATATTAAAAACCCTGTCCATTAAGGCAAGTTTATTTTTAGCCCTGTTGAAACATATTTAAAAAAAATCAAAATATATATATATATATTTTAAATATTTAATTAAATGTCATTTTAAATAATTTCAAATATGTAATGTGCTTTAAAAATATATACTTCATGTGTTTTGTGTGTTTTTAGGGTATTCCCATTCATACTTATGGCAGCTCCATAAAAACGGAACTCACCAAAAGTATGAATGGGGATCCTCCTACGTTCATTGGTTGGGCCGGCCCACATGATAACAGGAGTGTTTGCGAACCGCATGCGTTCCTGGGATACGTGGGCCTCTACGCAGGCCTACGCATAGAAGCCCAGGACCGCAAGTCACCGAATCTCCCAGACCACCAGGTAAGTTTGTAGATATTTTGCAGGATGGAGATATCTGCCTGCAGGAAGCCTCCGACCGCAAATTCTACCCCATTGTCTCACGCATTAGTCAAACAATTTTGACCTGATGCAACTATAATAAACAAACATAGGCTGAATCTCAATCTCCAGTCCAGACAACAGGCATGGATTACTTACACCCAGGCTGTTATGTTACATCAAAGGAAGTCCTTTCAAAAATAACCAACAGTTGTCCATTTCAAAAAATGTAATTGCATTGGTCTGTCTACAGTCTCACCTGACCAGATATATCTATGTGTGCCTAATATATATGTCAAATGAAGCTGGAGAGAGGCAATGTTTATCATACTGAGCTTGGCTCAGTTTTCACCCAACATCCCCAGCCACGGGATAACGATCAGGAGCCGAAACCCATCTGATCTTAGCCCACTGTTGGCCCTATACTACTGCAGCAACTGGGATTATTTAAATCAGCACCAAGAACCGAAGCTGGGACCCTCTAGCTTTAATTTTAGGATACCAATCAGGCAATGCCTTTACTCGCTAGACTGTCACAGAACCAAGGGCATTTCAGTTTATTAATTTGCACAAGCTTTAAAATAAGCAAATCCATTGCAAAGCTAATCATTGCAGATTTATGTTTACTCTGTTTTTCCATGTTGTACTTTTATTGTCATAGTTTAATGAGGTACTGTCATTTACAAGTGCAATTATGTGCAAACAACCTTGTTAAACAAATTGCTAACATAAGGTAAACACTAAAAAAAAGGCAATAAATTTGAATTCACTCTTCAGTGACCGATAATATAACACAGACTATTGCATGCCTGGCAATAAAATATCATCGTGGGGCAGCGTCATTAATATCCATGTCTGCACTGTTGCTGACAAAGCAAGCAGACCTTCAGTTAGTGCACAAGAAAATAAGGACAATCTCAACTCCTGTTCGTCTGAATATCACCTTCGACTTTTCCTTTTTGTACCACAGGTAGTGATGTGGGAAATGACAGTCGTCCACTGATGAGATTTTTTGGATCACACAATTAAGAAGCATAATGTGTTCCTTATTGGAGATATTTGACTAGTTTACACATCATGGGTTGGATTTTACCGATCTCGGTGGGTCCGGGGCCGACAATGTCCGTGGTGAGTCCCGACCTCACAGCGGACTCAATCCCGGCCTCCGACTTGATTTTACGATGATGAGGCTTGTTAAGCCCACCCTGCGAGGTTCCTGGCCAATCAATAGGACGCGGGTCTGATGACGTGTCATCAGCCGATTTCCTTAAAGGCACCATGGACACGTTTATTTTGACAGTTGTGCTGTCAGTGTTCTGCAGCATTGAGGTGCTACAAACACTGACACGCACGGCACAGAGGGGCACAGCTGCACCCAGGCTCTCCCATCACTCCCATTATGGAGGCTCACAGCACACAGGGAGGTTCTCTTCCCTTCCAATGGGTGGAAAAGACCTCCCCAGGAGACCCACGCAGCCTGGTTGCATATTGCTCAGGAGGGCACAAGCATGGATGTGGTCAGGAGGACCAGGCTGCAGTGGTGCAAACCTTTCAATGATCTCAGTAGGTCACGAAACGTTACTGCAAAGCCACACTCAACCTCATCCTGCTGTGTCACTCTTCACATCCCCATCACTCTGTCTTCCCTACCCTACTCCTGCACATCCTTACTCACACCAACTGATCTCACATCTCCACCCCTCCCTCACTAGCCACCCCTCACTCACCCTCATCCTTATCCAATCATACCAACTAATAACACACAAGGATTGGCACTTGGATGTCTTTTACAATGTTCTTGTAAAGTTTATGTTAATGTGTTGTCAAACATTGAAATCTTTATTTCCAACGCTTTGCCTTTTTGGACAGATTTGTGTGCACCTTTGGAAGTGTGTTAGTGAGTTGCAGTGAATGGCAAGACATAACGTCCGTCCACCCCCCACCCCTATGGTGAAGAATGTGAAAGGAATGGTTTGGACATTGCAGGGATGCTTTATGGTGTGGGGTGGTGCCAACCTGATGCATCATGTGGCAGCCAGGGTGTACAGCATCAAGTGAAGTACGTCTGGCCATGGTGAGGCCATCCCTGGCAGCAATGTGGTCAGGTGCTGATGCCCTGTGTCCTGTGCAGCAGCAGTTGATTACGGAGAAGATTGGTGTTGTTATTGGTGCTGCTGGTGTGCCTGGTGCTGCTGGTGTTGGGGCAGATCGTGGTGGGATTCTGAGGACCAAGGTGAGATTTTCTCAAGGGCACTGATGCTGCTGGAATAGATGGCAGCTGAAGTTGAGATGACAGAAGCGATCTGTCAAGGGTGAGAGAGGTTGCTCCAAGGAGGTAACATTGGATAGAGAGTTCATTGCAAAAACTTCAAACCGCCATAAATAATAATAACAACTTTTATTTATATAGCACCTTTAACGTAGTAAATATCATAAGACGCTTCAGAACAGTGTTACAGACAAACATAAATTTGACACCGAGCCACAGAAGAAATTAAGGCATATGATCAAAAGCTTGTTTAAAGAGGTAGGTTTTAACGAGCATCTTAAAGGAGGAAAGAGAGATAGAGAGGCGGAGGGGTTTAGGGAGGGAGTTCCAGAGCTTAGGGCCCAGGCAGCTGAAAGCATATGGTTGAGCAGTTATAATGAGGGATGTTCAAGAAGCCAGAAATTGAGGAGCGCAGACATCTTGTGGGATTGTGAGGTTGAAAAAGAATACAGAGATAGGGAGGGGCAAGTCCATGGAGTGTTTTATAAACAAGGATGAGAATTTTGAAATTGAGGCTTTGTTTAACTGTGAGCCAATGTAGGTCAGAAAGCACAGGGACTGATGGGTAATCTTGACTTGATGCGAGTTAGTACACGGGCTGCTGAGTTTTGGATGACCCCAAGTTTATGTGGTGTGGAATGTGGCCGGCCGGCCAGGAGTGAGTTGGAGAAGTCATGTCTAGAGGTAACAAAGACATGAGGGTTTCAGCAGCAGAAGAGCTGAAGCAGGTGCGGAGGCGGGCAATGTTACGGAGGTGGAAAAAGGCGGTTTTAGTTATGCCGAAAAGTATATTCCAAATCCTGATGGCTGCAGATTCTAAGATTGGAAGTTGAACAGCTGTGAAATGGTAGCTTTTATACCATAATAGTTATTCACAGCAACGGAGAGTCATTGAGAACCCGACACACTTACCTGACGACCTCCGAGCGCTGGGAACCTCGTAAAACCACTGGTAAAATGGTAATTACCTGGTAAAATGCTTTCTAAATACCTTTAAACAAGCTGTTAACAATTTCAATTGCACCCCCCCCCCCCGCCACCCCCACCCCTCCACCCGTCACTTGAAGCGAAGACAGACCCGGCATTTGGGAAACTAACATGGAGGCGGGCTGAGAGGAGTTCTGCCCAGCTGACCCACCTCCAAACTCGCCCTGGCAGCACTGGTAAAATCCCGGCCCATCTCTGGGTGTTTAACATTCACAGGGACATTGAGACAGGCTCAGTTGTATTGCTTATTCAAAGGAAGGCATGCCTGATGGTGCAGTGCTCTCACAGCATGAGTACAAAAGCAAAATACTGCAGATGCTGGAAATCTGAAATAACAACACAAAATAAACTCAGCGGGTCGGGCAGCATCTGCGAAGAGAGAAACAGAGTTAACATTTCAGGTCGATGATCTTTCGTCAGAACTGGAAAAAGTCAGAGCTGTAACTGGTTTTAAGCGAGTGTAGGGGCAGGGAAAGGGGGAGAGGATGAAAGAAGAAAAGGGAAGGGTGAACGGCAAGAGAGATTAAATGCCAAAGGCAAGGCAAAATCGGATGGTAACGGGACTAGTAAAGAAACAAAAGATGGGTCCACAGGAGGTGTCAATGACAATAGCAGAAGCATTATCGACAGCAGCTGTCCGATAGAATGGGAGCAGAGGTTCTACTCTGAAATTGTTGAACATAGTGCTATGTCCAGAAGGCTGCAAAGTGCCTAAACGAAAGATGAGGTTCTGTTCCTCGAGCTTGCGTTGAGCTTCGTTGGAACAGTGCAGGAGGCCGAGGACGGAGAGGTCAGAGTGGGAGTGGAGCGGGGAATTAAAGTGACAGGCGACCGGAAGCTCAGGGTCACACTTACAGACTGAACGGAGATGTTCCGCAAAGCTGTGTTTGGTCCCCACAATGAAAAGGATCCTCTGCCGAGATCGATTGCTAACTAATGCGTGAGGTATACAGTGTACCCTTCAGCCTTAGGTTAGCACCAACCAAATTTGGGAGCAAATTCAATGCTGATCTTTGGGGTTTCCTCATTTGATTTGACTTCCTGAAGCCAGAACTGAACAACTAATAACTAAAAACTGGAAAATAATACAACAGCCAATCACAGCCCAAGAACTGCCCATCTATCCCTAGTACGTTGGTTGAAAGCAATCAAAATATTTCAAACAGATCTAACTTTAAATTGGGAAACTCATTTATGAATGCAAATAAAAATTAAAAATATCCAGCTATTCTGAAAGCACAGAAACCAAAAATGATCTGGCGGACTGTTTAAAAAAAACACAAATCACAGCAAAACAAATAAAAGTTAATTGCTAAAACAATGTTAAAATGCTGTGATGGATACTAATCAAATAAAAAAGTTAATGACAGAATGTGATTAATTGTTCAATAGTGTTTGCTTATACCTTAAACACGTCAGATACAGAGCGCATAATAGACTGAGGAAGGAACTGGCGTACTGGCACAGTTTGAACAAGAAAGGTCGAATTATCGATTGTCAGTTGTTCCCCTTTCTACACGCCTTTGGTGTCAGCAATTGCTGGTATGTGTTCAGCAATTCACCAGAGCTGCAAATGTATCACACGAATGCTTATGGTCTTCCAGGATTAAACCAGCCACCCACGCCTGCATCAGGTTTGAATTTATTCAATTTTTTTCCATCTGCACAATCAGTTCCACGTTCTGCTGGGTAAGGCCAAGCAGAGGCATACAGGGGAAGCAAAAGCAAAATATTGCAGATGCTGGAAATCTGAGGTAAAAACAGGGGGCAAAAATGGGTTACGCCCTGTTTGGCCGCAATATTCGGGTTACTGCCCCTCACAGGAAGTGGAGCGTGCTGACGTGCTTCAACGCATCACGCCTTGCATTAAAGGGAAGGGCCGCTGCAAGCTCTGCAGGCCCTTTGATGGCCTCCACTGGACCACCAGAGCAGCCTGGTGCCGTGGCTGCAGCCTGGCACCCAAACGTAGAGCTGTGCTGTACAACTGCGCCCCGGGCCACACAACATCGCTGGAGCACAGGCCGACTCGTGAGTCAGCCGAAAAAGAGAATGGCGGCATGTGGCACAGCGCACCTCCCCTTTAACTTCCGCTCTGAAGGTGGAGGTCGGCCTGGTTCGCGACCCGTGAGGTTAGTACGGGTATTGCCCGTGGCAATTTCCACCACGGGGCGGAAGGGGGTCGCCGCGGGGTGCAAAGGGGTCAGCTCACACAACGATGATGTCATTGGCGGAGGCACGGTGGCCCAGGGCACTACCAGCGGGGCGTGACACTACCGATTTCGCACCTCAGCTAGCACCCACCCAATTTTGCGGGAGTCGGTAGCCCCTCCACTGGGTGAAAACACTTTTGCCTGTTAGCGCCCGCCAACGCGAGGAGCAGAACAGGGCAATCTCAGCCCCATAAAATGCTGGAAAAACTCAACAGGTCAGGCAGCATCTGCAGAGAGAGAAATAGGGAGAGATTGGAGAGAGGGGGTAGGGCAGTTCACCAGAAATTTCAGTTACTGAGTGAGGAAAAAAAATGGTGGTTTGAAAATATTTTCAGCAAGCATTTTGAGAAAACTGCAAACCCCAGTGGCCAGATTCCGCAAACAGTGACTAGCTTACATCATCATCATCATAGGCAGTCCCTCAGAATCGAGGAAAACTTGCTTCCATTCCTGAAGTGAGTTCTTTGGTGGCTGAACAGTCCAATACGAGAGCCACAGTCCCTGTCACAGGTGGGACAGATAGTCGTTGAGGGAAGGGTTGGGTGGGTGCCGCACAATTTTTCCGCTGCCTGCGCTTGATTTCTGCATGCTCTCGGCGTTGAATGGCGTATGGAAGGGGTCCTTTAATTTGCCTGCTCTGGGCGGAAGTGCCGGGCACCTGTCTGCAGGCTCGTCAGGTGGGCCTGGACATCCCACTGGTGGCTGTTTCTCAGCTGACGCTTTGTAAACTGTCTCCGTGCTGTTACAGCATGCAACAATTTTCTTAGTTCAAATCACTAGACTAAATGAAAATGACGGCCTGAGAATCAGAAGGCCTTCTGGTTTTGGTTAAACTTATTTTGATTTATGTAAATAGTTTATCTGAGGAAGGAGACAGCAGCTGCAAATAATGTTGATGTCCCTAGTTCCACCGGCAGACACCATTCCCAACTGGAAGAGGGCAGAAACAGAAAGTGCTAATGATGCTTATTGTGTTGTTGTGAGTAAATCCATTCATTACTGGTACAGTTGTTGATTGGAGAATCCGCGGGGAAATATTTCCAGGATTATTACAATGTCAAACGAGGGAAGCCCTATGATTAAGATGATTCATAAAATATAACAATGGATTATAAATCTGCACCCATGACTCCCAACACAATCATTTCTTCATTTTTTTGCCAAATTGCAAAACAAAATGAGCTCCTTTCCTACATGCAGGGAGAGGAAACAATCTAAAGAAAATCACAGGCAAGTCAACCTGCATTAGCTTCTTGTGCTTTCTAACAGCCATTTAAAAATCGCTGTTGGCCGAGGTCTGAGCAGGTGATCCATGTGACCACTTAGTCAAGGTACATGGCACCAGGGAGCCTGGAACGTGTGGGAAGGAGTGTGAAGATGGAAGGAAATGCTTTATCCTAGCTGAGAAGTATTAGTCTATACAAGACCATACATATTTTGACTCTCTCAAACACTAAATACTAAATAGGTGCAGACTCAAGCTAAATAAATAGAAGGAATTAGCATCACAAGGCCATATCAGAATTTGTACATTAAAATTAAATAGCCGACAACAACAAATTAATACTGCCCTATACCAAGCCCGCCACAAATCTGGGTTAAGTAAACTAGTTAGCTGTATACATACATAGTGCCAATTGTAGGAAATATTTTTCATATTTCATGGGAATAATGTTACAATTGATAAAAGATGGCACTACAAGATAATCTTGTTTCATACCAACATCTATACCATTCCACATTCTGCTCATCATCCTAGTTTCTATATACATTCTATGTGCTTCTAACTTGGCTCTTTAACACTGATTACTTACATGTTGTCCAATATAGGCATGATGTTTGACATCTTGGTTAATCCTTGCCACTGGACCAAGGCCTAGCTCTGTCAAGCCCGTGTGGTGGCTGGTGTGCAACGGCCATCCCACGTTAAAACAATCCACACACAGGCATCTTCCACCCTTCAGGATGTAGTTCGGGATCTGGAATATTAGGTCCTTCATTGAAACACCTGTGAACTCATCCCTTTTTGGCGTGGAAGCAAGTCATCCTCGCTTCGAGGAACCCCCTATGATGATGATGATGTTTGATCAGCAGTCAGGAGGTATGATTGTTATCAGATTTGTCGTGCTGAAGATAACTTACCGACATAAAACAAGCACAAATACAGCGCCACCAATAGTTGTGATCGAGTGGACTGCTGACCCCTGCTGTGTACCTCACTCTCACCGCTGTTGCTCCCCTCCTACATCGCAGTTGCACCCAAAACTCCAGGAAATTCTGGGCCTGAGTCATTTTATAAAACCGAATGTCATTGCTTGGCTTTGAAATAGACCTCAATCACCACTCCCCCCCCCACCCCCCCCTATTAATTTATATATACCCAAACACAAAAACACAGTACTGCACACAAAGCCACAAGTGTCTCAGGAATCATTACTGATATTTCAAGAAGCAAAGGGATAGAAATTTGTCTGGACCCATTTATGTTTGATTACTACTAACTAGTGTTATAGATTAGCAGCTCGCCTGATTGTGGTGGGGGAGGTGGGGAGGGGGCTGTGGCGTAACATTGAGTCCCACTGACACTATTTAATGGCAGGCTGCAGCTCTTTAATGGGTGGTACACTTTGGTTGCAGGCAACTTCTGAACATGCAAGGCCAAAAGAAGTAACTTCAAGGGCACCCTGCTTTTCCGATGCAACACTGGAGGTGTTGTGGAGGAGGCTGGCAGGAAGAGGGAGGTCCTCTTTCGACCAGGTAGCAGATGAGTGGCTCAGTAACAGTGGGCCCTAGCCCTAGCACTCTAAACCCTTCCCTCCTCTAGTTACCAGCACTCTCCTGGATTCATTGCAGCACACTTCAGTCCTCCTCCGTCTGCTCTCAATGTGACACTCTTCACTTCCTACTCTCCACACTATTATTGCCTTCAACTCACACAGCAGCACCACTACTCTACCTGGACATGCACATCCTCAAAGCTTCTCACTAAGCTACTACTAACATGCTTCTCTTATTGCAGGCCAAGCTTGCAAGCAATAGCAGAGGGGAGGGAGAGCTCCCAAGTTGAGGACGTCATGTAGATCTTGGGAATGGTCAAGACACGAGTGTGGGGCATGGCGAGGCTGGAGGATGCATCCTGCAGGGTTCTCAGCTATGTTACACTCTGTCCCTTCTCACTGAAATCTCACACTTACAAACTATGCCTGACAAAATGCAGCTGTTTTCAGCATCGGTATCGGTTTATCCGTCACACCAAATGCCAAATGATGTCCCTCTCTTCCTGTGGTGAAGGAAACGTAGCGCACTGAGCGGCTAAGGAGTTGGAAGGCAGCATCACTCGTGATGCCACAGTGCCACAGGGCCTTACTTCAGCAAGCACCAGCGCAGATACTGGAACTACATGTACTTTAAAGGATAGGTGAGAGGGGGCTGTACTGGGAGGCTCACCGAGCACTAGTGTGCAGAAGCATGGCAGGGATGGACCAGGAAGCAGCTTGCTCGAGGGAGAACACGCATCCTAGTACTGCTGTAGTGGGTGCAGATATAGAAGCCGAAATTAAAAGAATTATTCCTATACAAGGGGACCTTTGAAGTGCACTTGGCAGCTTGCCTGCAATCTTATGCACAATGGCTGAAAGCATGGAGGAGTCGAGTTCTAGCTGGTCAGGGATAGTCCAGCATGGCATTGAGTCCATGCAAAGCTTGACCCTCTCCAGATCCCATAATTGTGTAACATGTACAAACCATTACAAATCTGAAAATTCATTCAGGGCTACACTGCAATCCACCTCCAGATTAGTCCAGACACCTTAGCCTTTCCTTTAAGGACACCTACGTTTTGTTCAATGAGAGCTCTGGTTTGTGTGTGACTCTCATTCAATCAGCACATAGCATCTGTGTCTGGGTTCCATTCAGAAGTCATGAGCAAGGTTTAAAGGGAATACCCCATTTCCAAGGAGCCGGCCGGCCACGTGCTGGTTTGGGTAAAAGACAAGTTGGATTATCGTTGGCATAGTATCAAGACTACTGCCAGGAAAGCAGGCACAGGCCTTCATTATTTACTACCTCTGTTCAAAGAGCAGCTGAAGGTTCAAGGAGTGGAACCCCTTCCTGCTATAAAACATTGCGGATTATTGACAGGGACAGCGCAGGGCAACTTATGTGTAGGCAATACTCAGCGATGTGGGCAAATATAAAAGCTCTCTCCTTTTGATCAGAAACATTGAGAAGGTGACATATTTGCTTTCTCCCTGTGAAGTGGACATCTGTCAACTGCTTGATGGCTGTTTCAATTTTTGAAAGTGGATAAATGGCCAAGTGACCCAGAATGCTTTGCTCCAGCATTTTAGCCAGAGAGCGAATATGAAGGAAAGGGGGTGGGGATGGAACCTTGGTCTTGGTACTCAGGAAGCTTAGAAAGAGAGAATGCTGAACTTTCCTTTGGCTATAACTCCCAGGACAAGAGGTGACCCTTACCCAGAGAAGAAAGTTAGTTGCTTGATGTCCCACATACCAAACATGGGAAACTCCTCTCACATGCAGGATTTGATTGCCATAAAGTACTGAATGCTTTGATAAGATCATCTTGCACATTCCAAAGGGGCACAGACTATGTCTCTCGGCAAAACAAGAGTTGAGGCCACAAACCATCCGCCGTCGGTGACTGCAGAGCAGGAATGATAGGATCATTTACGATTAGAAGATATGAACAGGAGTGTGTGCGTGCAGCCTAAGGTGGTTGAATAGTATAAAGAAGGAGCGTTGGCCCTTTTGAAAGTTAGAGATTGGTCGGATGACATAGGTACCAACGACATAGGTAAAAAAAGGGATGAGGTCCTACGAGACGAATTTAAGGAGCTAGGAGCTAAATTAAAAAGTAGGACCTCAAAAGTAGTAATCTCGGGATTGCTACCAGTGCCATGCGCTAGTCAGAGTAGGAATCGCAGGATAGCACAGATGAATACGTGGCTTGAGCAGTGGTGCAGCAGGGAGGGATTCAAATTCCTGGGGCATTGGAACCGGTTCTGGGGGAGGTGGGACCAGTACAAACCGGACGGTCTGCACCTGGGCAGGACCGGAACCAATGTCCCAGGGGGAGTGTTTGCTAGTGCTGTTGGGGAGGAGTTAAACTAATTGGCAGGGGGATGGGAACCACTGCAGGGAGACAGAGGGAAACAAAAAGGAGACAAAAGCAAAAGACAGAAAGGAGATGAGTAAAAGTGGAGGGCAGAGAAACCCAAGGCAAAAACCAAAAAGGGCCTCTGAATATAAAGGGGCTGCAGAAGGGGTCAAAACTAAAAATCATGGTTTAAAAACTAGTATTAAAACACTCTACCTAAACGCACGCAGCATTCGAAATAAAGTAAATGAGTTGGCGGCACAAATCATGACAAATGGGTATGATTTGGTGGCCATTACAGAAACGTGGTTGCAGGGTGGCCAAGACTGGGAATTAAACATACAGGGGTATCTGATGATTCGGAAAGATAGACAAGAAGGGAAAGGAGGTGGGGTAGCTCTGTTAATA
Organism: Pristiophorus japonicus; assembly: GCF_044704955.1. Classification (NCBI taxonomy): domain Eukaryota; kingdom Metazoa; phylum Chordata; class Chondrichthyes; family Pristiophoridae; genus Pristiophorus; species Pristiophorus japonicus. The sequence continues at coordinate 4,401,737 of NC_091988.1, read as the reverse complement.
AAGGATGATATCAGGGCAGTTGTGAGAGACGATATTGGATCTAATGAACAAAATGTTGAATCATTGTGTGGAGATTAGAGATAGTAAGGGGAAAAAGTCACTGGTGGGCATAGTTTATAGGCCCCCAAATAATAACTTCACGGTGGGGCGGGCAATAATCAAGGGAATAATGGAGGCATATGAAAAAGGAATGGCAGTAGTCATGGGGAATTTTAACCTACATATCGATTGGTCAACTCAAATCGCACGGGGTAGCCTGGAGGAGGAATTCATAGAATGCATACGGGATTGTTTCTTAGAACAGTATATACCAGAACCTACAAGGGAGCAAGCTATCTTAGATCTGGTCCTGTGTAATGAGACAGGAAAAATAAATGATCTCCTCGTAAAAGATCCTCTTGGAATGAGTGATCACAGTATGGTTGAATTTGTAATACAGATTGAGGGTGAGGAAGTTGTGTCAGAAACGAGCGTACTATGCTAAAACAAAGGGGACTACAGTGGGATGAGGGCAGAGTTGGCTAAAGTAGACTGGAAACACAGACTAAACGGTGGCACAATTGAGGAACAGTGGAGGACTTTTAAGGAGCTCTTTCATAGTGCGCAACAAAAATATATTCCAGTGAAAAAGAAGGGCGGTAAGAGAAGGGATAACCAGCCGTGGATAACCAAGGAAATAAAGGAGAATATCAAATTAAAAACCAATGCGTATAAGGTGGCCAAGGTTAGTGGGAAACTAGAGGATTGGGAAAATTTTAAACAACAGCAATGAATGACTAAAAAAGCAATAAAGAAAGGAAAGATAGATTACGAAGGTAAACTTGCGCAAAACATAAAAACAGATAGTAAAAGCTTTTATAGATATATAAAATGGAAAAGAGTGACTAAAGTAAATGTTGGTCCCTTAAAAGATGAGAAGGGGGATTTAATAATGGGAAATGTGGAAATGGCTGAGACCTTAAACAATTATTTTGCTTCGGTCTTCACAGTGGAAGACACACAAACCATGTCAAAAATTGCTGGTCACGGGAATGTGGGAAAGGAGGACCTTGAGACAATCACTATCACTAGGGGGGTAGTGCTGGACAGGCTAATGGGACTGAAGGTAGACAAGTCCCCTGATCCTGATGAAATGCATCCCAGGGTATTAAAAGTGATGGCGGAAGTTATAGCAGATGCATTCGTTATAATCTACCAAAATTCTCTGGACTCTGGAGAGGTACCAGCGGATTGGAAAGCAGCTAATGTAACGCCTCTGTTTAAAAAATGGGGCAGACAAAAGGCAGGTAACTATAACCCGGTTAGTTTAACATCTGTAGTG